>NC_091291.1:132415827-132742216 GCF_032444005.1 Ranitomeya imitator
GTGTGTGGTGTGTACAGCGTATAGAGTGTGTGTGGTGTGTACAGCGTATAGAGTGTGTGTGGTGTGTACAGTGTATAGAGTGTGTGTGGTGTGTACGGTGTATAGAGTGTGTGTGGTTTGTACAGTGTATAGAGTGTGTGTGGTTTGTACAGTGTATAGAGTGTGTGTGGTGTGTACAGTGTATAGGGTGTGTGTGTGGTGTGTACAGCGTATAGAGTGTGTGTGGTGTGTACAGCGTATAGAGTGTGTGTGTGGTGTGTACATCGTATAGAGTGTGTGTGGTGTGTATGGTGTATAGAGTGTGTGTGGTGTGTACAGCGTATAGAGTGTGTGTGGTGTGTACAGCGTATAGAGTGTGTGTGTGGTGTGTACAGCGTATAGAGTGTGTGTGTGGTGTGTACAGCGTATAGTGTGTGTGTGGTGTGTACAGTGTATAGAGTGTGTGTGGTGTGTACGGTGTATAGAGTGTGTGTGGTTTGTACAGTGTATAGAGTGTGTGTGGTGTGTACAGTGTATAGGGTGTGTGTGTGGTGTGTACAGTGTATAGAGTGTGTGTGGTGTGTACAGCGTATAGAGTGTGTGTGTGGTGTGTACAGCGTATAGAGTGTGTGTGGTGTGTACAGCGTATAGAGTGTGTGTGGTGTGTACAGCGTATAGAGTGTGTGTGGTGTGTACGGTGTATAGGGTGTGTGTGTGGTGTGTACAGTGTATAGAGTGTGTGTGGTGTGTACAGCGTATAGAGTGTGTGTGTGGTGTGTACAGCGTATAGAGTGTGTGTGGTGTGTACAGCGTATAGAGTGTGTGTGTGGTGTGTACGGTGTATAGGGTGTGTGTGTGGTGTGTACAGCGTATAGAGTTTGTGTGTGGTGTGTACAGCGTATAGAGTGTGTGTGGTGTGTACGGCGTATAGGGTGTGCGTGTGTGTGGTGCGACGGTGTTCCGCTGGTGGTATCGCGCTAGAGTCTGGTACCACCAGCAGTTTCCATCACTTGAGTGTCCCAATATGGCGGTCGGTGAACTTCCGCCGCTTGGAATTCTGGGATCCGGACACATCTGGACGGAACAGGATGTGAAGACATTACAAGGTAAGTATATATTGCGATATTTAGGAAATAGATTTTTATATTAATATTTTCCCACAATGGACCTGTTTGCAGTCTGAGACACCACATACAGACATAATAGAGTGGACAAGTGAGTGTCATCTTTTATTATATCTTATCGCCTTCCCAGACATCCGTTTATTATCCTTTCAGGTTTGGAAAGAACATAATTTGCATCTTTTCATGGAAATTTTAATTGAGGCAAATTTAATTGGGACCAAAACTAATCTGCCGGTTGATTTGAGTGATTCTGACCGAAACGAACTCATCTCTAAATAGGTTCCTGACATTTCTTTTAAAAAATAAGCAGCTTAAAAAAAATCATCAAAAAAAAAGAGCCTAAGACTTCTTGAGAGATCAATCAGCATCTTCCAACCTGCATAAACTCTGCATTTTTTCCGTTGCATTTCTTTCTGCAGATGTCTGCACCAATATATGCAAAAGCGATCTGCTCCGATCGTTGCTTTTTATGCATTTTTGAAGTGTTTTACTCTTGTTTTAACAGGTTTTTGGTGCAGCTTTGAAGCCGTTTTTTATGTATTTTTTTTATTGCAGAAACACTGGGGATTCTGCAATTATTGCATTTTTTTACATGCATTTTTCAGGCTCCCCATAAAAGCCTATAGCGAAAAGAAGGAACAAAATAATGCACTGTTCAACAGCGCCAAAGAGGGGGAAGAGTTTTCATAATATCACACTTACTTTTCTTGAACTACTAAACTCAGTTGATCTTTTGGACACAAAAAATGCAAAAGAAAAAAATGCAAAGTTTACACAATGTCAGAACATGGCCTCAGATTTCCCATGTATCCAGTTCTCGAGAAACTCTTCAACCCCCCCTGATAAAATATTAATCTGGGTGTCTGTTTCCTTCTATACATTGTATCTATTTCTGTAATTTTTTTTTCAATCTTTGCTTTATTTTAGAAACCATATTACAGATCGCTACATTTGACAGATCTATTACACCCTGCTTACTTTTAATGCCTTTTTTTATGTTTCCATAGTAATAGTCGTGTGATTTACTTCTCTCATGCTGTCTGCATATTCACCTGTAATTAATGGATAATTGTAATCCTATTGATTGGGGGCTTAGTACTCCCTGACGATGGGTTCCTTCTAATAAATATTTGCTCTGGCCATGATAAATATTCACAGCCTTCTACCGATGCATCATCTACATTGTTTGTGTATTTATTTGGGAAACATGCTTTTTTTCCCCGGATGAAGCCTATTACCAACTGAGTCAACTTACACAAGCTTCACATTGTAAAAAGTTCCTGCTCAGCTTGCATTGTAATGATGGAGATCAGCACTTTTTCTTGCAGCATCGAGGTCCTGGAGACAAATACAAAAATGTATGATGGGTAAATTACCCTAGTGTGTGTTTCAGATGGGAAAATTATAAAGTGGTTATATTTTACACACCACCATAGCCTTTGCAAGATTTCCATCTTATTCCTTTACTGTCTACATTGGCTTCAGGACTTGTTGCAGAGTGAAGTGCTGTGCATCTTTTCAGAAAGTGCTGTGCATCTTTTCAGGTAATGCTTTGCATCTTTTCAGGTAGTGCTGTGCAGCTTTTCAGGTAATGCTGTGCATCTTTTCAGGTAATGCTGTGCATCTTTTCAGGAAGTGTTGTGCATCTTTTCAGGTAATGCTATGCATCTTTTCAGGAAGTGCTGTGCAGCTTTTCAGGTAATGCTGTGCATCTTTTCAGGTAATGCTGTGCATCTTTTCAGAAAGTGCTGTGCATCTTTTCAGGCAGTGCTGTGCAGCTTTTCAGGTAATGCTGTGCATCTTTTCAGGTAGTGCTGTGCATCTTTTCAGGAAGTGCTGTGCATCTTTTCAGGTAATGCTATGCATCTTTTCAGGAAGTGCTGTGCAGCTTTTCAGGTAATGCTGTGCATCTTTTCAGGTAATGCTGTGCATCTTTTCAGAAAGTGCTGTGCATCTTTTCAGGTAGTGCTGTGCAGCTTTTCAGGTAATGCTGTGCATCTTTTCAGGTAGTGCTGTGCATCTTTTCAGGTAGTGCTGTGCATCTTTTCAGAAAGTGCTGTGCATCTTTTCAGTTAGTGCTGTGCATCTTTTCAGGAAGTGCTGTGCATCTTTTTAGGAAGTGCTGTGCATCTTTTCAGGAAGTGCTGTGCATCTTTTCAGGAAGTGCTGTGCATCTTTTCAGGTAGTGCTGTGCAGCTTTTCAGGTAATGCTGTGCATCTTTTCAGGTAATGCTGTGCATCTTTTCAGGTAGTGCTGTGCATCTTTTCAGGAAGTGCTGTGCATCTTTTCAGGTAGTGCTGTGCAGCTTTTCAGGTAATGCTGTGCAACTTTTCAGGAAGTGCTGTGCATCTTTTGAGGTAATGCTGTGCACCTTTTCAGGAAGTGCTGTGCATCTTTTCAGGTAATGCTGTGCATCTTTTCAGGTAGTGCTGTGCATCTTTTCAGGAAGTGCTGTGCATCTTTTCAGGTAGTGCTGTGCATCTTTTCAGGTAGTGCTGTGCATCTTTTCAGGTAATGCTGTGCATCTTTTCAGGAAGTGCTGTGCATCTTTTCAGGAAGTGCTGTGCATCTTTTCAGGTAATGCTGTGCATCTTTTCAGGTAATGCTGTGCATCTTTTCAGGTAATGCTGTGCATCTTTCCAGGAAGTGCTGTGCATCTTTTCAGGTAGTGCTGTGCATCTTTTCAGGTAGTGCTGTGCATCTTTTCAGGTAATGCTGTGCATCTTTTCAGGAAGTGCTGTGCATCTTTTCAGATAGTGCTGTGTATCTTTTCAGGTAGTGCTTTGTATCTTTTCAGGTAGTGCTGTGCATCTTTTCTGTAAGTGCTGGGCATCTTTTTAGGAAGTGCTGTGCATCTTTTCAGGAAGTGCTGTGCATCTTTTCAGGAAGTGCTGTGCATCTTTTCAGGTAGTGCTGTGCAGCTTTTCAGGTAATGCTGTGCATCTTTTCAGGTAATGCTGTGCATCTTTTCAGGTAGTGCTGTGCAGCTTTTCAGGAAGTGCTGTGCATCTTTTCAGGTAGTGCTGTGCAGCTTTTCAGGTAATGCTGTGCAGCTTTTCAGGAAGTGCTGTGCATCTTTTGAGGTAATGCTGTGCATCTTTTCAGGAAGTGCTGTGCATCTTTTCAGGTAATGCTGTGCATCTTTTCAGGTAGTGCTGTGCATCTTTTCAGGTAATGCTGTGCATCTTTTCAGGTAATGCTGTGCATCTTTTCAGGTAGTGCTGTGCATCTTATCAGGTAATGCTGTGCAGCTTTTCAGGTAGTGCTGTGCATCTTTTCAGGTAGTGCTGTGCATCTTTTCAGGAAGTGCTGTGCATCTTTTCAGGTAGTGCTGTGCATCTTTTCAGGTAGTGCTGTGAATCTTTTCAGGAAGTGCTGTGCATCTTTTTAGGAAGTGCTGTGCATCTTTTCAGGAAGTGCTGTGCATCTTTCAGGAAGTGCTGTGCATCTTTTCAGGTAGTGCTGTGCAGCTTTTCAGGTAATGCTGTGCATCTTTTCAGGAAGTGCTGTACATCTTTTGAGGTAATGCTGTGCATCTTTTCAGGAAGTGCTGTGCATCTTTTCAGGTAGTGCTGTGCAGCTTTTCAGGCAATGCTGTGCAGCTTTTCAGGTAATGCTGTGCATCTTTTCAGGAAGTGCTGTGCATCTTTTCGGGTAGTGCTGTGCATCTTTTCAGGAAGTGCTAGTGTTTCTATTTAGTGGAAATCATAATATGAGCCCCTTTTTACACACCTGCATAGCCTTTGCAAGATTTGTATGTTTCACTGTTACTGACTACATTGGCTTCAGGTCTCATGTTGCATTGTGAAGGGCTGTGCATCTTTTCAGGAAGTGCTAGTGTTTTGATTTAGTAGAAATTATAATATCAGTCCCTCTGGAAATACGGACTCACAATAATAATTGCAATCCATACACAGCTCTTTAGAAATAAATTCCTTTAAAGTGTGCCTGAAAAATTCAGGTGGCTGTCCAGAATAAGCTGTCTTGTGCATACATGGTCATTATTATATTGCATTTTTTATCATTTGACTATACCTTTAAGTGTCAGTTGTCCATCGAGCTAGAGGACTGCTACCCTATGTCTCTGTTACCCATGATCCACAGGAAAAGTATCATGGTATAGGACATGGTTAATGTCCTGCTCTCTCAGGGTTAACTTTTGCTGGCCTCCCTCTTGATCTGGGAGGGGTATTTATACTCACTCCAGACTTGGATTCCCTGTTAGCTATACTGTTGTTTTGACTGTGTGCCTAACCCTCTGGTTGCGTGTATACTGTATTGCTTGTTTGTCTCTCGTGTATGACCTGGTCTGTCCGCTCACTCTGATCTCTGTTTCACGTTTTGGTACTTTTGTCTTCTCCGGTTCTGACTTCCTGGCTTGGCTATTGTTACTCCGTTACAGTTTGTCCCTATTGTACTGTCTATTGCCCGTTCTGGTTTACTGATCTCTTGCTACGTCCTGACTATCCGTTCTGTCTAATCCTTTTGTACTATCGTGCTATCTCGTGCTTTGACCCCAGCCTGACTTGGTTTACTCCACTGTCTATGCAGTTTTGTAGCTTTGTCCCATAGCTACCCTTCTAGGAGTTTTCCTTTAACTGCTAGCTCTCTGGAGCTTAGACCATGCCCCCAGTGGTCACGTGCTTCAGGTTCTTGTTGTCAGAAGCATCTTCACCGCTCTTGCTCCGCTCCACAGGTATCTTTGAGAACAGTTTGTTTTGCTCAGGACACGCACACAGGCTCAGTGAGCAAGTGCAGTGTGGTGTTCCTGACATTAAGCAGCATGGAGGACATTCTACAGCACTAACGAGCAGTGTAGCTGTGAATCCAGCACTTGGATAACACAGAACAATTAGAAAGCAGCATCACCCTTATCTTGTGTCTCTGTGCTGCGGTCTCACACTCTGCTCTTCTTCTGCCTCTTTTCATACTCCTCTCAAACAACTGTCAGTTGCAGCATATGGAACCGATCCTTTAGTAAGCTGAAAATCGCTACAATTCATGGAAAGCAGATTTTAATTAGTGAAATGAGAGTGAATGATCAGTGTAGCAAAAAAAGAGGCATTTTATTTACTAAGACATGACAAATAGAGATGAGACAATCTTAAGAAATTCAAATGTGGAAGATTAACTCAAATTCAGCCTGGAAATCCGATTTGTGTCAAATTTATTCTGTACCAGTAGAAAGTGCTCTGGTTGTCATTTAAACATGTTTATTCAAGTTCTGAGATCTCTACAATTCTGAAAGCATAATAAACAGAGGACTGGGAATGGATAAATAATAACTAGAGATGAGCGAATCTTTTGAAATGCTAATCTGACAGAATTAGAAAAAAAATTCTACAAAATTTGTTTTGCAACCGATAGAATCTTGGTGAACCGCAAGTACTCGAATTGCCTTGAAAAGATGCATATGACACAAACTTGCAGGACTATCCAATCCTTTTCAAGCTTTATAATTCAAACACAGCCTTATTAATGTCATAGTGACGTCAACATATGTGACTATGGGTAAACTGATGGAAACCAACAGCCTGTTACTCACACACTAATCTTTTTTACTGCTGTCACACACAATCTATACTTCAGTATTTATCTATATCGCTAAGCTGTGACCTGTGACCTGTGACGTCCTCTCACTGTCCAGATTCACCACAAAATATCTGCTGCATTTCCTGTCTCTGCTTTTATACAGGCTATGATAATTCTCCTGATTGGCTGTGCCTTAACGGATTATTGCTGTTTTTTCAATGTTTTTGTCATGATCCAGACCAGGTTTTGTATCCTGTCTTTTTTTCCTGACCTGATCATGTCAAGGGTTAACTTTTCCCTGCCTATTTCTGGCGTCAGATCAGCTATTTCTCTTCACTGCATCCTGCAGGTGGTGTCAGTTATAGTTTCTGCCTACGACATGTGTAGCTGACTCTGCGATCCCTGATTTGTCCTGCTGCTTTTGCTTACTGTATCCATGTCTGTTTATTCCCCTCTTCCCGTTCCGACTTTGTGTTCCCCTTTCGTGTTTTGACTCCCTGTATTTCCTACCTCTGCTTTTATTTCATTTTAGGCTATTCACACCAATCAAAATCATAAATTGTTCTTATTTGTCAGGTTCAAAAAATTCACACTGAATTGATTTGCTTATCTCTAATAATAATTTATTATGCTCAAGAGTTCAAGAAAAATTCTGCAACTAGATTTGACATTGTATATTAATTTCAGAGCAAACTGTATTATAATGCAGATATAGGCTAGTTTCACACTAGCATTTTGAGGAGCTGCAGAGGGCTGCGGACTTCCTCTGTGAAGCCCCGCCCTCGGCCGCACCTCCGCCGCTAGCTCCACCTACTTCTGCATGCAGCCTGCATGGGGCCTGCGTACCTATATTTAACATTAGGTATGCAGGTCGTCCCGGATGACAGCAAAATACTTCTGGGACATAGTGCGCCGGTGCATGCACATTAACCCCTTACTTACATCGGACGGTATAGTACGTCCGATGTCAGCTCCCCTGCTTTGATGCAGGGCTCCGCGGTGAGCCCGCATCAAAGCCGGGACATGTCAGCTGTTTTGAACAGCTGACATATGCCCGCAATAGCGGCGGGTGAAATCGCGCTTCACCCGCCGCTATTAACTAGTTAAATGCCGCTGTCAAACGCAGACAGCGGCATTTAACTACCGCATCCGGCCGGGCGGCCGGAAATGACGTCATCGCCGACCCCCGTCACATGATCGGGGGCCAGCGATGCGTCTCCATTGTAACTATAGAGGTCCTTGAGACCTCTATGGTTACTGATCGCCGGTAGCTGTGAGCGCCACCCTGTGGGTGGCGCTCACAGCACACCTAATTTTCTGCTACATAGCAGCGAACAGCAGATCGCTGCTATGTAGCAGAGGTGATTGTGCTGTGCCTGCTTCTAGCCTCTCATGGAGGCTATTGAAGCATGGCAAAAGTTTAAAAAAAAGTTACAAATAGTGAAAAAAATAGAAAAAAATTTAAAAGTTTAAATCACCCCCCTTTCGTCCCAATCAAAATAAATCAATAAAAAAAAAATCAAATCTACACATATTTGGTATTGCCACGTTCAGAATTGCCCGATCTATCAAAAAAAAAAAGCATTAACCTGATCGCTAAACGGCATAACGAGAAAAAAAATCGAAACGCCAGAATTACGTTTTTTTGGTCGCCGCGACATTGCATTAAAATGCAATAACGGGCGATCAAAAGAACGTATCTGCACCAAAATGCTATCATTAAAAACATCATCTCGGCACACAAAAAATAAGCCCTCAAACGACCCCAGATCACGAAAAATGGAGACGCTACGAGTATCGGAAAATGGCGCAAATTTTTTATTTTTTTTTTTAGCAAAGTTTGGAATTTTTTTTCACCACTTAGGTAAAAAATAACCTAGTCATGTTAGGTGTCTATGAACTCGTAATGACCTGGAGAATCATAATGGCAGGTCATTTTTAGCATTTAGTGAGCCTAGCAAAAAAGCCAAGCAAAAAACAAGTGTGGGATTGCACTTTTTTTGCAATTTCACCGCACTTGGAATTTTTTTCCCATTTTCTAGTACATAATATGGTAAAACCAATGATGTTGTTCAAAAGTGCACCTCGTCCCGCAAAAAGTAAGCCCTCACATGGCCAAATTGACGGAAAAATTAAAAATTTATGGCTCTGGGAAGGAGGGGAGTGAAAAACGAACACGGAAAAACGAAAAATCCCACGGTCATGAGGGGGTTAATGCGTTTCGGCTTTGCCCGCAGTTGGGCAAAGCATACTGTGCGTGCGCAAGGAAAGATTGCTTTGCGCACGCATGTCCTATGGAGGAAAGCGAATCAACTTCAAGACAATAGTGCGGCCAGCGGGAAAGGAAGGGGTGAATAAAAGACCCGAAAACACCGCCCATTGGACCGAAAAAAGGGCCCGCCAAATTCAGGTGACAGGTTCCCTTTAAAAAGGCACACACCATACCCATTAGATAGTATTAGACATCTGGCCATAATAACGCTGGGCGGAATATCCAAAATAAAATCCACCTATATCAATGCTGCTTTGAAGTGCGTTGTGCCGTTCCTCCTAGGAATGTATTAATAAATTAACAAGTGGGTGTAACCATTCTATTTACCAAAGGGGTGTGTCCCTGCAACCCTGATTGGACAATGTTAGAGTATGCTGAGACACTCCGCCAACTGGTAGCACATTGGTGTCCATTTATTCTTTATTTCTCGGGAGACGGCACAGTGCAAAGCTCATTGATCTGGCTTATTAAAAAGGGTAAACTGTAATCCGAGGGGCCTTACAAACTCAGGACAAAAAAGATGCAAGAGAGATACCGCTATAAAGTGAACCCCATTGCCCTGTTTTCTTTCCCACAGTGTTTCTTCTCTTGGAAGTCAATAGAGCAATGTTCCTAGGTAGCACTGCATTCCTCCTCCGTTAATGACTTATCAGCAAGTTGGCAAACAGAATTTTTGATATTTTTGATAGCTTGTTGATATTCCAGTTTCGCTACAGAATCATCCCTGGAAGAGACGCTCCGGAGGAGATATTTTTTTTTTTTTTTTTTTTTAAAGTTCAAATTGTTGTTTTTAGTAAGAAAAGACAATATCACAAGCTGCATGTTGTTTGATGGTTTTCTCTGCGGCAGGGGGCAGTGGGGCACATACAGACACGCGGCGATCAGTCCGGACCCCTGCTGGGAGGAGATGCCAATGCCACATTACACAAAGACATAGTTATTATTATTTTTTTCAGCGCTCCATTCCCATTAGAGACGCTTATTTCAGATAAAATTCCCCCCAAAAGTACATTTGCTGAGACACGGAGCTCAGGACATTGTGTGTCTCCAGCTTCACTTAAAAGTAAATCTATCCCTGATTGAGGCTTTTATCTGCTAGAATGTGACGCGGGGCGAGGAAAGCCGATGTTTGCCTGCCTGTGTTATTGTCAGCATTGTGACCGGAGGAAAAAATACAATGCAATCGAGAGACGAGCTCCGTAATGCAGCCGCAAAATGCTCCTCACTCCACTATTTCTAGGCATCAGCAAGAAGCGAGGGCGGCGGATTCACCGGCGGGGAGGGGATTCATAATGTGCATCGTCTCAGGTGATGACAGCGGTTACCATTTCTACAAATGGATTAGAAGAAATAGATTCGGACTATTTACCAATGAAGGAATTTTTTTAATTTATTAATCGGCTTGTACCTGCTTCCAAATATAAATGATTAAACAGCCACAAAAGTCAGATCTGACAATAGCGCTGGCTGCTTTTCAATGTGCCATTTCAGAATGATTTGCGGTTTTTGCCATTTGCATTAAAATGAGTCAGCTCCTGTTCAAGGCGGCTCTGAAATCTGACCAAAATGAAGGTTCCAGGTAATGACCATAGAGAACAGATACTGCTGCGTTAGCCTCAAGTGCATTTTGCATAAATATGCATAAATATGAAAATGGATACATCACTCATTAGTTATTTTATTAAAGACACTTGCTCTTTAAAGCGAACAGGTCAGCATAATTTTGCTAAGTAAACTACAGACAGTGTCAGGTTGGCGGTGTAAAAATTGATTAAAATGATAACTTGGGTGAAGAAATCCGTCTTGTGGTTCTTGTTCCTGGGTAGTGTTGAGCGATACCGTCCGATATTTGAAAGTATCGGTATCGGATGGTATCGGCCGATATCCGAAAAATATCGGATATCGCCGATACCGATATCCGATACCAATACAAGTCAATGAGACACAAATATCGGAAGGTATCCTCTATGGTTCCCAGGGTCTGAAGGAGAGGAAACTCTCCTTCAGGCCCTGGGATCCATATTCATGTGTAAAATAAAGAATAAAAATAAAAAATATTGATATACTCACCCTCGGACGCACCCTGGTTGTAACCGCTGCAACCGCCATGATTCCCTTCCTAAGAATGAGCGCGTGAAGGACCTTCGATGACGTCGCGGCTTGTGATTGGTCGCGTGACCGCTCATGTGACTGCTCACGCGACCAATCACAAGCCGCGACGTCATGGAAGGTCCTTCACGCGCTCATTCTTAGGAACGGAAGCATGGTGGTTGCAGCGGTTACAACCAGGGCGCGTCCGAGGGTGAGTATATCAATATTTTTTATTTTTATTCTTTATTTTACACATCAATCTTCATCCCGATACCGATTCCCGATATTGCAAAAATATCGGAACTCGGTATCGGAATTCCGATACCGCAAATATCGGCCGATACCCGATACTTGCGGTATCGGAATGCTCAACACTATTCCTGGGTAAAGAAATCCGTCTTTTACTTCTTGTTTAATCAGTGTTAGAAGTTTTTAGTTAATGAGATGCCCATGCTCTGGGGCTGAACTGTAGGCAGAGTCTTATTTTCCTGCTCAAAGATAGAGAAATCAAGGAAAGACCTGCCCACAGGCCACTCCAAAGCACAAACGTGCTCCTCATCATAGAGACAAACTGTTTGTGCTTCAGGGTGGCCTGTGGGCAGGTCTCATCTTGGTTTCTCTGGCTTAGAGCAGGAGGATAAGACTCTGCTTAGAGGCCATCCCAGAGCATGGGCATCTCATTAACTGAAAACTTCTAACACTGATTACACAAGAACCACAAGACGGATTTCTTCACCCCAGGTATCATGTAATCAGTTTAGCAGCACCAGCCTGACAATACCTGCAGTTTTCTTAGCAAAATCCTGCTGACAGGTTCCCTTTAATGATTGGAGCCTCCATATACAGAAATTAGTCACGTGACCCCAGAGTACATCATAACATTGAGTGAGCAAATTTCCCATTGATCACTTTCAGCATGAATCTATATACATATCGTGTGGGGTTCTCACGTTCAGCAGTGTCAAGTGCATGGATGGACATATCATGGGTGCAGCCTATGTGGCCATTCAAGGGCCCAAGAGTTAAGGGGACCCATTTCCACATCCAAAGCAAGTGGAATTGTGGTATTTGGATGCAAAGGGCACATATACTGTTATTTAATTGGGGCCCTCCCCTGAGTGTGTATGCCAATGGTCAAGAGTATACCCAGAATGGCATGGCCGAGGAAAAGCATACAGCAAAATTGGATCTTGTGAATGCCAACTACTAATCAATGAAAGGGGTCAGAGGAAGACATCAAGAATTGCTCTGACAATCAGGAATACAGTCAAAAAACTGTAGCAAGTAGCTGGTGTCCTACTAATTTCTGTCAATTCACAACTCATTGTTCCTTAGCAAGGATGGTGTCACGTCGCTGCAATGCAGGTAATTGCAAGCTCCACTAGGTGGCATTAGAGTGGAGGGAAGACTGCACACAACAGGAATAGACCTGCAATGCAACGGCAAGACCACCACCAGGTGGCAGCAGAATAGTCAAAACAAGTCGGGTAGATATAAGACTGTAGCACAGTACAAATTGAATAAGCAAACACAGAGTCAATTTCAAGCCAAATAGGTCAGTACCAGTCAGGAGCAGATATGCCAAAGACTATAGACAAACAACAGGTCAGGGTCCAAGCCAAGTCAAAGTCAGAGAGTCAATACACAAAAAACGGAAACACTGAGTCCAGACGGGGATTGGGGAAAACAGAGATACGTGTTCAGGCAGCTAATGCAGCAGAACAAATCAGGATATACCAGAGTCATCTACACAAGCCATATGCAGAACTATAACTGACACCACCTGCAGGATGCAACAGAGATAAATAGCAAAACCTGAAACCAGACTGAGACTGAGAAAAGTTAACCCCTGACATGATCAGACCGGGAAAAGGGAAGACAGGACTCAAAACCCAATCTGGATCGTGGCAGATGGGTTGTAACAGCAGCCATCTAGTTCCATTACTGTCTAAGACCAGGTTCAGACAACTGTATTGAAAAATAAACCAGTTGTGTCCACAAATTGGGGACATGACCGCTCCATTTGTTGATCCATGTGCTCATCTGCATTGCAAGGGTTTGCTTTTATGATGCATGCATTATCCTGATGTATAAAACAATTTTTTACACATTTGCAATTGATCTGCGTGGAGAATCATCTTCATGCACTGGCCCACTGGCTATAACGGGTCTATATGTTCTCCATGTGTGGTCCATGGTGCATACGTACAACACACAAAAATTATATATTGAACGAGTTCTAAAAAAATAGAAAAATGACTCTAGTGGCGAAAAGTGCACCAATGTTTACCGAGCAATGGACAATAGATGAATCCCAACTTTTATTGCAACATTCTGTTGGTAGGGTCACAATCTGGCCAAGCGACATGAATTTTATAAATCCTCCCGGTCAGGTTGGTGGAGGTGGGTTAGTGATGCACAGGATGTTTTCTTGGCACACCCTGGCTGGCTCTTATACCTATGGATGGACTTGTGAGTAGAAGGACTTTGCTAAACTTTGTGGCTCTTGAAGTTCACCCGTTCACGGCAGCTGTTTGCTCTTAGTCAGGAGGACAACACGCAATTCCACAAGGGTTCCAAGAAGATGGCAGTGAGTTTTCCGTGCTTCACCTAGGCCTGTATCTTGGGAAAAGGTTCCACAGACTTCAGAACATGTCAGTACCTCCATGAAATTGTACCTTCAACCTTAAAAAACTATGAAATTCTGAAATTTGTGTCAACTGCAAGAAATTATTCCTTCCAAGGAGGCCAGTCTGAAATCTCAAGAGTTCCCAGCCTGTATTACAGCACATTCTACAGACAGACTCGTCATTAACATGAAATATCACACATTACAAACCAGGGACACAATTTCTAAGTTGTAATTTTTAATTACTATATATTAGAAACGTGTCTAAATTGAAATAATGAGTCTCATAAAAAGTAACAATTGACTTTTTAATTCAAAGCTGCAGACTTTCAATGCGATAACATTATTTCTACCTCTACCCCTCATTCTTCACTTTGTTAAAGGGACTCTGTCAGCTCAGGATGACTGGTTCATGACAAATACAGGAGCTCGGCTCATCCTTGGCATGGTCAATCAGGATGACTGTTCATGCCAAATGCAAGAGTTCAGCTCACCCTTGGAGTGGTCAATCACTTAAATACACCTTCCCACCTGCTGGTTTTCTCACAATCTCCACCTCCTCTTCTTTGATTGCCAGATTTGGCTTCATGGAGAAAGAGAAGGCCTCCCCTGTGGGCCCCAAGTCAGTGGCATGCCGCTAATATCAGCAGACCACGGGGTTGCTATGGGGCACATAGTCCGGGAAGACACGGTGCCAGCGCTGGCTCTGGAAACCCCTGCCCATCATCACACATTCAACTGCATCGGCATCCAGGATGCTGATACAGTTGAAAGCAATGATGGAGGAAGCTGTCCCTCCCTCATCATTCTCCCTTGCTGTCTGAAATCTCAGCCAGTGGGCACGATGACATTACTTCATCGTGCCCGCTGTGCTGGGCAGTGGAACTGCTGAGGAGATGCACTGCAGAGATCAGAGCAGTAGGGAACAGGGAGAGGTTTTTTTTTTAAATTAGTGAGTACATTGTGGTGGCCATAATACTGTATGGAGGACTATGGGGAGTGCATTTTACTGTATGGAGGATTATGAGGAGTGCATTATACTGTATGGAGGACTATGGGGTGTGCATTAAACTGTATGGAGGACTATGGGCTGTGCATTATACTGTATGGAGGACTATGGGGAGTACATTATACTATATGGAGCACTATGGGCAATGCATTATACTGTATGGAATGCTGTGGGGTGTGCATTATACTGTATGGAGGACAATGGGGAGTGCATTATACAGTATGGAGGACTATAAGGAGTCCATTATACTGTTTGGAGCACTATGGGGAGTGCTTTATACTGTATGGAAGATTATGGGGAGTGCATTATACTGTATGGAGGACTATGGGGATTGCATTATACTATATGGAGGATTATGGGGAGAGCATTATACTATATGGAGGACTGTGGACTGTGCATTATACTGTATAGAGGACTATGAGGAGTGCATTATACTGTATGAAAGATTATGGGGTGTGCATTATACTGTATGGAGGACTATGGGGTGTGCATTATACTGTATGGAGGACTATGAGGAGTGCATTATACTGTATGGAGGACGATGGGCTGTGCATTATACTGTATGGAGGACTATGGGGTGTGCATTATACTGTATGGAGGACTATGTGGAGTGCATTATACTGTATGGAGGACTATGGAGTGTGCATTATACTGTATGGGGGACTATGGGGTGTGCATTATACTGTATGGAGGACTATGGGGATTGCATTTTACTGTATGGAGGATTATGAGGAGTGCATTATCCTGTATGGAGGACTATGGGGTGTGCATTAAACTGTATGGAGGACTATGGGGAGTACATTATACTATATGGAGCACTATGGGCAATGCATTATACTGTATGGAATGCTGTGGGGTGTGCATTTTACTGTATGGAGGACAATGGGGAGTGCATTATACAGTATGGAGGACTATAAGGAGTCCATTATACTGTTTGGAGCACTATGGGGAGTGCTTTATACTGTATGGAAGATTATGGGGAGTGCATTATACTGTATGGAGGACTATGGGGATTGCATTATACTATATGGAGGATTATGGGGAGAGCATTATACTATATGGAGGACTGTGGACTGTGCATTATACTGTATAGAGGACTATGAGGAGTACATTATACTGTATGAAAGATTATGGGGTGTGCATTATACTGTATGGAGGACTATGGGGTGTGCATTATTTTTTATAACATGCAGTTTTTTGTACATGTGTGCGTGTTACATTCTATGTGTGTTTAGCATCCATATTTATAAATACTGGTAGTACAGACAGGAGTCCATAGGTGTAAACATCAGTGATTGCCCAATGAACAAGCAAAATGTTGCCTATTGTTTGTACCAGAACAAAAATCATTATTCTCAGCAGCACATCACCAGGTGCAAACTGGGGACAGATTGAGCTATTAAAGATTGTTGTTTCCCCATCATCTTCCTCAGTTGGTGTAAAGAGGCCTGGAAACAAGCACTGAAGGACTTGAGTATTGTCGATTGCACCCGTTTAACGGCCTGAACTCAGCACGTGTAAAGGCAGCGTAGATGTTTCTTTGTGATGGTGCAATATGTTAGCATTTGGGGCCCCACTTTCAACTTTTTCCCTGGGCCCCATTTTGCCTAAAACCGGTCTTGGGGCTTAGTTGTCACTGTTTTGATAAAAAAAAAGCCATCTCATCACGACAATCAATTTGGACCCTAACTCCTGAAGTTTTCCTCAGGCTATTTGCTGATTTAGTTTTTTTCTTAGGTTTTGTCTTTTACGTTGCCACAGTGTGAAATTGCACCCACACACTGCACTTATACCAACACATGTTGCGGCTCATTTCTTTGGTTTTGCTTTCGGTTTTTTTGTACTTTGTACACACAGGGGCGTGGCTTCCTCTCTTTCGGCTGGGCATTTTATACATATAGCTTTCTACAGGCAGGTGTCTGAACAGTCGGGTCCGGGTCTTGTTCTGTCCCTATTTATTTTGAAGTTTAATTTACACATGGAAACACGAGAAGTTATGGAATGAACCTGAAGGAGAGAAGATACAGTTTAGATATTATAAAAAAACATTTTGAGCGTGAGGGTGATCAATAAGTGGAACAGGCTGCCATGAGAGATGGTGAGTTCTGCTTCAATGGAAGTCTTGAAACAGAAGGTGGACAGAAATCTGTCTGATATGGGTTAGTGAATCTTGCATTTAGCCGGGGATTGGTCACGATGACCTTGGAGGTCTTTTCCAACTGTAACATGCTACGATTCTATGATTCTAAGTCTGTTGACACATAGTGAGGAGAACTACAAGAGTTAGGGTCCATCCCGATTTGGTAAACCTTGGTAGGATGGCTTTTATACTTTTTATATCAATATAGTTCCAACTAAGTACCCTATGTTATTTATATGTACTATTTATTTATTTGCCCATTTTGTTTTTTAGGTTCCGTCTGTTACATGGCCACAATGTGAATTTGCTTCTACACATTGCACTTATACCAACATATGTTACATTCCTTCGGCTTCGATTTAGGGTAGTTAAGTAGTTTAACGTCAGTATCCTTGGAGGTCTAGTGTAGTTAATGTGTTTAATATAAGTATCCTTGGAGGTCTAGTGTAGTTAATGTGTTTAACCCCTTTCTGACCTCGGACGGGATAGTACGTCCAAGGTCAGATCCCCTGCTTTGATGCGGGCTCCGGCGGTGAGCCCGCATCAAAGCCAGGACATGTCAGCTGTTTTGAACAGCTGACATGTGCCCGTAATAGGCGCGGGCAGAATCGCGATGTGCCCGCGCCTATTAACTAGTTAAA
This sequence comes from Ranitomeya imitator, assembly GCF_032444005.1. NCBI lineage: Eukaryota > Metazoa > Chordata > Amphibia > Anura > Dendrobatidae > Ranitomeya > Ranitomeya imitator. Next base: position 132,433,246 of record NC_091291.1, read on the forward strand.
TGCCGCTGTTAAACGCAGACAGCGGCATTTAACTACCGCTTCCGGCCGGGCGGCCGGAAATGATGTCATCGCCGACCCCCGTCACATGATCGGGGGTCGGCGATGCTCCTGAATAGTAACCATAGAGGTCCTTGAGACCTCTATGGTTACTGATCGCCAGTAGCTGTGAGCGCCACCCTGTGGTCGGCGCTCACAGCACACCTGATTTTCAGCTACATAGCAGCGATCAGCAGATCGCTGCTATGTAGCAGAGCCGATCGAGTTGTGCCTGCTTCTAGCCTCCCATGGAGGGTATTAAAGCATGGCAAAAGTAAAAAAAAAAAAGTAAAAAAAAATGTGAAAAAAAATTAATAAATAAAAGTTTAAATCACCCCCCTTTCGCCCCAATCAAAATAAATCAATAAAAAAAAAATCGAACCTACACATATTTGGTATCGCCACATTCAGAATCGCCCGATCTATCAATAAAAAAAAAGCATTAACCTGATCGCTAAACGGCGTAGCGAGGAAAAAATTCAAAACGCCAGAATTACATTTTTTTGGTCGCCACGACATTGAATTAAAATGCATTAACGGGCGATCAAAAGAACGTATCTGCACCAAAATGCTATCATTAAAAACGTCATCTTGGCACGCAAAAAAATAATCCCTCACCTGACCCCAGATCATGAAAAATGGAGATGCTACGAGTATCGGAAAATGGCACAATTTTTTTTTTTTTTAGCAAAGTTTGGAATTTTTTTTTCACCACTTAGATAAAAAATAACCTAGTCATGTTAGGTGTCTATGGACTCGTAATGACCTGGAGAATCATAATGGCAGCTCAGTTTTAGCATTTAGTGAACCTAGCAAAAAAGCCAAACAAAAAACAAGTGTGGGATTGCACTTTTTTTTGCAATTTCACCGCACTTGGAATTTTTTCCCGTTTTCTAGTACACAACATAGTAAAACCAATGATGTTGTTCAAAATTACAACTCGTCCTGCAAAAAATAAGCCCTCACATGGCCAAATTGACGGAAAAATATAAAAGTTATGGCTCTGGGAAGGAGGGCAGCGAAAAACGAACACGGAAAGACGAAAAATCCCAAGGTCATGAAGGGGTTAATATACGTACCCCTGGTGGTCTAGTGTAGTTTATGGATGTAGTGTCAGTCTCTATAAAAGTGTAAGGTACTAACTGTGTAATTGTAGTTTACGGAAATTAGCTACCATTTGTCCTTACATTAAAAAATATTTCTAAAACATCTTGGCATGGCTTCTTACCTCTCTGGATCTTCCTAACCTCACAATCCTGAGATCAAGCACCTCTGACATTCCATATATTTTCCTTTTATTACTAATTATAGGAATCAAGTGAATATTAAACTTTTCTTTGCCTTCTTTAAAGGAAGTATCAAATATTTGGTGCATAAAAAGCTGAAATAATAGTATATTTTTATATACAGACTTCTCCTGGTTCCAATAAATTAGCACAAGTGTCTAGAAATGTAATTGCAGCGCCCTTTACAACCTCCATTTAGTGCGATCTTTGTCATTTCCTGAAGGTTTTTTTTTTTCTTTCCTGGCATTATTTGGACTGGTTGCCTGAAATACAGTGCTAGGATATTAGATTAGTTGTTATCGTTCTCATTGGCACTGAGCAATGCCCCGAATCTTCCAGGACGCATCACTTCTCAGCCGCACGAGCAAGACGCCGCAATATGCTTATAGCTAAAACAACGAACCCCCCGCTCGGAGGCCGATCGCTGACTCTGTGTCAATCTGAACACGGCGCTGGATAAACTCATTCTGCGGGGTGATCGATCCCGGCTTGTTCATCTTTAATGCATTCATTTGGTCCCCTTTTAAAAGCGAAATTATGAGATTGCTCAACTCCAGCTGGTTTGGAAATTATTTTTATAATGCAGCTGCGGATTGTGAAATGGTTCAGTACCCCGGTAGGAGGAATTGTTTTAGTCGTTTAGGTTTGTTCTAGATCGTCAACTGTAACGGTGAGTAATCAAAAATGAGTAATAAGGCCAAATTAAATTATGGTAGGATAGGTCATCGTTATCAGATTGGTGTGGGTCCAACACTCTAAAGCCGGGGTTGATACCTGGAGCTGTGGCAGAATAACTAACAGTGTATAAAGCCATAAACCCCTAGCGCCATACACTGTATAATGGCTGCTACTGCAGCTCAGATCACATTCACTTCAATAGTAGCTGAGCTGTAGTACCCTAGAATGGCCACTACACAGAGCTGTGCTCGTCTGCCTAAAATGTGTACTTCAAGCGGTCTTCATCTCTCTACAGGTGTAGCGGGATTAGTGGAACCACTGTGCCGTGGGCGAGGAGAGCCTGGAGAGACGTGACTAGATGAGCACTTGACTCTTCATTAGAGCACCTGGTGGTGGGGCTAGGCTTGGCTCCCAATGGATACCAGGTGCTACTCCAGGACAGACCTCGAATGCACGCCAGCTGACCCCCAAAGGACGGGTAGCTGGAACGGTTCAGTAGGAGAGTACAGCTGATACAGGCAGGCATGGCAGAAACGTGGGTACCACAGATGGAGATGGGTATACATCTGGCTGGTATACAGACTGGCACAGCAGGTGCTTTTGGGTCGGGCTGAAGTACAGACTGACAAGGCAGATATTGGCATGGAGGTTAGGGACAGACAGAAACTAGAGGGATCTAATGGACTGGGACCTGAAAACTAGCAAGTGTGTTGGTGAACTAACAATGTTGCACAAGCACATTGCAGGTGAAGGTGCCTTAAATAATAAGTGTCTTCCAGCCGTTGTCTGGCGACACTTCAGGATGGCACACGGGCCCTTTAAGAAGGAGGCGCTACAACAGGAAGTAGGCGAGACTATTTATCAGTCTACAAGAAGTGGGTGCAGGTCTTTATCTTTGTACAGGAAATGGAGGAGGGTGTTTCTCTACAAAAAGTTGATGCAAATATTTGTTTCCCTTGAGAAAGTGGAGGCGGGTTTTTATATCTCACTGGAAGTAGGGAGGGTCTTTATGTCTTTACAAGAAGTGAGGGTGGGTCTATATCTCCCTACAGGAAATAGAGAACGATCTTTAACTCTCTACAGGAAGTGGGAATGGGTCTTTATCTCTCTACAGGAAATGGAGAATGGTCTTTAATTCTCTACAGGAAGTGGGAGTGGGTCTTTATCTCTACAGGAATTGGGTATTAAGGATTTGTCTCTCTACAGGACCTAGGGGCAGGTCTTTGTCTCTGTACGGGAAGGGGTGGAAAGTCTTTGTCTCACTACTTTTGTTCTCCTATCTGGAGGTGGGCTTTTAATCTATTTTAGCAAATCATTGGATAACAGAATCAATCTATGATGGGAAGTGAGACGAATGATGTTCCAATACCTACAGTGCTGACAGAATGCTGATGAAAAGGAACATCCACTTCAATCGGAATAGATGAAAATTTACAGAGCATAAGAATCAGGACAGTTCCTGGACATATTAGACTGTATGTTAACAAAAAAAACCAGTTTTAACTGATAGTGGGTTTTGTGTGAGAAGACTGATACTTATTAAATAGCATTCCTGAATTATCATCTTTTTTCACTCAGGCAATACCAAATGTCATGAGCAATTTCCCTTATCCCTGCTTTTAGCAACTTGTACCCATGCCTTGCAAAAAAACATTAAAGGTAAGAAGAACTGGAGCATTACTTGAGTGAGGAAATCCATATCCCGAGCTCACACTTTATGCTTTGCTTCAAAATAACATAGTATCCAGTCCAATAATTCATGAATGAAGAATGAAAAGTTTTTGGAAAAGTTTTCCAACTTTTTAGTTTGGGTCATGGTGCAGCTTTGTTCTTGGCTGATGCAATTGCCTGGGTAGATAAACGTGACTCCTGAGTGCTTGCCGCAGCTTTTTTTTGTGCTTTTGATAGATACAGTTGCTGCTGATCGGATTCCTCTGACATCTTGGAAAATAAAAGCTATTTGCTTTAGATTTCTCAGTCGCCTCAATTCTCACTCAACAGTGTCTGCTACACTTGGTTACAGCTTAGATTCACCTGCTTCAAAGATGCTGACATAGCCGAGCAAAAGAAATGTGAAGTGGGCAGCTCAGGGAAACATAGTGATAGGACGGTATATTGAAATTTGCCAACTGTGTAGCTGAAGTAATCCAGATAAGCAGCTGAAATATCAACTTATCAAAGCTTATCAAGCAAGAGGACTCATATTTATTGATCTTAATGTAGATCTAGCTTACATACAATGGAGCAGGGCAAATGCCCCAGGGGCACTGAAACTGACCCTATTATTTCTTGTGATGTTTTATATTTTTAAACAGAGGAAACCACTAAACAAGAAAAATAAAAAAGAAAACTTAAAAGATCACTCTTTGATAAACTAGGGATTGACAAACGAGAACATAGTTAATTAGCCATATTGCATTTGGTTTAGCGCTTTTTTGCGCTCACCTTGTGCTGCTGTGTTACATAATGCCGTTAGTCTTCTCACTTGCTTTAATTCACTTTCTGCTCTTCACAGAATAATGTATCTGTCGCGCTGGGTCTGTACAGGAGATATGGAGACGGGCCCTTCACTGTCCCTTGGGCCGGGACCATAATTATCCCTGTTCCAAAAGGTACCTCTGAAGGTGAGGAGGTATGGACCTCGTGCCTACTGTTATATCCTAAGATGTCCCCACCTCCTCCCCCGGGAGGCCCGGGACAGAAATGCTAGTGTATCAACACGTAAGACAAGCAGGGATAACAGAAACGCCACTAACATATAAAAACACTCACCAAAGGCAGAGAGGTATATAGGAATGTACAAAAAAATAGGAATAGGACAGGAAAAAAGCATACACCCAAAAACAGTATACGAAAATCTCCAGCAGCAGCAAACGATGTCCAACTCAACTCAGCAAAGCCAGCGAACCAGGAAGTAGAACTTTCACTGGCGAGGAAGAGAAAGCCTGGCCAGTTTTTATAGAGAGAGGAAATGACCAGATCAGGAGCAGCTGAAAGATGGAGCTTCATGTTTCTAGCCAGCATATAAAGGGACACTAACATCTTCAGCAACAAAGGAAACAAAATCCATTTAATATGGGACAGGAACACACAGGCGAAATGTATGACCCGAAATTCACAATACATAATGATTTTCTAACCCTAGATATCGCAGGAGGACGTGACACACTTGTGACAGTATGTCGTGTGGCACAGCACATTCATTAGCTACACACACAAGCCTGTCTCTTCTAAGCCCCTTCCCACGCTCTCTCTATGAGTTGAAGACCGAAAATGCTCTTCATAAGCTATTCTTCAAGTTCAAAGAGGGGACCCTCATTCTCATACTTTAACTTGTTGTGACCATGCCCCTTTATGTGTCATGGAAACCATCTTATACTTTGACTCATTTTTCTTTGTTTTTCTTTAGGTTTTTGTACTCTGTGCAAGCAAGGATGTAGCCTCCCTTTCTTTGAGCTGGCGTGTCCACAGTCATGTCTCAGTCCTGCTCTGCCCTTATTCATATTGAGGCTGTTTCTGACACATGGAAAGATTATTATAATCAGTTTTGGACCGTCCTGATTTGGGTACATCTTGACACAGTGGAACGGCTTTTATGCTTATTTTGATCAATAACACTGTTTATTAAGAACCTTATGTTATGTTTGTCAACTATTAGGTTGTAATTACTTGGAGCAACGTATTTGCTGATTTTGCTTCTATTTTAGGTTATGTATCTTGAGTAGTGATGAGCGAATATATTCGTTACTCGAGATTTCCCGAGCACGCTCCGGTGATCTCCGAGTATTTGTTAGTGTTTGGAGATTAAGTTTTCATGGCCGCAGCTGAATGATTTACATCTGTTAGCCAGCTTGATTACATGTGGGGATTCCCTAGCAACCAGGCAACCCCCACATGTACTCAGCCTGGGTAGTAGCTGTAAATCATTCAGCTGAGGCGAAGAAAACTTAATCTCTCAACACTAACAAATACTCGGAGGACACCCGAGCGTGCTCCGGAAAATCCGAGCAACTAGTATATTCGCTCATCACTAATCTTGAGTGTTACAGCTCATTCATTAGCTACACACAAGCCGGTCTCTGGGAACCTCCTTCCAAAGCTCTTTCTATGGGTTAAAGTTTAAAAACTCCCTTCACACCCTTCTCTGCAAGTTCAAAAAGAAACCCCCCCTGATCACGCAGTGAAGCTGAACTTGAGAAATTCCCTTCCCACACTTTACTTTTCTATTTTTTTTAACTTTTTCTTTTTATTTCTTATCTCTTTCTCTCTATGTCTTCTTCATCAGCAACCCAGCACACCAGCATTTCAACCTTTTGGTATATGACCACCCTTTAGCAGACCCAAAAATAGATTCGGACCACATATGAGATCCCAGAAATCTATACACTCCAGGCCAGATTCTCTTCCCTGTTTATACCACAATTGTGCCTACAAATATCCTTAGAACAGTAATGCCCACATTTGGGATTGGACTGTTGGCAAATACATACCTTTGAAACTGTAACACTAAGTGGCTAAGGGGTTAAAGTTTCTCCTTTCGGAGAGCGCCAAACTTGTTTTGGTGAGACTTACGGGTCAGGCAATATTCCATGGCGAAACATTAGTAAGGAATAAAGCTTGCTCTCTAATGTCATCTTTCGAAGGTAGCCATCCTCCAATAGGTAGGAGTTGTAAGAGGGACAATTTTCATTATTAATAAATTGCAAGTATACATACAACACATATCATTAAAAAATATCAGAAGACAACATTGGTAGAAACCTTAGGGGCTCTGTCCACCATGGCTTTCTAGAAAGATGTGCCCTTCAGTAGGCGTACTTTATATACCCGGTTGATGATGGTTAGAGATTTCCATAATAAAAATCTTCAACAATTAAATAAATGGTAAACAAATTTAAATCATTAACTTTTCCACGAATCTCAAGTTCCCCTCCTAGTAAAAGATCTGTGCAGTGATTTGCTGAAATTCTTCCTTTGAGCCCAAAAGTGAGATTTGCTTATTGAACCAAGCCTTGAGAGCTTTTTCTCATCTCCGACATGTAGCTTTCCGTATTTCTAATCATCTATATGCGTACAGTACACATGTTAATGATAAGGAATCACGCATCTGTGAGCAAAAACCCTGAAGCAAACTCATTTCCGAAGTGCCAAGCCACCGTTCTGTTCATGACGCTGGTTAATTGAAGCGCCGACTCTTACGGATCCACCAAAAGACCTGGCTCATTTACACAGCTTCCATCCTGAAGAACAACTCCGACTTTATTAATACATTGTGCATAAATAGAAATAGAGGTAAAATAGCCAAATAGACAACTGTAAACAGGTTTAGCATAAACTGTCACCACGGAACAAGTGGATTAAATGTAATGGTTCAGGCAAGAAAATAAATCTGCGCTTATTCTTTCACGGTTTGAGTCTCAAACAGAGGATCACTTTTTTTTATATATTTATAGAATATTCCACAGTAAACCGGTCAGAGAGTATCAGTGGATTTATAAGAATTCTCCATCATCTAACACAATAAACAGGCAGACTGACTTTTCATTAAAAAAAAAAATAATTTTAATTACCACCCTTTTCCCTCATTAAAAGAAAAGATTTTAAAATGCAAACATTCTGGTAACCATACTGACCTTAAAAATCATGGTATCACACAGTGAAAGCTGTAAAAATAAGCCCCCAAAAAACAATAGTGGAATTTACGTTTTTTAGAACAAAGTCCAGCTCACCATAGTTGAGATCCTTGAAGACCCGGAGCACGGAACCGCTGTGTCAAGGCGTGGAGGATTCAGGAAAATGATGAGGAATCCAGCTCAACGAGATAGTGAAAAAACTCTTTTCATTATTCACTTAAAAAATGTGTTCAGTAGAGGATAAAAACATGAGCAATTACAGAGAATAAAATGCGATATCAACGCGTTTCTGGTGACCAAGCACCCTTAGTCATGATATCATGACTAAGGGTTGTTGGTCACCAGAAACGCGTTGATATCGCATTTAAAGAAAAGAGTTTTTTCACTATCTCGTTGAGCTGGATTCCTCATCATTTTCCTAATTTACATTTTTTTCCCACAATTTCTCCATAATTGGAATGTTTATCCTGTTTTCCAGGACATTGTATGATAAGATAAATAGGGCAATTAAAAATTGCAACTCGTCCTGCAATACAAATAGCTCTCATACGGTAAGAAAAAAATATATAAAAATTATGGCATTTGGGAAAAGGGCAAAAATAAAAATGAAACAGCAAAAATGAACATTGGCTTTAGCAAAAAGAGGTCAATTGTTATGATTAGGTAATTCAGTACCACAATGGACATAGAAGTCAGAGCACATACAGTGATCTGACAATAACCCAAAAACATAGAACAAGCTCTGAGACGTGGGAACTCTGCTGACCGCAATCCCTAATCCTCTCCAACCACAACTAGAGGCAGCCGTGGATTGCGCCTAACGCTCCCTATGCAACTCGGCACAGCCTGAGAAACTAGCTAACCTGAAGATAGAAAATAAGCCTACCTTGCCTCAGAGAAATACCCCAAAGGAAAAGGCAGCCCCCACATATAATGACTGTGAGTTAAGATGAAAAGACAAACGTAGAGATGAAATAGATTTAGCAAAGTGAGGCCCGACTTTCTGAACAGAGCGAGGATAGGAAAGGTAACTTTGTGGTCAACACAAAACCCTACAAACAACCACGCAAAGGGGGCAAAAAGACCCTCCGTACCGACTAATGGCACGGAGGTACACCCTCTGTGTCCCAGAGCTTCCAGCAAGCAAGAAAAACCAAATAAGCAAGCTGGACAGAAAAAAAACAGCAAACAAAATAACAAAAGCGGAACTTAGCTATGCAGAGCAGCAGGCCACAGGAACGATCCAGGAGGAAGCAAGTCCAATACTAGAACATTGACTGGAAGCCAGGATCAGAGCACCAGGTGGAGTTAAATAGAGCAGCACCTAACGACTTCACCACATCACCTGAGGAAGGAAACTCAGAAGCCGCAGTACCACTCTCCTCCACCAACGGAAGCTCACAGACAGAATCAGCCGAAGTACCACTTGTGACCACAGGAGGGAGCTCTGCCACAGAATTCACAACAGTCAATATTATAATATACCCCCCTACAGGTGGCGGTGCCTTAAGGACCACGTGCCTTCTAGCTACTGGCTGGGAACACACAGGATTGTGCGCTTTCTCTTTAAGAGACTTGGAGTGCCCGGGCACACGCCCTAAGCAAGCCGCCATGGGAGCAGCATGCCGAGACTGGGACGTGGGAGCCGCAGCAGATGACATGACAAGGCGGCCTGGGCGGTGAGTAAGTTTGCGTCCCTGCGGGGAGGGAAGAGCAGAGGCATGCAGGGATGTCAGCATTACACTTTAGTTATGATCTGGGTGTTACATTGTACATTAGATATGAAGAAAACACAGATGTGTGATAAATTAATGAAGACTTCATATTTTTCATTATGAAATGTATCATGCGTTTTCCATTTTCAAAGGACTGAACGTTGCATTATTGTTGCAATTCAGTATTCTGTATAATATCAGCATTACATATTTATAAACTGAGTAAATTAACAGTCTCAAAGATGTGTCAAGTTTAGAGCTTTAAGAATTATGGAACTCCAGCAAATCCCATCCTATAAATTCAACCAAGGAGAGTGAGAGTTTAGTTACCCAACTCATTATCGAATGAGAATGTTCAGAAGACAAAGGATTTTCTTGAAATCCTTTATTACAAGCAGCAAAATATCCTCTTACACATTAGAAAAAAAAAGTATACAAAACCCTCTGATTTCACCACGTTTGGTGTACCATCTAATCTATATGGGGGCTTCCAACCCTGCCAGAGAAATTATGGTAGGAGAGAGAAAGAATGTGGCTGTTGAATTCAAAACCAGGAGGTATAAATAAGGAATATAATAATTAGGTAATAGAATAGACAGTAAATGAGCCAATGTCTGAAATCTGATCTCATGAAGAAGTAACAATGAGTCGCCCGCCAGGGCTGTGGGGTACTCGGTACCAGGTCCGGTACTTAAAGGGGGATGTCACGGTGGCGGCGACCCAGTCCATTGCCCTGGGTGCCCATGATAAAAGAAAGGTCTTTAAAGGGGTTTTGAATAAAGTTTGTTTGTGACGCCACCTGTGGTATTCGGTCAATGGGGACCAATGCTGCTTAAATGGGTCCTTAAAGGGGTGATGTTATGGCAGTTGAGATGGTATAACTTCCTACAGGTGAACTATGTACCCAGGGCTCCCAGTATGTAGATGAGGATGGTGAATGGTGCAGTGAAGAACGAGGACACAGGTTTACAGTCTCTTTACCTGGTTTACTGGAGACTCCAGGTATACACAGTCCAGGGTACCAGATCACAGGTACAGGCAGGGTCCGGCCGGCTTGGAAGCAAGTTCAGAGTCCCCTTTGCTAGGTGGAGATGAAAGCCTTCCTCATAGCGTAGTGGTAATGTAGTCCCTTACTGCCTATGGCTTCTAGCAAGGTCCTCACAGTTCCTCTCTGTCCTCCATAAAGGTAGGACACAAACCCATATGACAGGTGACTAGAGCCTTTTTACAGGGTCTCTATCACGACCCGGGCTCTATGTGCCACTGTGCCTCCTGGGTATTAGGGTGGACAGGTAACTTGCAGTTCAGCTCTCCTGCCGGTTTCTGCTGTGCCTCTTAGAGTCTGAAACAACCTTGGTCTTCCAGCTACCGGTATCTGGGCTCTGCCAGGGAGGTAGCCCAGTTGCAGCTGTCCTCCCCAGATGTCACTCGCCTGTGCTTTGCTCTCCTGCACACTCTCTAAAATCTGTTCTTTGCTTCTGTATATCACTATCCAGGAGCTGCATCAACTCTGGCTGCATGGCCCCTTCAGTCCTTCTGACACTCAATGTCTGACTGCTCTCTCCTCTGTCCTCTGACAGACTGCTCACTAATTTCTCCTCCAGCCAGAATATATAGTATATCAAAGGGAGTTCCCCTGAAAACCAGGTTTAGAGCTCCCCCTTCTGGACTGGAGTGTGAACATGTTGCACGTTTGTGTTTACATGATAGAAGAGATCTTCCCTTGCTTCCAAGCTTGACATCACTCTCCCCGTGAGGGAAGTGATGCCACTGTGATGACCAGGACCCTAGGGCATCACAAGAATACTTTGAAATGTGTAGAGAACTGATACCATACTGATACCCTCTCTCGATTGGAATCCTTTATTGTATACAATACCAGTAGCGCAGTATAACCACAACTTTCAACTATTTTTTTTCAAGGTCTGAAAGAGGAGTATTTGCTAGAACAACAGAAGCTGAAAACAAGGCTGTGAACCAGATAACGTAGAACTTATAACTGGCAATGAGAGACAAGGACTCAGGGGTTTATAGAGTGAGCAGCCTGTCCCAACGCTCCAAGAAACAATTAAAAAATCTGCTAGATCCTCATGTGGATAGTACCACAAGCCAACCAGAATTAAATAGCACTGTTGTGTTGTCACCCACAAGAAAAGTGTGGTGCCGCCTGGCGATAGAAGAGGAAATAGGAATCAGGTACTGACATGTTACATTCGGACTTTCCAAAATGTAAGGTACATTAAGGAATATATTGTAAAACACATAGAAAAAAGAACAATAAGAAAATATAACATTGAAGTTGTTGGAAAAATACAAAAATAAATCACTACAAAACATAAAAAAGGCCACAAATAACGCTACAACGGGTTACAAAGGCAAAAAAATATCATTACATACAGTATGGAATATCTGAAAGCAAAAAGAGTACATGATGAAAACAGCATAAAAGGGTGGAGAGTTGTCACAGTCGCTAAAGTCAAATATCTAAAACTTCTTGAGCCAAAATGAGATAGATGTAGTTCACTTGTAGCGACAGCAGGAAACGCAACTTTTGGCCCAGGAATAAGTACATTCTAGATGAACAATAGTTACATAGTAACATAGTAACATAGTTAGTAAGGCCGAAAAAAGACATTTGTCCATCCAGTTCAGCCTATATTCCATCATAATAAATACCCAGATCTACGTCCTTCTACAGAACCTAATAATTGTATGATACAATATTGTTCTGCTCCAGGAAGACATCCAGGCCTCTCTTGAACCCCTCGACTGAGTTCGCCATCACCACCTCCTCAGGCAAGCAATTCCAGATTCTCACTGCCCTAACAGTAAAGAATCCTCTTCTATGTTGGTGGAAAAACCTTCTCTCCTCCAGACGCAAAGAATGCCCCCTTGTGCCCGTCACCTTCCTTGGTATAAACAGATCCTCAGCGAGATATTTGTATTGTCCCCTTATATACTTATACATGGTTATTAGATCGCCCCTCAGTCGTCTTTTTTCTAGACTAAATAATCCTAATTTCGCTAATCTATCTGGGTATTGTAGTTCTCCCATCCCCTTTATTAATTTTGTTGCCCTCCTTTGTACTCTCTCTAGTTCCATTATATCCTTCCTGAGCACCGGTGCCCAAAACTGGACACAGTACTCCATGTGCGGTCTAACTAGGGATTTGTACAGAGGCAGTATAATGCTCTCATCATGTGTATCCAGACCTCTTTTAATGCACCCCATGATCCTGTTTGCCTTGGCAGCTGCTGCCTGGCACTGGCTGCTCCAGGTAAGTTTATCATTAACTAGGATCCCCAAGTCCTTCTCCCTGTCAGATTTACCCAGTGGTTTCCCGTTCAGTGTGTAATGGTGATATTGATTCCCTCTTCCCATGTGTATAACCTTACATTTATCATTGTTAAACCTCATCTGCCACCTTTCAGCCCAAGTTTCCAACTTATCCAGATCCATCTGTAGCAGAATACTATCTTCTCTTGTATTAACTGCTTTACATAGTTTTGTATCATCTGCAAATATCAATATTTTACTGTGTAAACCTTCTACCAGATCATTAATGAATATGTTGAAGAGAACAGGTCCCAATACTGACCCCTGCGGTACCCCACTGGTCACAGCGACCCAGTTAGAGACTATACCATTTATAACCACCCTCTGCTTTCTATCACTAAGCCAGTTACTAACCCATTTACACACATTTTCCCCCAGACCAAGCATTCTCATTTTGTGTACCAACCTCTTGTGCGGCACGGTATCAAACGCTTTGGAAAAATCGAGATATACCACGTCCAATGACTCACCGTGGTCCAGTCTATAGCTTACCTCTTCATAAAAACTGATTAGATTGGTTTGACAGGAGCGATTTCTCATAAACCCATGCTGATATGGAGTTAAACAGTTATTCTCATTGAGATAATCCAGAATAACATCCCTCAGAAACCCTTCAAAGATTTTACCGACAATAGAGGTTAGACTTACTGGCCTATAATTTCCAGGTTCACTTTTAGAGCCCTTTTTGAATATTGGCACCACATTTGCTATGCGCCAGTCCTGCGGAACAGACCCTGTCGCTATAGAGTCACTAAAAATAAGAAATAATGGTTTATCTATTACATTACTTAGTTCTCTTAGTACTCGTGGGTGTATGCCATCCGGACCCGGAGATTTATCTATTTTAATCTTATTTAGCCGGTTTCGCACCTCTTCTTGGGTTAGATTGGTGACCCTTAATATAGGGTTTTCATTGTTTCTTGGGATTTCACCTAGCATTTCATTTTCCACCGTGAATACCGTGGAGAAGAAGGTGTTTAATATGTTAGCTTTTTCCTCGTCATCTACAACCATTCTTTCCTCACTATTTTTTAAGGGGCCTACATTTTCAGTTTTTATTCTTTTACTATTGATATAGTTGAAGAACAGTTTGGGATTAGTTTTACTCTCCTTAGCAATGTGCTTCTCTGTTTCCTTTTTGGCAGCTTTGATTATTTTTTTAGATAAAGTATTTTTCTCCCTATAGTTTTTTAGAGCTTCAATGGTGCCATCCTGCTTTAGTAGTGCAAATGCTTTCTTTTTACTGTTAATTGCCTGTCTTACTTCTTTGTTTAGCCACATTGGGTTTTTCCTATTTCTAGTCCTTTTATTCCCACAAGGTATAAACCGCTTACACTGCCTATTTAGGATGTTCTTAAACATTTCCCATTTATTATCTGTATTCTCATTTCTGAGGATATTGTCCCAGTCTACCAGATTAAGGGCATCTCTAAGCTGTTCAAACTTTGCCTTCCTAAAGTTCAATGTTTTTGTGACTCCCTGACAAGTCCCCCTTGAACATTATTGAACAATGGCGCCGCCTTATGTTCAATAATGAATGTAGCGAAACTATATTAAAAAAGGCAACAATATCGAAGTGTGTCTTCAGCTCAGCTGTAATATTTTATGGGTTGCTAAAGTATAAGCATGCTGAGCATTACTTGAAGTCCCTACTGCTCTAGCGCCACCACGCTGCTACTCCCCAAGGGGCTTTGTTAACAGGACTGCAGCTGTAACATCCTATTTATAAGCTGTGGTGGCTACAGTCAATCTTTGGCTTTAGCAGCTTCTTGCTATCTGTACCTTGACAAGACTTTTAAGATGGTCACATGTTGTAGATGGAAAGTCAGCAAAGACTAGTGGGCAGCAGCGGAGAGGCAGCCCTGGAGCAAGGCCTTAAAAAGATAAGTAGCCTTTGACCATTTAAAAAAAAGACATTTGCATAATAGTAAAAATGTAAACGAATTTTGCAAAATCTTAAAAAAAAAACTGTTTGCTCGTGCTATAACCTATCTCAGAGTTTGCATCTGTGAATCCAGAAGGAAAATTGACAGCAAATTCACAACATCTCTTAGACTTTGTCCTAGCTGTATATTTGAGATATGCTACAGATTTCCAGTACGACATCTGTATGACAGGTCTAGCTTTGCATCCTCTGGGACTAGTAACTCCATCCACACTGGGAGATATAGAGTTAAATTCTTTGTGGTTTGGGTTGGGCTGCGAGCTATTTAAGCTCCTGAAATCCAGCCGTCCACTGACAGTTATATTTTGACTTGCTCCTGTATAACTTCTCCCAGTGGACATTCCTGATTTTTTACCTCGGCTCGTTCTTTGACTATTCTCCTTCTTTACTATTTTGTTCCTACACTGACCTCCTGATTATGACTCTGCTACTATTTTCTTGTAGTGGTTCACTCCTCTGGATAGCAGTTCTTCCACGGAAGCAATTCAGTAGAACCTGTTTTCAGACCAGATCCCGGTACAAGGGTTAAAGGGTGAAGATCGTGGTTCTTCAAGACTCTGCCAGGCTGGCTTGTGCCTAGTCTATCTGAGTTAGCCTTTTCGAACCTGTGGTCTCTGACAAATGTAACAATTTGTTAGGTGAAAAATTTACAATTTATCACAGTAGCAGCAAAGTGGGTTCAAGTTTGCTAAAATCCAGCTCAAATTGGCCTCCGGTGTGGATTACAAATGCGATCCTCGGGGGTGAAATCTGCTGCGAATCCAATGCAAAATTTAAGAGAAATTCTGATGTAACACTGCGAGCTTAAAGGGAACCTGTCACCTGAATTCGGCGGAACAGTTTTGTGGTCATATGGGCGGGGTTTTCGGGTGTTTGATTCACCCTTTCCTTACCCGCTGGCTGCATGCTGGCTGCAGTATTGGGTTGATGTTCATGCTGTGTCCTCCGAAGTACACGCCTGCGCAAGTCAATCTTACATTGCGCACGCGCAGTATGCTTTGCCCAGCTGCGGGCAAAGCCGAAAAGCATTAGTGCGCATGTGCCGGCGCACTTTGTCCCGGAACACAGCAAAATACTTCCGGGACATAGTGCGCCATTGCATGCGCACTAAGGCTTTTCGGCTTTGCCCGCAGTTGGGCAAAGCATACTCTGCGCGTGTACAAGGCAAGATTGCCTTGCGCAGGCGTGTACTTCGGAGGACCCAGCATGAACTTCAACCCAATATTGCGGCCAGCATGCAGCCAGCGGGTAAGGAAAGGGTGAATCAAACACCCGAAAACCCCGCCCATATGACCGCAAAACTGTCCCGCCAAAATCAGGTGACAGGTTCCCTTTAATAGTAGTTTTTGATGACAATTACCTAGAAATCAATTACAAAAATCACAATGGAATATGAACGTATAGCGTCCTTGCTGAAAGTAGCAATGGAGCACTTCTTTCCGTTTTGCATGTTTCCGCATTTTAAGCAATGACCACTTTTTTCACCCAGTACCCGATAGCATCCAGACCACTTCCTATGATGAGCCTCATCTGTACAATCACAGATCTGATTTAGCAGCTGTACATAAGCTCATAGCTTTTTTTTTTTTTCCTCTGGATGTTTTCTATGACTGAGTTGAAACCAATTAGTCTCATGGTGGTATCTACATAAATAATAGATGCCCCAATGATGGATCTCTATCGGAAGGTGTAATTACCAAGAGATAATTCCTTCTCTAAATACAACCATTTTATTTTATTCATAACTTTGATATACAGGACGGGAGGCTCCCGTTCTTGCTGTCTTTGAGAGAAATGGCCAGAAAGAAGAAGGCAACAATAGTGCACATCAGGATTCCTTTATAATGGTAGAAAGAGCATAATTTGGTTTCCTCGTACAAGCCTCCATCATTATTATTTTAATTCTAAAGGTTCATTTTGCAGTTTATAATTGGGACAGAAGAAGATTATTTTTTTTATTTAAGTGATATGAATAAATCATTTCTGTTTCAAAATATCTCGTAAAGGTGCCACCCCCAAATGTTAACTTAAGAATAAAGGTGTGATTGAAGCTAAGTATTCCAGGGCCAATGGGTGCACCATTAAAGGGAAGCGTCAAAATTAGAGCCTAAAAACTGCACCTGAATCAACAAGGAAATCTGCATTTGTTACATTTTACTCCTTGCTTTGCATTTTTGCAAATTTATAGAATGGCTAAAATTCTTTGCAGATATTTTAAGCTAGGGAAGATTGGGTTTATTTAACAAAAAAAAAAACATTGTATGGTGCCAATTTTCCAACCAAAATTCTGCAGTGATTATTTGTGAACACATCCTACTTGCCAACTCGGAAGAACATCTCGGAGTCTTCTGAAAAAAGGAATGAGCCATTGACGGGGTGGAGAGTAGGTATGGATTGGGCGGAGAATGAGTGTCATAAGGGTTGGTCAAAAAAAGTGAAGGAACGTTTCAGCAACACCAACTTTCCAAAGTTTGCATAGGGCGAGGGGAGAAGAATATAGCAAGTGACCCCCGACTGAGGCTGAATTTTATATCTTTGAATATGTAGTCTATCAATTAATTTTTCAATGTATTATTTAGGGAGGAATTAGACATCTTACTTTTTGCTTCAGACTGAAAAAAGTAAGAATTTCAGGAATGAGGTATGTAGGGTCCTCACATTGAGTGACTGGTTTAGCTACCATTAGCCACCAATACTCTCCCGACAAGAGGTTTTCAGTACCAAATCAAAAGGTAAATTATGTGTAGGTGAGACATGCCATGGAACATAATTGGTGTCCTCTTTTTTGTGTGATGCCCCCTTCTACTCTAAATAATACTCTTCTATCTACCAATAGTGGATTTCCCTTAAGGGAAAGAAAGAGAAAATGGCACTTTATGAGTTTAGTAAATTTAAAAAAGATTAAAACCAAAAAATACTGAATTTTCTCACTTGATAGAGTTGTGTATAGGAGGGCACAACCCCCAAAAAACATATGAACTAGATACCTAGATACAATAGGTGCAGGTGACCTGGTGTGTGCAAGATAAGGGTAGATAGACCGTGGTATCAAATGAGAATAATACCAGGAATATACCAAAAAATAAAATAACATTTATTTAAAAAATCAAAATGCGTTTCGCCTGTATCCGGATAGAATCAGCTAAAATGTGTTGTTGTCACGGGGCTACCGCGACATAGAGGTTCCAGAGAACCGCAGCGCTCTGGGCCTCGATCACACACAGTGAACAGAAGCTCTTCTCCTGTATTCTGACCTGGCTGCTTTGTGCCAGCAGTGCAGGAGTTAATCTTGTTGCTGAGTTGCTGTGAGCTGGGTCTCTCGGCTGAAGGTGATTTTGTAATCTCCTCCTCTATATAGACCCAGCCTTGACTTCAGCTATTGTCAGTGATCAGTTCAGCTGCCTGGCTTGGAGGTTGAAGGAGCGTCGTGTATTAGGAGCTTGGAGGTTTATTTACAGGGATTGGTGTCTGCTGTTTTGGTTGCACGTTAAACCTGTTTTCCTTCCTAGTTTTTCCTTCTCTTTCCTTCTATGTGTTACCTCTGTGGTTGTGTGAGCATTTGGTGAGTTTGAGACTTTTAGTTACCTTGTCTGTATACCCTGTTTATTGTTGTATTTATACACAGGTGCAGTCCACCTCCTTTGGGGGGTGAGGGGGCCATTGATAGGGCCTGCACAGGAGACAGGGATACGCTGGCGGCTCAGGCTTCCTAACCATCATAGGTACCCCTGAGATAAGGGAAAGTCAGGGCCCCATTATAGTGGGGAAAGGTGCGGGTCCCAGTACGCCGTCCTGCCCCTTTATCGCCGTTAACTTCGTGACAGTTGTGTTTTCTAAATATATACATTTTTTTTATTCCTGTTATTATTTTCAATTGATACCGTGGGAGCACCTTTCACCTGGTATCTCCATATTCTTCTAACTGCATGTGTCAATCAAATGACATCACATCCATACTCCGTGAATATAGCATCTTGTTAATAAAAAGCTAGCCGGTGAAGATCACAGACCGTAACTCACATATCAACCTGGGAAAGAACTGGGCAAGGAGGTACCAAATATAAAATCAGAAAAAGTTATGGAAGAACCCATTTCTTCATATTAATGTGCAGTAGAAAATGCACATATGCGGAAAATGCATGCACATTGGCAACTGCACATTTTTGTGTCCCAGCACGGGACGCCATTAATAATGTCCCGAATACAGGTCAAGTCTAATTTGTCTATCTACCATGCGGCTGGTAAACATGGATGAATCACAACAAAGGGTCCGCTCTAAAGAAGTGGACAAAGCAGGCACTTTCATTAATGTATGTAAATTAAAATGTTTATTGTAGTGGGGAAGGTAATCTAATTTCTAGGAAAGCTCATGTAAAAAAAATTCTCATTGAGCATTTACTCTTTAAAAATGGATCTGCTTCCAGATTTCACAATACAAACTACATACATTATTAAAAAGGTCTCATAGTCTTAGCAGTCTGCTAATGTTTCAATCCCAGAAAATGAATCCAGAATGGTAGCATAATTGCTTTTTTGTGAAATCTAAAAGTAACCCATCATCATGCTTTTACATGCAGTGGTATGGCTGTATAACACATTTACAGCTCCTCAGTGTCCCTCCTCCATGCTCAAATCTCCCCATGATTAGTACAAGCTGCAGATGTCATTCAGGTTGTGATGGAAGACTGAATAAATAATCTCATGAGCTCTCGTTCTATAGTTGGACTCATAACATACTCATATTAATAAAAGAATTATAAAGCTATTCTGACATGGATTTTCAAAGTGAGTACACCAGCTTCATCAGATCTAAGAGATGTATGTGATTTATATGTTGAAATCTGGTGACAGATCCCCTTTAAGTACACAGGAGAGTATTGCCATCTGTATTACTCTAGCAGATAATTTTTGGGCCAGGCAATAACAAATACTATGTGAAACACATTTTATTTTTTTTTTTAAAGAAAAGTGTGAATGAGACTTTGGATGCATTATGACAATCCGACCTTTAATCATTGCCATAAAAGTGACATTAATTAATTTCTTAAGAGATGACTGAAGCAAAATGGAATACGGCTCTCTTGTTCTAGAAGATAATGTGCGAAGTAAAAGGAATTTCCACCTAAAGTCGTGATTTCCTTCCCAAAGATGTCTCTGAAGGATCGCATTTTGTGTCTAGTCTATTACATTTGCACACTCTCAGATTATTTCACTTTTGTTTCTTGCATAAAAATAACTTTTCATCTGACCTTAATGTTTTAAATTATCACAATTTAGCGAATGTATTGTAATACCATGCCTGTCCTCACGGTGTGCTGTCACCAGGACATGTACTCAAGAACAAAACAAAGCAAAATCAACTTTTTTAAATATATGAAGTACAGTATTCTACAGTGTCACCTAGTGTTTATAATTGAGATTGAGGAACATGTATTGATATATATATATATATATTTTTTTTCCTACATATGTGTATTAGATAAGTTTTACCTACCTGCCTGTTGGGCTTAACGCGATCTCTGCCGGCACCGAGCGGTCACAGACCGCTCCTGCCAGCGATTCAGCAGCTTCCACTGATGTCACATCGACAGAGCACCTGCATAGTTGATGGGGTGTGACTGGCGATGTCATGCTGATTGATGGCCAGCTCCACAGGGCCTAACTGTGGTTAGTCGGCCATTGATCAGCATTACCTCGGCAGTCACGCCCCCAACAACAGAGCAGCCCGGAAAAGGAAGAGCAGCTCTGTTGATGTTGTGTGGCTGAATTGCCAATAGGAGCAGTCAATAGTCCTTCTGTGCTGGTAAAACAGTCAGGCAGTTATTTACTCCCTGCCTGTTGGTTTTTAAATTTAAAAACCAACATTTAAATTTTCCTTTTCAGTTATCTCTGAGCTAGTAGGTTGGAACTAACTGCTTTTATGTGTCATACGCACAGCAACTACAAATATAAAGCATTCCTGTTCTCATGTCTCTACGTAGCACATGGTCAGAAGCAGCAGCAGCATGGAAGACATTATACAGGAGTGCTAAGCAGTGTAGATGTGAATCCAGCTTTGGTTTGAGATATAAAAAATAGAAAACTTCAGTGTGATCTGTGTGTCTCTCTCTTTCACTCTCCTTTTCTTTTCTCTACAAGAATATGAGATCCATGTATACATGACTTGGAAAATCCATCTACAAATCTCTGGGATTAAAGACTTTCACCATTCAGGCTCCGCCTTCGCCATTTAAAGCTACATGACTCCATTAACGTCGTGCTGTTCATGAGGTTCAACACTAATAGGTAAATCACTGGGTTTATTACTGGCAGCGCGTTATAACGACATTAATACCTTACAAAGAGGTCATTACTGTTACATAATGAACCATGCCACAATTAAACTCCTTCAGGACACTCGCCAACACACAATAAATTACCTTGGAGCAATGATCGCTGTGTCATTGGATGTTACTGCAGGAATTAATTGTAGATAGTTCATTAATACAGCCCCTAACAGTAAGGGTGGCGTGAAGGAGTTAAATCATTTTGCCATCCTTCGAAATGCAGCTGGTATCATTTTTTTGTTGGGTTTCCTGTAGGATGGAGCTTTGTATAGAGCTAATTACGCACACTGCTTTAGAATGGCTACTGGTTATTGCTGCCTTTTCACATCCGTCCTGAAAAAATAAGAGAGAAGTCCTCCTGGGTTTCTAACTAATGCAATGCGACCTCCTGAGTGCAGAATTGGAAGGGCATGCTGAAACAATGATCGGCTCATCGCTAATGTATTCTGAGATTAGCGGGAACAGGCTTGGGCAGCGCTAACTTTATATCGTGTTTTAGGACTGCTGGGTGAGTATTAGTATAGACAGGTTCAGACAACGCAGATTCTCGCCTAATATGAGTCATGGATGTGACACTTCAGTAATGGATAATATGGAGGTGGACAAGAGAGAATGGCATTACATGCAAACTCCACATATTGTAACAATAAAGCTGGCGCTCCTGCATGGTCACCCTTTCCCCCGACATACTCACCACCCAGGTCGAGCAGTGAGCTCCCCATCTCTTGCTTCCAGTCCTTGCTTCCTGTGCACGCTGCACAGACTTCTCGATGGGGTGCCTGTTCTTAAAGGGGCAGCACACACACCTTGAAAATGCCCCCCCCCGAAAATGGCTGGGAGGCACCTAGCATAAAAGGCGCATTCCCCAGTTGGGAGTTGCCTGGGCATCCCCTGTAGTTTCCCTACATCTCTTGGGTAAAAATATATGTTGACAGGTCCCCCATCCTATTCTTGAAGTTAGTTCATTATCCTGAACCTATTCCCATATTCCTGCAAAGTGTTTATGTTACCCTGAAGCCACTCTGGTGGTACCTGAACTCAGTAGCCTCACCAATGGTATCTGAACCCTGAAGCTGCATTGCGGGTACCTGAACTTTGTAGTCACACCGCCGTAATCTATACCCTAAAGCTACAACTGTCCAGTGATTACAAATTGTACAGTCTGAGCAAGTTAATAATAATAATAATCTTTATTTTTATATAATAATAATAATAATCTTTATTTTTATATAGCGCTAACATATTCTGCAGCGCTTTACAGTTTTGCACACATTGTCATCACTGTCCCCGATGGGGCTCACAATCTAGAATCCCTATCTGTATGTCTTTGAAAATGTGGGAGGAAACCGGAGTGCCCGGAGGAAACCCGAGCAAACACGGAGAGAACATACAAACTCTTTGCAGATGTTGTCCTGGGTGGGATTAGAACACAGGACCCCAGCGCTGCAAGGCTGCAGTGCTAACCACTGCGCCACCGTGCTGCCCCAAGTTCCTAATCCAGTCCTGCCTGTGACTCTGGGTCCATGACTGTGACTGCATTTCTGCCCCTTTGGGTTCAGCAGCTGCAGGATTGGGGGGCTGCCTAGAAGTGATACCTGCTGCTCAAGTCTGACTCCACCATCAGGAGCTCCAGTGAAAACCAGGTAGCCGCTTAGCTATGCCCCTCCACGTTGAGCCCGGCCCTGTGACACTGGGTCAATGATACACATGCGCCATCCGAGTGCGTGACACATATATTCTCTAAATTATACCAGTCATACCATATCAGTTACAAGAAGAAAGCCATGGAACATCCACGCAACCTTCTCACTGATTAGTGTCACTGCAAAGTGGTAAGGTTTTAATAGTTGAAGTTAGGACTAGCTCAATTAGGGTCACTGCGATGATATCAAAGCTGCTCACTGACGCTGCGCTCACAGCAGCTCATTCCCCAGTGGTTCTCAGCCTGGACGGTCGCATCTTGGCACTGTTCAAGTTGAAAACTGTTTCTCCCCAGACATGAATTACGGCGTGGAACAGAACAAAAGAGGGATATTGTTGTGAGGTGAGGAATATTGTTGTTTTTTATTTTTGTTTTATTACAGAAGACACGGGCTTCAGTGGAACTAAGCGTTAGGCGAGTATAACTGTGTTTATTATTTTTAAATAAAAATGGAAAGTGTGTTTTGTTTTAATTTCTAATAAAATGCTTTATTCTGGCTATGTCTTTACTTACTATGTAACTATAGGATTAGTAATGGATAGGTGTCTTATAGATGCCTCTCCATTACTAACCCATGGGCTTGATGTCACCAGACAATAGAAAGGTGACATCAACCCCACAAATATGAACCCCACTTGCCACCGCTACAGGGCAAGTGGGAAGAGCCAGGCAAAGCACCAGAAAAGGCACATCTAATAGATAGCCTTATTAGCCTGAGAATACCAGCCCCCAGCTGTCTGCTTTAGCAAGGCTGGTTGTCAAAAATAGGGGGGACCACATGCCGTTTTTAAAAATTATTTATTTAAATAATTAAAAAATACAGCGTGGGGACCCCTCTACTCTTGATAACCAACCTTGCTGAAGCTGACAGCTGATGGTTGCAGCCCCCAGCTGTCAGCTTTGCCTGGTTGGTTTTCAAAAATATAGGGGGAAACCCACAATGTTTTTTTACTTTTTTATTTAGCGTGCAGGAGCCGGCTAGTGAATACTCCCATCAGCTGCTCCTGCTCTCACTGTTATTAGCAACCGGCGTCGGATGATGGGAGCAGAATTCCCATCAGCCGACACCAGTGACCTGAGGTAAACTTTATATTTCCGATAACAACTGTGGGCTCACGCTGTCAGTGTTGTAACCGCGGCTGTCTGACCGGTGGTGATTTTACCGCCGATCAGAAGCAGTGTTTACCATTCCTAGTGAAGTCCGTGTTCGGTGTCCATGCCTTAACAGTAGTTGCTTGGTACCGATGCCGAGCTTTACTGTTTGGATCTGCCCATCTCTAATGCTGATACATTAGCTAATGAAGACAGTAGTACACTGGATACATACAGACATCACATACCGTCCATACTACTGGGAGAAATATTCCCTCAAGAGAAAAATTAGAAAATTTGATCAAGCGTCAAACTGCGTATCAGATGGTGTCTGAAAATGAAGATCACAAACTAAAACCTCATGAAGTGTTATTAACCGAAGGAAACCATTGATGGGTAAAAATTACTTTTTACATGTCAGAGGTGTCCATAGCATCTCCGTGATACTCTTACAGCACTTAACCTAAGTTAGCATTACTTTCAGGAAATTTTTTCTTGTGGTTTGCTTAACCTTCTCAGGTCCACTAGGGGGACTTGTCAGGGAGTCACAAAAACATTGAACTTTAGGAAGGCAAAGTTTGAACAGCTTAGAGATGCCCTTAATCTGGTAGACTGGGACAATATCCTCAGAAATGAGAGTACAGATAATAAATGGGAAATGTTTAAGAACATCCTAAATAGGCAGTGTAAGCGGTTTATACCTTGTGGGAATAAAAGGACTAGAAATAGGAAAAACCCAATGTGGCTAAACAAAGAAGTAAGACAGGCAATTAACAGTAAAAAGAAAGCATTTGCACTACTAAAGCAGGATGGCACCATTGAAGCTCTAAAAAACTATAGGGAGAAAAATACTTTATCTAAAAAACTAATTAAAGCTGCCAAAAAGGAAACAGAGAAGCACATTGCTAAGGAGAGTAAAACTAATCCCAAACTGTTCTTCAACTATATCAATAGTAAAAGAATAAAAACTGAAAATGTAGGCCCCTTAAAAAATAGTGAGGAAAGAATGGTTGTAGATGACGAGGAAAAAGCTAACATATTAAACACCTTCTTCTCCACGGTATTCACGGTGGAAAATGAAATGCTAGGTGAAATCCCAAGAAACAATGAAAACCCTATATTAAGGGTCACCAATCTAACCCAAGAAGAGGTGCGAAACCGGCTAAATAAGATTAAAATAGATAAATCTCCGGGTCCGGATGGCATACACCCACGAGTACTAAGAGAACTAAGTAATGTAATAGATAAACCATTATTTCTTATTTTTAGTGACTCTATAGCGACAGGGTCTGTTCCGCAGGACTGGCGCATAGCAAATGTGGTGCCAATATTCAAAAAGGGCTCTAAAAGTGAACCTGGAAATTATAGGCCAGTAAGTCTAACCTCTATTGTTGGTAAAATATTTGAAGGGTTTCTGAGGGATGTTATTCTGGATTATCTCAATGAGAATAACTGTTTAACTCCATATCAGCATGGGTTTATGAGAAATCGCTCCTGTCAAACCAATCTAATCAGTTTTTATGAAGAGGTAAGCTATAGACTGGACCACGGTGAGTCATTGGACGTGGTATATCTCGATTTTTCCAAAGCGTTTGATACCGTGCCGCACAAGAGGTTGGTACACAAAATGAGAATGCTTGGTCTGGGGGAAAATGTGTGTAAATGGGTTAGTAACTGGCTTAGTGATAGAAAGCAGAGGGTGGTTATAAATGGTATAGTCTCTAACTGGGTCGCTGTGACCAGTGGGGTACCGCAGGGGTCAGTATTGGGACCTGTTCTCTTCAACATATTCATTAATGATCTGGTAGAAGGTTTACACAGTAAAATATCGATATTTGCAGATGATACAAAACTATGTAAAGCAGTTAATACAAGAGAAGATAGTATTCTGCTACAGATGGATCTGGATAAGTTGGAAACTTGGGCTGAAAGGTGGCAGATGAGGTTTAACAATGATAAGTGTAAGGTTATACACATGGGAAGAGGGAATCAATATCACCATTACACACTGAACGGGAAACCACTGGGTAAATCTGACAGGGAGAAGGACTTGGGGATCCTAGTTAATGATAAACTTACCTGGAGCAGCCAGTGCCAGGCAGCAGCTGCCAAGGCAAACAGGATCATGGGGTGCATTAAAAGAGGTCTGGATACACATGATGAGAGCATTATACTGCCTCTGTACAAATCCCTAGTTAGACCGCACATGGAGTACTGTGTCCAGTTTTGGGCACCGGTGCTCAGGAAGGATATAATGGAACTAGAGAGAGTACAAAGGAGGGCAACAAAATTAATAAAGGGGATGGGAGAACTACAATACCCAGATAGATTAGCGAAATTAGGATTATTTAGTCTAGAAAAAAGACGACTGAGGGGCGATCTAATAACCATGTATAAGTATATAAGGGGACAATACAAATATCTCGCTGAGGATCTGTTTATACCAAGGAAGGTGACGGGCACAAGGGGGCATTCTTTGCGTCTGGAGGAGAGAAGGTTTTTCCACCAACATAGAAGAGGATTCTTTACTGTTAGGGCAGTGAGAATCTGGAATTGCTTGCCTGAGGAGGTGGTGATGGCGAACTCAGTCGAGGGGTTCAAGAGAGGCCTGGATGTCTTCCTGGAGCAGAACAATATTGTATCATACAATTATTAGGTTCTGTAGAAGGACGTAGATCTGGGTATTTATTATGATGGAATATAGGCTGAACTGGATGGACAAATGTCTTTTTTCGGCCTTACGAACTATGTTACTATGTTACTATGTGGTGTCTCCTGCACTGCTTATGTAAATTAGGTTACAGCCATGATGTCACATCAACAACGCTGCAGCCAATCATTGTGCCCAGCGGCCTTGTCGATGTAGATGGCATGTGATGTCGGCCAGAAGGCAGGGGATAACTGTGTGCAATTGCTCCACCCATGATTGTTGACCTGTTAAATGCCACTGTCAAACTTTTACACATTAACACATGTTGGCATGGGGCCACGTCATTATATGAGCTCATTGGCTGGTCCCTGATGATTGTGGGTCCCTGATAGGTTGCTGCGAGAGCAAGGGTCCTGTTGAAGACCCCTCTTTCAGTATGTAGCACAAGCAATCAGATGACCACAGCTTCAAGTCCCCTAAGGGGACTAACCAGCACAGTAAAAAAAATGAAAAAGAATGAAAAAAAAACATAAAATTCAAATCAGCCCCTTTTTCCCCATTAAAAGTAAAAATAATAAAACAAAATACATTAATGTGGTACCGTCGCATTTAGAAAGCTCGGATCTATCAAAAAATAAAATGAACCCGATCCGTAAACACCGGAAGCGGGAAAAATTCAAGAACTCCAAAATTATGAGTTTTTTTTGGTTGCAAAAATAACACAACAAATGTTGTAACAAATGATCAAAGTGTCATCTCTATCCCAAAAAACGTGTCGCCTTGCAAAAAAATAAGCCCTCGCATAGCACCATTGACTGAAAAATGTAAACGTTACAGGTTTCGGAAAATGATGACACAAAACCTAAAAAACATTTTTGGAAAATTTCTGATTCTTTTGCACTAAACTAATAATGTCAGAATTGCGATTTTTATTTTTTATTTTCACAATTTCACCGCACTTGGAATTTATATTCCTTTTTCCAGTATATTACGTGGTAAAATGAATGGTGTCATTCAAAAGTATAACTCGTTTTGGAAAAAAAAAAGCCAACATATGTCTATGTGGACAGAAAAATTAAAATTTTATGGCTCTGCGAAGAAGGGGAGGAAAAAAGCGAAACGCAAAAACAGAAATTGGCCCCATCGGGAAGGAGTTAAATTAGCCAATATAGTTTGCAAGGGATGATTGAACAGTGATCCAATGCAAGGAATCATTTTCCCTACAGCGATAAACTGTGATGTGTTACCCGGTTTTGCGGGACTGAAAAAGCAACTCAGCTTGTTTGTAAATTGAGCACACTTCCAAGGTGCACCATCCCCGCGGCTTCCACCCTCCTCCGCCGTTTGCTGTACTGGTCTGAATACAATTTGTACATCAACACCGGAGAGGAACTGTCATGGAATATGGAAGACTAATTGACCTGTATGAAAGAAATGACAGGCAAACCTGAGCTAGTGAAATTACAGGTGGCAAAGATCACATTAAGACATGCTGAAATAAATCTTAGGAGATACAAATGATGGCACTATGTCCCATTGGCTCGGTACAAGTATATTTTGGGATGACGGATCAAGTAAAAATAATAATGTAATAATTTTGACTATATGCCACTTCTTGTCAATCTCAAAATATATTTTTGTAAGTGAGCTCCCCTTTCTGTCGTAATTACGGTACATAATTCTTGATGCATGTGGTCACCAGTAGGGGTCGCAAACAATATGCAATGATACAGATAGAATTCAAAATAATGGGAGCCGAATAACTCTATATACAGTGGCAGGTAGCCATTATGGCATGCTAGGCTAGAATGCCAAGTTTGATGAGAAATGTTGCAAACCACACCTTAAAAAGGGTTAGGGCAAAACCAAGGCCAACAGTGGGCATACTGGAGGCAAAGCTTAAATTTCCTACATTTTGCGCGAACAGTAGATGTATAAGCAATCAGGTATCTTATGGCAGAGGTGCAGTTAGTCACAGATACAGAAGAGATGCAATTATGGGCAGCATAAACATATAGAGAAATATAATCAGGCACCTTGCTTGCAGAGACAAAGGTATGAATAACGCCTGTTACCAGCAGCGGAGGTGTAACTTGTGGCTTGGCAAAGCCGAATTTGAAAGCAGGGATGAGATTGTAACTAATTGCTTGATAATAGTAGAGATGTACTGTACATGAAAACAAAAACTGGCAACAGAGATGCAGTACCTTGTTTGCAGAGACTGAGGTATGAACAATTCTGAAAACAATCTAGAGAAGTTGATTATCTGGAATCTTGATAGCAGAGTTGTAGGTGTAGACGAATCCTACAGATATTGGACTGAGTTTGGAAGTTACACTGGAAGTTGAACTTAAGTCAGGGGTAGCAAGGGAAATTATTAAACATTTAGCTAGACTTCATTCAAGTTAAAGGTAAAGCTAACGTCTGACAAGTACGTGGTTGCTGAGGGGCGTAGAGAGATTACATCAGTGGAGCTTCTTGGGCTTCCATAGTCACAAAACGTGGAGCCAGCCTTAAAGGAAAGGGAACAATGCCAGGTGCTGGAGCCAGAGCATGCGTGTAACATAGATTTAAAGAAAATGGAGCAGCACTTTACTTAAAATGTGAACAAGGTACAAGCCTCAGATTAACAAATTTGTATTTTACTTTACTTTTACTTTCTTAAAAAAAACTGTCAGCACTGCAAATTACAGAAAGTGATTTATTCTCCAATGTGACATGATATTATTCATTATGTTCAGAGGTCATCAAAACCACAAACCATTGATTTGATTGTCCAGGACTTTAACATTGATGGTCTATTTTTAGGATGGGGCATCAATATCTGACCGGTGGGGGTGCGACAGCTGTACCTGGTGTCAGCGGCGGCTGCAACTGTTACAGATCTGCGCAGCTCAGTCAACTGTATAGTGGCCGCGGTCGGGTCCTGCACATCGGCCCCCTATTCACATCAATAGGGTGGATGTGCAGTACCAGGCTTTGGCTGCTATGAAGCAGTAAGTGGCAGAGATAGGTGAGTGTGAAATTGTAATGCTTTTTAACTCCTTTAACTCCTTTCTGGCCGGTACGAATTCAGCAAAATGCCAACTGGATTTTCAAATTGAATTCCCAAAATTTGGGGAAATTGTAAACAAATTTCAATTTGCTCATCCTTAATTTTAGATAAAAAAATAAGTAGATATTAAATGATAGATAGATATTCTGCATCAATACGCAGGGTTACCATGCAGTAGTATTTCCATTGTATGCTGCCCTCTATATGACGCATCCGTTGAACCGAGGTTTGAGCCACAGCTTTTGATTTCATGCCTAGAATACTCGACCTACACAGACGCCTATTGAGCAGTTTCCTTCACAGAAGGCAGAAAGAAATCCCGACCGCCTTTTTTTTTCTATACAGAGAAAAAAAAAATAATAAAGTGCTTAACGTTTAATGGGAAGTGACATATGGTCTCATTTTTTCCTTCAAATCTGCACAGACAAAGAAAAAAAATTACAAATCCCCAGTAGGCAGATTTGTCATGAATAGTAATACCAACATCATTTTGGGATGATTAGGAGTTACAATTAAGGGTTATTAATAATGACACAAATAGCCAGATTTAAGGGCCTCATTTTGTACTGAGTAATATTCATTGCAGCTCTGTTTAAACAGCTCCGCTCACTGACAGAATGGATGAGATAATCTCTTATCTGCAGTTTCTCCTAACCGTTCCCTAGGGGAGACGCACAGGACTTTGGACATAGGGAATGATCAGTGTGGGGTGGAGGAGCTCTCAATGCATCTGGGGTGAGGATATCGACAGGATTCAGAGCGTATTACAAAGTATCAATGCAAAACAGCAGCACACTTGGAAATGACGTGATGATCTTAGAAGGCATCTGCTCGGAAAATTTACATAGAATTGGATCTAATGGTCATCAGGATGTGTGGGCATCATCTGGAAAGCATTTTCGATTGGGTCACTTCGAGGCTTGGCTTCTGCTTAGGTTATGTTTGCTCATTTGCAATGCAATAATACATAGAGTCCCTTGCGAAAGTATTCGGCCCCCTTGAACTTTTCAACCTTTTCCCACATATCATGCTTCAAACATAAAGATACCAAATGTAAATTTTTGGTGAAGAATCAACAACAAGTGGAACACAATTGTGAAGTTGAACTAAATTTATTGGTTATTTGAAATTTTTGTGGAAATTCAAAAACTGAAAAGTGGGGCGTGCAATATTATTCGGCCCCTTTAACTTAATACTTTGTTGCACCACCTTTTGCTGTGATTACAGCTGCAGTCGCTTGGGGTTTGTCTCTATCAGTTTTGTACATTGAGAGACTGAAATTCTTGCCCATTCTTCCTGCACAAACAGCTCGAGCTCAGTGAGGTTTGATGGAGATCGTTTGTGAACAGCAGTTTTCAGCTCTTTCCACAGATTCTCGATTGGATTGAGGTCTGGACTGTGACTTGGCCATTCTAACACCTGGATACGTTTGTTTGTGAACCATTCCATTGTAGATTTTGCTTTATGTTTGGGATCATTGTCTTGTTGGAAGACAAATCTCCGTCCCAGTCTCTGGTCTCTTGCAGACTCCAACAGGTTTTCTTCAAGAATGGTCCTGTATTTGGCTCCATCCATCTTCCCATCAATTTTAACCATCTTCCCTGTCCCTGCTGAAGAAAAGCAGGCCCAAACCATGATGCTGCCGCCACCATGTTTGACAGTGGGGATGGTGTGTTCAGGGTGATGAGCTGTGTTGCCTTTACACCAAACATATCGTTTGGCATTGTTGCTAAAAAGTTTGATTTTGGTTTCATCTGACCAGAGCATCTTCTTCCACTTGTTTGGTGTCTCCCAGGTGGCTTGTTGCAAACTTTAGACAACACTTTTTATGGATATCTTTGAGAAATGGCTTTCTTGCCACTCTTCCATAAAGGCCAGATTTGTGTAGTGTACGACTGATTGTTGTCCTATGGACAGACTGTCCCACCTCAGCTGTAGATCTCTGCAGTTCATCCAGAGTGATCATGGGCCTCTTGGCTGCATCTCTGATCAGTCTGCTCCTTGTTTGAGATGATAGTTTAGAGGGACGACCGGGTCTTGGTAGATTTGCAGTGGTATGATGCTTCTTCCATTTCAATATGATCGCTTGCACAGTGCTCCTTGGGATGTTTAAAGTTTTGGAAATCATTTTGTATCCAAATCCGGCTTTAAACTTCTCCACAACAGTATCACGGACCTGCCTGTTGTGTTCCTTGGTCTTCATGATGCTCTCTGTGCTTCACACAGAACCCTGAGACTATCACAGAGCAGGTGCATGTACACGGAGACTCGATTACACACAGGTGGATTATATTTATCATCATTGGGCATTTAGGACGACATTAGATCATTCAGAGATCCACAATGAACTTCTGGAGTGAGTTTGCTGCACTGAAAGTAAAGGGGCCGAATAATATTGCACACCCCACTTTTCAGTTTTTGAATTTCCTCAAAAATTTTAAATAACCAATAAATTTTGTTCAACTTCACAATTGTGTTCCAGTTGTTGTTGATTCTTCACCCAAAATTTACATTTGGTATCTTTATGTTTGAAGCATGATATGTGGGAAAAGGTTGAAAAGTTCAAGGGGGCCGAATACTTTCTCATATCTACATCTCCATATATGCAGAAACATGGATCAGTAATCCAATGCCCAATTATCTTGATGTTTCTGTATTGGTACTGCTGCGGGGTGGTGGCCCTGCTCTGTTCCACCATGGAAAGGCAGTCTTATGTCATGATAATATCTATAACCTTTATCACTACATCTATAACACAAAGGGGTGTACTCATCTCGGGCATTTATGTCATATCGATAAAGTAATGAATATAATTAATGTCCAATATATCAGGGTCACATAGAGTGTCCCAATATTCTAAAAAGATAAATAGTGCTGCACATGCGCAGCTGCTTCTCCTTAGACTAAGATAAGCTCCAGGACTCTTGTTCCCAAGTTAGGTACAGATTCTAATGGGTCCCACAACCATAGAATAATTATGGCCTATAGATGATATATACCATAAACGGATGGTTAGTGCTCACATGCTCAGCTGCTTCTCCTTAGACCAAGACAAGCGCCGGGACACTTGTTCACAAGTTAGGTAGAAATTCTAATGGGTCCCACAACTATAGGATAATTATGGCCTAAAGATGATATATACCATAAACAGATGGATAGTGCTGCACATGCGCAGCTGCTTCTCCTTAGACCAAGACAAGTGTCGGGACACTTGTTTCCAAGGTAGATACAGATTCTAATGGGCCCCACAACTATAGGATAATTATGGCTTTTTGTACCATAAATGTCAGATAGATGTTGGTGTCCCCTGCTTGCTCATCCACTTGAAGCTTAGATGAGTGGATAAAGCTGCATGCAGACTGCACAGTACAAGTTGTAACTGCCAGTCAAGCGGGATGGGCAAAGAGTCCATACATTGGATTTGTGAGTTCTCTTACTCTTTAGATAACTTTATTAAATGCTTATTTTTTTATGTGGATTACATAGCCTGTCAATCTCACCAGGTGACATGGATCCGCAAAGCCAAAGGTCCAGGTGGGCACTCGGGCCAAATGCGTCAGTGCAGCAGGCAGCTGAGGCACGCAGGAGATAATAAGCAGAGGCACGGTAGGTATCAGAGGTACCGGAGATCGGAGATGGATCAGTGTCCCGATCCAGATAGCAGAGATTTTGGAGAATGCAGACCGGTAGCGAAGGTCCTAGAAGACAAGGAACAGGTAGCAGAGGTCCTGGAAAGCATGTGCAGAATGGAGACATCCTGAAAGCTCCGGGTGGAGAGGAATGGGTAGCAGAGGTTCTGGAAGACCTGGAACAGGTAGAAGAGGTCCTGGAAAGCATGTGCAGAATGGAGACATCCTGAAAGCTGCGGGTGAAGAGGAGACAAGGAATGGGTAGCAGAAGTTCTGGAAGACCTGGAACAGGTAGAAGAGGTCCTGGAAGACTGGGAACAGGTAGCAGACGTCCTAAAAGCTGGAAGCAGAGAGGAGATGTCCTGGAAGCCACAGATGACATGTAGCAGAGGTCTTGGAAGATTGGGAACAAGTAGCAGAGGGTTTGAAAGCCACAAGCAGACAGGAGATGCCCTGGAAGCCACAGGTGGATGTGCAGAAAGGATTATGGAAGACAAGGAACAAATAGCAGAAGTCCTGGAAAACCAGATCATGTAGCAGAGGTCCGAGAAGATCAAAACAGGTAACAGAGGTCCTGTGAGCCACAGACAGAAAGGAAACATTCTGGAAGCCAACCAGGTAGCTGACAAAACTCCGGCACAACTAGAAAGTATTAATACCAAGAAACAAGCGTGTGTCTTGGTAGGCCAATATGGGCCCAGGCAGATGAACACATGGGATCATGCCGGGCCATCTGCAAAGACCAACGTAAAGCACAATAGAGTTCAGTAGACCAGGGTGAGGGGAGCAAAGGCTGGATCCAAAAAGGTGAGTAGCAGGGCCATTCTGACATGTATTTTTCTCAGTAAGAACACCAGCCTCATCAGGTCTAACAAATCTATTTAATTACGTATGCACTTTGCATTGAGATATCTGGTGACAGATCCATTTTTAAAAGACTCAGAAGATCAGTAAATTAAATAATATTAGAAATTATAATCACCCTCAAGGATCCCCTGTTCTGGCACTGACCCAATCCCTGCCAGTCTGTGCTTCCTGGTCCTGGCCTTGGTGCAGTAGTAATAGCTGGAAATAACTGCTCAGCCAATAAGCGGTACCAGCAGTAACCCTTCCTAGCCAGTGGTTGGCACCAGAAATGCCATTTTCATCCATTTCTGATTTGTTAAGCACAGGACCAGGAATCAGAAAACAGCAGGGACCAGAAAGCACCGGAAATCGCTCCACAAGGGTCATTGAGGGTGATCAGCCATTTGAGCATAATCTTAATCGGCATTTAAAGAATATAAAAATTGACGCAACCAAGTATTAAAAAGCTGTTTTAGCTGTTCTGATACCCAGTCTTCCTTCTTACCCCCTTCTTGGCGATTTAATGCCCATTTTTCTAGCTACCAGCGGTGATCACAAAGGTGAAAACTTTTCTGTTTGTACTTTAAAGAAGTGAGAAAGCGAGCGGCCTAGCAGGACTGTAAAATGCTGTGCGGAAAGCGGCATTAACCATTAACGATGACACTTCATGCCGGGAGATGATACATGGTACCTTGTGTTGTGCAGTAAACCAAATTCAATCATAAAGACGATATAATGATTTGAAAGCAACAAATACCTAGGACGACAATGGAGAACAGTCACTCCGCCGGCCTCATCATACACTCCAAAGGTGGCGGTCTACACATATCTGAATTATAGTGGTGAACCGGAGCTATAACATGTATTAAAGTGCAATGTTTTATTATGAAGAGAGGGTGACAGCGGGCTTAATTCTGTTCTGTATTCAGCTACCAAATAAACGACCCCGGCTTGGGGTATACTTGGCATTGTGCTGCCAGCTGTGTGATGAGCATGGACTGATTCACAAATTACTTTGTCGGATCCAACATACCAATTTTGGAAGCGGAGAGAGAGATTTGGGGGATTATAGCTTCGGTGGCGGATGGCTCCGCACGGTGGGGCTCAGATTGGATGCAGAGACCAACATTAGCCAACATTAACCCAGTGGGGGCTTGAGGTTCCCACGGTTATTCTTCTTTACAGCACGGAACCGGCACTTCCAAAGGAGACATTTGTATAAAGAAGCAGAAAAAGGTTCAATTTAGATAAAAGCTAAAGGCGTGAATTACTGTGGTCATGTAATGCATTACCCTGACTGCTTCCCCTCCTACCCAAATATCCCTCCTGGCTGACTCGAAGACGTCTTTATACCACGGCTGCCGCCGTCGCTCAGCGGAGAAAAGTCAGGAAAAATCTCAGGAAAGTGGCGTCATTGTACACAAAACACATAATTACACCATGATTAGCAGGAAAACAAAGGGAATTCCTCCACGTTTTGCAACGCGATCGGTTTGAATTAGGAAAAAGGATTTTGCATTGTTGCAAACGACAAAGGAAACATAATAGGTTTTGTACAATATCATGTCTTTTTTTATATATCTTCTGCATGATAAAGAATGATAGCTCTCGCTACGGAGACTTTCGAGGAAGATTTAGCGTTGGTACAGCTCCTTTGGGGAAACTACGTTCCTTTAACTATTGTGCGTTAATCGTACAATAGAAAGTGATGTAATGCGCGTAAATCAGTCCACACGACCTCCCCCTCCATTTACAATTCTTCTCGTTATCGTTAATTCTGGATGTCTTGCTCATGTTCAACTGCAATTCAGATCATGTTTTCAGACTTCGGAAGGAATTTGTTAAGGATTTTGCCCAATATTTTTTTTTTTCGTAAAAAATGAGCAACGTTGTTTCTGTCTTTGTGCAAAAATGTGCAACTTTTTACCACTTTAAGCTGCTCCTGCTATGTTTAAAAATGTTGCAGTAATCTGGGGGTGCACAAAAAGTTGAAAACGAAGTACAAAGTGGAGAATAAACTTAATCCAGCGATGCTAAAGGTGTTGTCCGGCCTTAGGCTAAAAGTCTGCAGTTACTCTATGTGACTGCAGATTTGTGAATCCTCACAGCATGTACAGTGCACAATGAGGATTCTCCAGTGCCAGGAGCAGGCGGTCATCTGATAGCAGATATGTGATTTGCAGACTTTTGGCCACACTCCGACTAGATGGGTCCGGCCTTGCTCGATGCTTTTGTATTAGGTGAGGCCGTGCACGTCTAGTCAGCACAAGATGTATGCAAATCACAAATTTGCAGTAAGGTACAGTACAGACCGAAAGTTTGGACACACCTTCTCATTTAAAGATTTCTCTGTATTTTCATGACTATGAAAAATGTACATTCACACTGAAGGCATCAAAACTATGAATTAACACATGTGGAATTATATACTTAGCAAAAAAGTTTGAAACAACTGAAATTATGTCTTATATTCTAGGTTCTTCAAAGTGGCCACCTTTTGCTTTGATGACTGCTTTTCACACTCTTGGCATTCTCTTGATGAGCTTCAAGAGGTAGTCACCGGGAATGGTCTTCCAACAATCTTGAAG
This sequence comes from Ranitomeya imitator, assembly GCF_032444005.1. NCBI lineage: Eukaryota > Metazoa > Chordata > Amphibia > Anura > Dendrobatidae > Ranitomeya > Ranitomeya imitator. Next base: position 132,469,764 of record NC_091291.1, read on the forward strand.
GAGTTCCCAGAGATGCTTAGCACTTGTTGGCCCTTTTGCCTTCACTCTGCCGTCCAGCTCACCCCAAACCATCTCGATTGGGTTCAGGTCTGGTGACTGTGGAGGCCAGGTCATTTGGCGTAGCACCCCATCACTCTCCTTCTTGGTCAAATAGCCCTTACACAGCCTGGAGGTGTGTTTGGGGTCATTGTCCTGTTGAAAAATTAATGATGGTCCAACTAAACGCAAACCGGATGGAATAGCATGCCGCTGCAAGATGCTGTGGTAGCCATGCTGGTTCAGTATGCCTTCGATTTTGAATAAATCCCCAACAGTGTCACCAGCAAAGCCCCCCCACACCATCACACCTCCTCCTCCATGCTTCACGGTGGGAACCAGGCATGTAGAGTCCATCCGTTCACCTTTTCTGCGTCGCACAAAGACACGGTGGTTGGAACCAAAGATCTCAAATTTGGACTCATCAGACCAAAGCACAGATTTCCACTGGTCTAATGTCCATTCCTTGTGTTCTTTAGCCCAAACAAGTCTCTTCTGCTTGTTGCCTGTCCTTAGCAGTGGTTTCCTAGCAGCTATTTTACCATGAAAGCCTGCTGAACAAAGTCTTCTCTTAACAGTTGTTGTAGAGATGTGTCTGCTGCTAGAACTCTGGGTGGCATTGACCTGGTCTCTAATCTGAGCTGCTGTTAACCTGTGATTTATGAGGCTGGTGACTCGGATAAACTTATTCTCAGAAGCAGAGGTGACTCTTGGTCTTCCTTTCCTCGGGCGGTCCTCATGAGAGCCAGTGTTAGGACTGGCGGAACGCACCAAGAGAGATGATATAGATGCGTTCGCAGTCCGGGGTCCACCGTGCAGGTGAAACCTGCTGCTAGGAAATGACAGACAATATGGCGGTATTCAAAAGTATACACGCGTGGGTTAAACCTCACCCAGCGTGAAGAAAGCGATCCTGTTGCGTCACAGGACCGCGGTACCGCACATAGAGCGCGAGCAAGTGGTCAGCGAACTAAACCCCAACAGGGATTGTAGTCCGATTAGACCCTTGCTGGCACTACACCGCTACTGGGTGTGAAAGGAATTATATAATTAAGGCACCGAAGTGCGAACTGTGCCGTGCTGGCAGGCACCACTGAGCACCCAGACGTGGGTCAGGAAGCGCACACTGGCGCGTGGCACCGCACTGGCGGTCACAGCAGTAGACGCTGACACGTGTGTGACACGTTGAGTGATAAGTCGGGCGCTAGATAGCAGCCATACTCCATACGCGAACAATCATACAATAGGGTAGGGGTATTTAAAGAACGACTTGCACTCACAACAAACACACGTATTAAATTGTACACTAGCGCTTGGCCGTGCGATCATGCGCAGTTTATATAGTTGCAGGACAGGAAGCGGCCACAGAAACTTTGCCCTTCCAAGACCTGCCAAGAGGACCAATAGAATGCGCTGCAGAGTCTGAGCACATGACCCTCGATCTCCAACGGGAGATCTTGCCCTGGGCATGCTCAGTGTGCGCAGACAAGGACTTAGTCCCAGAGAAGTCCACTCGCTGCTGACCAGTATAGGCTTTACAGGCAGAAGCTGGAGAAGCAGCAGTAACTCTTCTCACAGAGTCAGACTGAGCGAGACGCTGGGATCGACGTCCCTGCTGAGCAGGCTCCACTGCGGCTGGAGGAGAATGGGAGACCGCAGCGGAGACGGATCGAGATTCCCCCTGTGCAGCAGAGGAAACTCGACTCCTAACATTACCCCCCCTCCTAGGGCCCCCCCCCTCCTTGGGCCTCGCTACGTTCGAAGGCAGCAATGAGCTGTGGGGCCTGAATGTTTTCAGCAGGCTCCCATGACCTGTTCTCTGGACCATAACCCTTCCAATCCACCAGATAGAACTTTTTGCCGCGTACCACCTTACACCCCAAAATAGCGTTCACCTCGTAATCGTCCGTAGACGAACCCGATGTCCCGGCAGATGACTCGGAAAACCGGGACATGTATACGGGTTTCAAGAGGGACACATGAAAGGTGTCGGTGATACCCAAGCGTGGAGGAAGAGCCAGGCGGTAGACCACAGGATTAACCTGTTCGAGAACCTTGAAGGGACCCAAGTAGCGAGGCGCAAACTTAGTGGACTCAACTCGCAGCCTGATGTTACGGGCGGAGAGCCACACCAAGTCGCCAGGAGCAAAGGTCCGAGCGGAGCGCCGATGAACATCGGCGGAGGACCTCATTCTCTCCTTGGAAGCCCGAATGGCATCCTGAGTGTGATCCCAAATGTCCCGTGCCTCCACAGCCCAGTCTGCCACCCTGGAATCGGCGGAAGACATGGGCATGGGCACAGGTACCCGCGGATGCTGACCATAGTTAAGGAGGAATGGGGTCTGTCCAGTGGAGTCAGCTACAGCATTGTTAAGAGCAAACTCCGCCCACGGTAGCAAAGATGCCCAGTCATCTTGTTTAGCAGAGACAAAATGTCGCAGATATGTGACCAAGGTCTGGTTGGCTCTCTCCACCAACCCATTCGTCTCGGGATGATATGCCGAAGAGAGATTCAACTCGATACTGAGAAGGCGACAAAGCTCTCTCCAGAACCGAGACGCAAACTGGGGACCCCGGTCACTGACAATTTTGTCTGGCATACCGTGAAGACAAAAGATGTGTTTAACAAACAATGCTGCCAAGGCCCGTGCAGAAGGTAGCCGGGGAAGCGGCACCAAATGCACCATTTTAGAAAAATGGTCGGTGATAACCCAAATGACAGTACAGCCACGTGACTTGGGCAAACCCACCACAAAGTCCATCCCGACCATCTCCCAGGGCCTGTCTGCCACCGGCAGAGGGTATAACAACCCAGCTAGCCGTTGACGGAGAGACTTATTTTTGGCACAAGAGACACATGCCCGAACGTAGTCTCCAACGTCACGAACCATATGTGGCCACCAATACATTCTCGCCAACAACTCAGATGTCCTCTTTGCCCCAAAGTGTCCACCCACTCTGGACGAATGAGCCCACAAGAGAACCTCCGGACGCAAATTGATGGGGACAAAAGTCTTGCCCGGAGGCACAGACTCAAGCGAAACCGGAGCTACAGTTCTCAGACTCTCTGAAGGGACAATGAGCCGGGGCTCGTCCTCCTCCTCCACAGTTGACACCAGGGAGCGAGAGAGAGCGTCAGCACGAATGTTCTTCTCCCCGGCGAGATAATGTAGAGTGAAGTGGAACCGGGAGAAAAACAAGGACCATCTGGCCTGACGAGAATTCAGCCGCTGGGCTGTCTGTAAATAGACCAAATTCTTGTGGTCCGTGAAGACTTGGAATGGGAACCGAGCACCCTCCAAGAGATGTCTCCATTCCGAAAAGGCCAACTTCATTGCCAGCAACTCCCTATCCCCGATGGAGTAATTTCTCTCCGCTGGTGAGAATGTTTTTGAGAAGAAGAAGCATGGATGCTTCCGACCTTGAGCATCCTTTTGATAGAGGACTGCTCCTGCACCAACAGAAGAGGCATCCACCTCCATTAGGAATGGCTTATCCACATCGGGACGATGTAAGATGGGAGCGCTAGCAAAGTGGGACTTAATAGAAGTGAAGGCCTTGGAGATCTCTTCGGACCACGATTTAGGATTCGCTCCCTTCTTGGTGAGGGATACCAAGGGAGCTACCAGGGTTGAGAAGTGGGGGATGAACTGACGATAGTAATTTATGAACCCCATAAAGCGCTGCACCGCTTTCAGAGAATGGGGTTCCTGCCAGTCCATCACTGCCTGTAGTTTGGCAGGATCCATAGCCAATCCCTGGGCCGAGATGATGTAGCCCAGGAAAGGTAAAGACTCCTGCTCAAACATACACTTCTCCAATTTCGCATAGAGGGAGTTTGCCCGTAGGAGGTCGAAGACTTTGCAAACATCTCTCCGGTGGGAGTCAATATCTGGAGAGTAGATAAGAATATCATCCAGATAGACTACGACCGAGGTGGAAAGCATATCCCGGAAGATATCGTTCACAAAGTCTTGGAAAACGGCTGGGGCATTACAGAGCCCGAAGGGCATCACCAGATATTCATAGTGCCCATCCCTGGTGTTAAAGGCCGTCTTCCATTCGTCCCCCTCACGGATGCGAATCAGGTTGTAAGCACCCCGCAAATCTAATTTAGTAAATACCCTTGCTCCCCGAAGTCTATCGAATAACTCAGATATCAAGGGCAAAGGATACTTATTCTTAACGGTGATGGCGTTAAGACCCCTGTAGTCTATGCATGGGCGCAATTCCCTATTCTTCTTCTGCACGAAGAAGAACCCTGCCCCAGCAGGTGACACTGACTTCCTAATGAATCCTCTTGCCAGATTTTCCCGGATGTACTGTGACATTGCCTCCGTCTCCGGGAGAGATAGCGGATAAACTCGACCCCGGGGAGGCTCAGCACCAGGCAAGAGATCAATAGGACAGTCATAGGGGCGATGAGGCGGAAGGACCTCCGCCGCCTTTTTGGAGAACACGTCTGCATAAGACCAATACTGCTTGGGGAGAGAGGATAGATCTGCGGGTACCTCAGTAGTAGCAACCTGAACGCACTCCCTCTGACACCTACCCCCACAAGATTCACCCCAACCCAGAATTCTGCCTGAGGACCACTCGATATGAGGAGAGTGGTACCGTAGCCAAGGTATTCCCAACAGGACCTCATCAATTCCTTCCGGAATGACGAGCAGAGAAATTATCTCCTGATGAGATGGCGACATGGACAGAGTAAAAGGGATGGTCTGGTGTGTTATCTCTGAGGGCAATGTCGACCCATTCACCACTCGCACCGTTACTGGTTGAGCAAGCATAACCAGGGGTATTGCGTGACGTTGGGCAAAGGCAGAAGACATAAAATTGCCCTCCGCCCCAGAATCCACGCAGAGCTCTACCGAGTGGGAGAATGAGCCAATAATAATTGTCCCCTTAAAGGACAACTTAGAGGCAAACGTCGCCGTGTCTAGTGTACCTCCACCTACTACCACTAGACGCTGACGTTTCCTCGACCGCTGAGGACATCTGGTGGCTAGATGTCCTGACTGCTGGCAAACATGACAGACCCTGAGTGCACAAGCGGTCCGGGACTTAGATCCTGCTTGTGACACTTCCCTGGCCTCATGTGACTCAGGAACCAGGACCGGAAATTCCAGAGGTTTGGCGAAAGTAGGAGCCAGCCGAAACCTCTGCCTACACTGGACTCGCTCTAACCTCCGCTCGTTAAAACGGAGGTCAATTCGAGTGGAGACAGTTATTAACTCCTCCAGTGTGGCAGGAATCTCCCTAGTGGCCAGAGCGTCCTTTACGTGGTCAGCCAAGCCCCTCCAAAATATGGGGATAAGAGCTTTATCCGACCAATCCAGCTCAGATGCTAAGGTGCGGAATTGGACGGCAAAATGACTGACCAAGGACTCACCCTGAGTTAATGCCAGCAATTGGAGCGCAGTATCATGGGTAACTTGAGGTCCTAAAAAGACCTGTTTCAGAGCGCTCAGAAACAGCGGAGCACTCTGCACCACATGATCGCCACGCTCCCACAGCGGCGTAGCCCATTCCAACGCCCTGTCCGACAATAGAGACAGAATAAATCCCACCTTAGCCCGCTCTGTGGGAAAACGTGTAGCCAGGAGCTCGAGGTGAATAGAGCACTGACTCACAAATCCCCTACAAAACTTGCTATCATCAGAAAATTTTTCTGGCAGCGGGAGGCGAGATAATGTCGGAACAGGGGTGGCAATGGACATAGTAGCTGCAGCCACGCTGGCAGCCTGTACAGCTACTGCAGTAACATCCACAGCTGAGGTCGCGCTCTCGAGAGCCGCCAACCTACCCTCCAGCTGCTGGATATGCCGCAGAGATTGCTGTCTGTCTGTCATCACTAGCCAGACCCTGGCGCTAGTGTAATGTTAGGACTGGCGGAACGCACCAAGAGAGATGATATAGATGCGTTCGCAGTCCGGGGTCCACCGTGCAGGTGAAACCTGCTGCTAGGAAATGACAGACAATATGGCGGTATTCAAAAGTATACACGCGTGGGTTAAACCTCACCCAGCGTGAAGAAAGCGATCCTGTTGCGTCACAGGACCGCGGTACCGCACATAGAGCGCGAGCAAGTGGTCAGCGAACTAAACCCCAACAGGGATTGTAGTCCGATTAGACCCTTGCTGGCACTACACCGCTACTGGGTGTGAAAGGAATTATATAATTAAGGCACCGAAGTGCGAACTGTGCCGTGCTGGCAGGCACCACTGAGCACCCAGACGTGGGTCAGGAAGCGCACACTGGCACGTGGCACCGCACTGGCGGTCACAGCAGTAGACGCTGACACGTGTGTGACACGTTGAGTGATAAGTCGGGCGCTAGATAGCAGCCATACTCCATACGCGAACAATCATACAATAGGGTAGGGGTATTTAAAGAACGACTTGCACTCACAACAAACACACGTATTAAATTGTACACTAGCGCATGGCCGTGCGGTCATGCGCAGTTTATATAGTTGCAGGACAGGAAGCGGCCACAGAAACTTTGCCCTTCCAAGACCTGCCAAGAGGACCAATGGAATGCGCTGCAGAGTCTGAGCACATGACCCTCGATCTCCAACGGGAGATCTTGCCCTGGGCATGCTCAGTGTGCGCAGACAAGGACTTAGTCCCAGAGAAGTCCACTCGCTGCTGACCAGTATAGGCTTTACAGGCAGAAGCTGGAGAAGCAGCAGTAACTCTTCTCACAGAGTCAGACTGAGCGAGACGCTGGGATCGACGTCCCTGCTGAGCAGGCTCCACTGCGGCTGGAGGAGAATGGGAGACCGCAGCGGAGACGGATCGAGATTCCCCCTGTGCAGCAGAGGAAACTTGACTCCTAACAGCCAGTTTCTTTGCTTGATGGTTTTTGCAACTGCACTTGGGAACACTTTCAAAGTTTTCCCAATTTTTCGGACTAACTGACCTTCATTTCTTAAAGTAATGATGGCCACTCGTTTTTCTTTACTTAGCTGCTTTTTTCTTGCCATAATACAAATTCTAACAGTCTATTCAGTAGGACTATCACCTGTGTATCCACCAGACTTCTGCACAACACAATTGATGGTCCCAACCCCTTTTATAAGGCAAGAAATCCCACTGACAGGGCACACCTGTGAAGTGAAAACCATTCCCGGTGACTATCTCTTGAAGCTCATCAAGAGAATGCAAAGAGTGTACAAAGCAGTCATCAAAGCAAAAGGTGGCTACTTTGAAGAACCTAGAATATAAGGACATATTTTCAGTTGTTTCACACTTTTTTGTTAAGTCTATAATCCCACATGTGTTAATTCATAGTTTTGATGCCTTCAGTGTGAATGCACAAGTTTCATAGTCATGAAAATACAGAAAAATCTTTAAATGAAAAGGTGTGTCCAAACTTTTGGTCTGTACTGTATCTGCTACTCCTGGTATCGGCACTGGAGAATTTTTATGTCGCGCATTGCACACAATGTAAGGATTCACTAGTCTGCAGTTACAAAGATCGACTGCAGACATGTTGTAGCTTAAAGGGGGTGTCCACTATTAGGACAACCCCTTTTTGATCAAAATGTTTGACCCCCATAGAATAATAAAGCCCATACTCGCCTCCTGTGCAGGCGCTGTTCCCATGGTGTCGGCACTCGCTCCCCCCGAGACTCTCGTGCAGTGCTGTAACGCCGGTGCCTAATCAGCTCCGGTGTCACTGTCTCCACCTTTGGACAAATCGATTATGAAGAGGAAGCTGATCCCGGAATTCCTCTTCATGTTTGCGAGCCCTGGGGAGAGCGAGTGCCGACACCACAGGAACGGCACCGGCACAGGAGGTGAGTAGAAGCTTTATTATTTCATCGAGGCCAAGCGAGGGGTATGACAGGAAATTGTCCAAGTAGTGGACAACTTCTTTAAGGCTGGACATCCCCTTTAATTATGAAGCACTGACATCAGCCACACAAGATGGTTTAACCTATCGTTCAGCCAGCAGTTATCTTGGGTGGCTCATCGTTACACAGGAGCGCTAGTTAAAGGGACACTGTCACCTGAATTTGGAGGGAACAATTTTCAGCCATATGGGCGGGGTTTTCGGGTGTTTGATTCACCCTTTCCTTACCCGCTGGCTGCATGCTGGCTGCAATATTGGATTGAAGTTCATTCTCTGTCCTCCATAGTACACGCCTGCGCAAGGCAAGATTGCTCTATTTTTTTTTTCATTTCATTATTCAAATAACTTTTGCCTTTTGTTTTCATGAATCATGATACATGGGGTCTAATTCTCATATCATCTTTATATATGTATTTTTTCATTTTTGTAGATATGGGGGGGGGAAAAAGTGTTTATTTTTCAATTTTTTTTAAATCAAAATAGACAACTGAAATCAATTTTAAATTATGGTTCCTTAAAAAAATAGTTTTATAAATGGGGCTATTTTTTTTTTTTAATTGAATTAGGGTACGTGCACACGTCAGGATTTTTTCCTGGCAAAATCCTGAGAATTCTGCCAGAAATCCGCGTGCTTTTTTGGTGCGGATTTCTCGTGGAATTTGCGCGTTTTTTGCGCTGATTTTTGGTGGATTTTTAGCGCTTTTTTTTTTCCGAAATGACCTTTTTGATAGGAAATCCGCACAAAATCCGGAAAAAGATAGAGCATGTCCGGATTTTTTGCGGGATGCGTTTTTTTTTTGCGGAAAAAAACGCTAACATCTGCACGAAAAATGCGGAATGTATTCTAAAAGATAGGATGCATAATGTTAGCGTTTTTTTACCGGATTTATAGCGTTTATAGCGATTTTTGCCATAAAAACGCTAAAAATCCTGACATGTGCACATACCCTTAAGGCTAGAAATAGCATTTTAGACTGGGGGAGGGGTAACATAGTAACATAGTAACATAGTTAGTAAGGCCGAAAAAAAGACATTTGTCCATCCAGTTCAGCCTATATTCCATCATAATAAATCCCCAGATCTACGTCCTTCTACAGAACCTAATAATTGTATGATACAATATTGTTCTGCTCCAGGAAGACATCCAGGCCTCTCTTGAACCCCTCGACTGAGTTCGCCATCACCACCTCCTCAGGCAAGCAATTCCAGATTCTCACTGCCCTAACAGTAAAGAATCCTCTTCTATGTTGGTGGAAAAACCTTCTCTCCTCCAGACGCAAAGAATGCCCCCTTGTGCCCGTCACCTTCCTTGGTATAAACAGATCCTCAGCGAGATATTTGTATTGTCCCCTTATATACTTATACATGGTTATTAGATCGCCCCTCAGTCGTCTTTTTTCTAGACTAAATAATCCTAATTTCGCTAATCTATCTGGGTATTGTAGTTCTCCCATCCCCTTTATTAATTTTGTTGCCCTCCTTTGTACTCTCTCTAGTTCCATTATATCCTTCCTGAGCACCGGTGCCCAAAACTGGACAAAGTACTCCATGTGCGGTCTAACTAGGGATTTGTACAGAGGCAGTATAATGCTCTCATCATGTGTATCCAGACCTCTTTTAATGCACCCCATGATCCTGTTTGCCTTGGCAGCTGCTGCCTGGCACTGGCTGCTCCAGGTAAGTTTATCATTAACTAGGATCCCCAAGTCCTTCTCCCTGTCAGATTTACCCAGTGGTTTCCCATTCAGTGTGTAATGGTGACATTGATTCCTTCTTCCCATGTGTATAACCTTACATTTATCATTGTTAAACCTCATCTGCCACCTTTCAGCCCAAGTTTCCAACTTATCCAGATCCATCTGTAGCAGAATACTATCTTCTCTTGTATTAACTGCTTTACATAGTTTTGTATCATCTGGCTTTCTTTTTTTTTTGTGTTACATATCTTTTCTTTTTTTTTTTTTTTTCATCCTTTTTTTTTCTAATTGTGCCCCCCATGAAGCTATATAAGTATTTTAGGGACATTTTAACATTCAAATATGTTTTTATTATTGCAAATTTCCCCTGTAACTGGGAGTGACATAAAAGCCCAAGTTACAGGGTAAATTTAGCCTTCTGGCTGCACTGCAAAGGTCATATTAGGATCCAGCAACTCCTGCTGTTTCCCGGCCACTTGTTTACTGGGATGGAACAATGAAGCAATATTAACCCTTGTTAAAAGGTATACACAGTGATCAGAAATGATGAAAAGCTATCTCTCTAATTACTCTGAGTCTGCACTGTGTCAATTACTGGGCGTTACAGCCATTGAATACCTACCTAATGTTACTACTATTCTGTATACCGTAATTTTTAGGTTTGTGTTTGCTGTTTTGTTCTTTATACTACTATTATCATGGCTTATTTTAAATCTAAACGCTATTTCCGACATTCTTACGTTGGAAGGATTTTCTAACCCTCCATCTGCGTCTATGTTGATCACATGCGTGCTTTAAAGACAATTCTTCATCGTCGGAGTTTAAATAAAGCACTCTTTAATATTTATAGTCCCAGTGTGAATATAGAGCGTACGCCCCAATGCACCGCCGCTATAGAGCTATTCTTCTAATTATCTGTCACTTTATAATCCTTGTTTTCTAGGGCTTACGCTATCAACTTGCCCCTATAAAAAAATCTAAAAAAGTTCCCTCTAAGCAGTTTAAGCACTCTAACTGCCTCTCACGGCTGATCTCCTGTCACTTATCTTGCGCAGTCTCACCTCTTTCTCTCCAGCGCCTCGGCCTTTTCATACGCTTTGATTTCCATTCCCAGGTAATTGCAGGACTCAGCAGAGAGCCATCTGCATTTGCATTAGTTCTTTGCATGTATATATTTTTATTTTTAACAGGCCGCCTGTCAAACTGGTGAACTTGCTTATTTAGCGTCCCGGTGATCCGTGCTCTTCCTCATCCTGTTATGACAGGAGACCAAAGACCTCACAACCAAGGAAATTACACGCTAATAATATGACAAGAGATTTGTACCCAACATGTTAATGCAAAGAATGCCGGTACTCCGCCGCAGACATGGTCCTTTACTGCTCCTTATTAGTTCTGCTCATACAGACAATGCCCAATTTATCTCCAATCATAAAGCACGTGCATATTGGAAAATTCTTTACAGTATGAAATAGTATGTAATACCGATGGAGAGGAACGTTACACTGAGACGTAGATGATTACACAGGTATACCGATTACACCCGGAGCAAGGACTACAAGAATACTATTATTATAATATAGAAAATTAAAGGACTTAGAGATTTTTCATTTTGGGGGAGTGTTATAAACTTTAGAACTAAACATTATTTATCCCTAAGTTCCCGGTGACTTCAGTGTTGCCGCTCCAGTTGTCCCCATCGATAGTGATTGTGGTGTTGCAAGCCCTTAGTCCAGTGGGCTCATCAATATTTCATGGCTGTCGGACTGGAGCCCTGTGAGTCACCTCCTATCTGCCAGCATTCTCAATCCCCTGCTCCTCTTTTGATTAGTCAGTCTGGTGCAATGACATCATTATGTCATGATGTTGTGATGGTGACAGCCACCTCAATCTCTGAATCCTGTTGGCACCCATTGCCCACAAGCAGAGCAGCAAGTGCATCTTTCTTCTGCCACTTTGGATTGATGGATGGGATGCCATTACTATAAGTACAAGCATGGCCAACCCTAGGGTCAATAGGCATATCTTGTGAAATCATGGAAAATCCCTAAAATCGGTGATAAGTTACCTGCTGGAGAGTGCCAGTGTTTCATGGAGATGCGCGGAGGTCACTCGTTCATCATCAAGCGCTACAAAGAAACTGGCTCACATGAGGACCTCCCCAGGAAAGGAAGACCAAGAGTCACCTCTGCTTCTGAGGATAAGTTTATCCGAGTCACCAGCCTCAGAAATCGCAGGTTAACAGCAGCTCAGATTAGAGACCAGGTCAATGCCACACAGAGCTCTAGCAGCAGACACATCTCTACAACAACTGTTAAGAGGAGACTTTGTGCAGCTGGCGTTCATGGTAAAATAGCTGCTAGGAAGCCACTGCTAACGACAGGCAACAAGCAGAAGAGACTTATTTGGGCTAAAGAACACAAGGAATGGACATTAGACCAGTGGAAATCTGTGCTTTGGTCTGATGAGTCCAAATTTGAGATCTTTGGTTTCAACCACCGTGTCTTTGTGTGACGCAGAAAAGGTGAACGGATGGACTCTACATGCCTGGTTCCCACCGTGAAGCATGGAGGAGGAGGTGTCATGGTGTGGGGGGGGCTTTGCTGGTGACACTGTTGGGGATTTATTCAAAGTTGAAGGCATTCTGAACCAGCATGGCTTCCACAGCATCTTGCAGCGGCATGCTATTCCATCCGGTTTGCGTTTAGTTGGACCATCATTTTTTTTTCAACAGGACAATGACCCCAAACACACCTCCAGGCTGTGTAAGGGCTATTTGACCAAGAAGGAGAGTGATGGGGTGCTACGCCAGATGACCTGGCCCCCACAGTCACCAGACCTGAACCCAATCGAGATGGTTTGGGGTGAGCTGGACCGCAGAGTGAAGGCAAAAGGGCCAACAAGTGCTAAGCATCTCCGGGAACTCCTTCAGGATTGTTGGAAGACCATTGAAGCTCATCAAGAGAATGACAAGAGTGTGCAAAGCAGTCATCAAAGCAAAAGGTGGCTACTTTGAAGAACCTAGAATATAAAACATAATTTCAGTTGTTTCACACTTTTTTGTTAAGTATATAATTCCACATGTGTTAATTCATAGTCTTGATGCCTTCAGTGTGAATGCACAATTTTCATAGTCATGAAAATACAGAAAAATCTTTAAATGAGAAGGTGTGTCCAAACTTTTTGTCTGTACTGTTTATCTTTTTCTTTTATTAAACTTTAATTTCTGCAGAATGGAGGCAAGGATGGAAACCCTAAAGGTGTGAATTGTATAGGGGCTATATCCCATACAAGTCTATGTGCTTAATATTTATTGTCAGCTTAGGCTGAAAGTCTCCCTTTGAGGGCTCGTGCACACGACCATATTTTCGGTCCGACTGAGCTCCACCAAAACATCAGATCGCACTCGTACCACTATTTTTCTAAGGGACTGTGCACACATCCGATTTCTTCCTGGGACCAAGTCCATCCGAGGGAAAAATTGCAGCACGTACGATTTGCATTCCTAAATCGGAACCCAGGTGGTCATGCAAATCAATGGGTCTGTTAAAAAAATCAGGCCACTCTCAGGTGACTTCTGAATGTGGTCCAATTTTCATGGACTCACAGAATGGAGATGATGGAGACTTTTTTTTCTCCATTTTCTCCATGGAGTTACAGTATGATTAGCATAATCGGCCCGGTTCTCTTGGATGAGAGAAAATATGGTTGGGCGACCCTAGCCTAATTCTAGCAAGAGGCTTCATGGAAAATTTATGTCACGCCTTTCTTAAGAATGAGTTACCTTTTAACTCTTTACTAACTATAGCCATAATATATATGAAAAACACATAAATTGCAATTTTTAACCCAAGTTTCCAAAACCTAATTGACAATCAAAGCACAGCGTCCTCCATCCCCGATCCCGCTGTGTGCCGTGCTTCGGTTTCTTGGTATGTGGTATTCCTGTGGAGTTGAGAAAGCTGTCAAGCATAGATATATCTCCACCATACATAACCTGGCTGTAAAATCTAAAATCACCTCTGACGTGATCTTGAATTTTATGGACTCTTTAAATTCACTGTTCGAGAACATAGGAAATCTGAAATTCGATGCCCAGGGACACAAAAAACCAGCGGCTGACCCTGAACTAAAAAACTGGACACTCGCTAACTCTTTATTGGCTGTGCACCTAAAATAGCATCGTAGAAAAAAGACGCCTCGGCGGACCACCTTGGATCGATTCACCAATTTTTTTCCCTCTGGAACACATCGTGTGACAAGTTTCAGCAGAAAGCCCGAGGGATTTGACGATGAAAATTGACAACTGAAAAGATTTGTATCATCATGGTCCAGATCTCTGACAATCGGGCATTATTCTGTAGTAAGGACGGAGCCCACACGTTGCGTGGTAGCAATACAGAAATACCACTGACCGGGAATACAAGGGGCACAGCACAATCAGTACAAGAGAGCTGGACAAACCCAGGAAAAAGTGACGCTGCGTTTTCAGGCTGCAAGTGGCTCTTCATTTTACAGATTCTCTCCTTCCGTCCTCCGGGGACGTCACTCTGGGTTTTCTTCCAATAGGGAATAAAAGTTTTGACTTAGATATCAGAAAATGACAACATTGAAAAACCTACTGGAACACTGAAGTGACTGGTCCAGTTCTGCTACACCGGTTTTCGCTGCTGATTCAAGTTTGCTACACCAGACACCGTTAGTGATAATCTCTGCTACACCGGTCACAGCAGCTGTCCCAACTCTGCTACACCAGTCATCACTGACTCTTATACACCACAAATCGCTAATCCAGCCCTTCTACACCAGTTATGCCTGATCCAAATCTGCTACATCAGTCATTGCTAATCTAGCTTTACTTCTGCAGTTATCACTAATCCAGCTCTGCTACACCAGTCATCACTGAACTAGCTCTTATATACCAATCACTATTGATCCAACTCTGCTGCATCAGTCATCATTGATCCAGCTCCACTACTCCAATCATCGCTGATCGAATTCTGCTACATCGGTCATCGGCAATCCAGTTATGACTCAGTTCTGTTGCATTACTCATCACTAATCCAGCTCTGCTACACCAGTCATCGCTGATCAAGCTCTTCTATACCATTGTTGTTCCAACTCTGCTACATCACTCATTGCTGATCCATCAGTCAACACTGATCCAGCTCTGCTACACCAGTCATTACTGATCCACCTCTGCTTCGCCAGTCATTACTGATCCAGCTCTGCTACACCAGTCATTACTGATCCAGCTCTGCTACACCAGTTATTACTGATCTAGCTCTGCTACACCAGTCATTACTGATCCACCTCTGCTACATCAGTCATTACTGATTCAGCTCTGCTACACCAGTCATTACTGATCCAGCTCTGCTACACCAGTCATTGCTCATCCAGCTCTGTTACACCTGTCATTACTGATTCAGCTCTGCTACACCAGTTATTACTGATCCAGCTCTGTTACACCTGTCATTACTGATCCACCTCTGCTACATCAGTCATTACTGATCCAGCTCTGCTACACCAGTTATTACTGATCTAGCTCTGCTACACCAGTCATTACTGATCCACCTCTGCTACACCAGTCATTACTGATCCAGCTCTGCTACACCAGTCATTGCTCGTCCAGCTCTGTTACACCTGTCATTACTGATTCAGCTCTGCTACACCAGTTATTACTGATCCAGCTCTGTTACACCTGTCATTACTGATCCACCTCTGCTACATCAGTCATTACTGATCCAGCTCTGCTTCGCCAGTCATTACTGATCCAGCTCTGCTACACCAGTCATTACTGATCCAGCTCTGCTACACCAGTTATTACTGATCTAGCTCTGCTACACCAGTCATTACTGATCCACCTCTGCTACACCAGTCATTACTGATCCAGCTCTGCTACACCAGTCATTGCTCATCCAGCTCTGTTACACCAGTCATTACTGATCCAGCTCTGCTACACCAGTTATTACTGATCCAGCTCTGTTACACCTGTCATTACTGATCCACCTCTGCTACATCAGTCATTACTGATCCAGCTCTGCTACACCAGTTATTACTGATCCACCTCTGCTACACCAGTCATTACTGATCCACCTCTGCTACACCAGTTATTACTGATCCACCTCTGCTACACCAGTCATTACTGATCCAGCTCTGCTACACCAGTTATTACTGATCCACCTCTGCTACACCAGTCATTACTGATCCACCTCTGCTACATCAGTCATTACTGATCCAGCTCTGCTACACCAGTTATTACTGATCCACCTCTGCTACACCAGTCATTACTGATCCACCTCTGCTACACCAGTTATTACTGATCCACCTCTGCTACACCAGTCATTACTGATCCACCTCTGCTACACCAGTCATTGCTCATCCAGCTCTGATCCATCTGTGACAGCTGTCTGAGCTGCTGAAGAACTGCTTTTTCAGATTGTGGAGATCGAGGATCCACTTCACCAAATGAGATATGTCATAACTATAGGTGCTAGCCTGTCATATCTTGCATCATTAATCAAGGACACATCATCCTATGAAATCTATACTACTTCGTTCCTTCTAGATCACTGCAAGATTTTAGCATTTTAAGTGTGTCCCTTTTCTTATCAGACCACCTCCTTGTTGAGGAAGTCCCAAAAAAGCTGTGTAAAACACATAATAAATGTAAATCAACTGAAATATAATAAATCACAGTTCATCCATTTCAATGCAGTTGGCCAACAATGAGAGTGACAATTAAATGGTGCAAGTGCAACCGATGAGTTGTCATGGCTGCTGCTCATATGTTGAAGACCCCTGTGCCTGCCTTCCTTGAAATAAAAAAATCACAGGTTCAAGTTCCCAACAGAGCTAAAAAATAAAGCAAAAAATATTTTTCAGATTGAAAGGTTCCCCTTTTTCCACTTTTAAAATACAAAAAATAAACATATTTCCATCACCCCATCCATCAAATTAGAAAAAAAATGAAATGTCAGAATTGAGTTTTTTTTTGTCTCGTCACCTGCCTAAAAAGTTCAGTAAGAAGGCGAACTAAAGTCCTTTGTAACTTATTAATAAAAATATCAGCTCACCACAAAAAACACAAGTCCTGCCACAACTCCATCGACGGAAAAACAAAAACAGCTACAGATTCCAGAATTGGAGACACTAACCAATTTTATTTTTCTTCAAATTTTCTTATTTTTTTTTTTTTTGCCCTTTAAATAAAACAGTACTAGTTTGGTTCCTCCATGATCGTTCTGACCTGGAGAACCCTATTTCCAGGTCATTTTTACTGCAAATTGAAGGTCATAAAAACAAAACGCAGAAACCGAAGGCAGAGTTTCTTCTTTTTTTTTCTCCATTTCACTTGACATTTTTGTCACATTTTTCTGTACATTTTATGGTAAAGTGAATGGTGTCATTCAGAACGACAACTTGTCCCACAAAAAGAAACAAGTCCTCATATGGCTATTGGTATGGAAAATAAAAAGAAGAAGAAGAAGAAAGGAAGGAGTATTTTCTCCTTCCTTTCTTCTTCTTCTTTTTATTTTCCATACCAATGGCCATATGACATTTTTCCAAGGTGAAGAGAGGATAAAGGTATAAAAAAATCTTTGTTTTTCTCCTCTATTATTTTGGTCATTAGTTGAAAGCTAGAAATGATTTTTCCATATACAGTAATCTGAGGTCTAGAAAGTTTAGAAACGCAACATCTTATACTGAGAAGAAAAACCAACCTACAGTACCGTAAAATCCCATATTTAAATGTATCCCTACATTTCCTAGAAGAATAGCACAGGTACAGCACAATATAGAGTTATAAGTAGAGAATATTTCAATATCCGGTTCCAATTACGATCGCCGTATTTGCCGAGCACCATTGGAGCCGGATGAGCGAATATGTTCAGAAACGGTCATCAAACATAAATTCGGCACGAATATGGTCCATTCTAATTCGGCAATCGTTTTCCGAACATATTCGCTCATCTCTAGTTATAAGTACAGATGCTCCAAAATCATTTCCTTGAGAACACGAGTAAGTAGCAGATGAGATGAAGACAAGTCAGAGACCTTTGCTAATACTTATTTTCATGTATTCGTGTTCCGCTAATTATTCCTACATAAGTTTCACTGTATAAATGCAGCTTTCCATTGGTAATTAACGACGATGTATATAGAAAAACAGACACTGCCGTTAATTCCTCCACTGTTATTTACATGAGGTTTGAGAAGTTTCACTGCAAAGCTCATGTCGGCATCCCTGCATGTTTCCTATCCCTCCTCCTGGCAGGGACATCGACATTCTCACTGTCTCGGCAGCTCACTGGTGTCTTTGTTCCCTGCATGGCTTCCTGGTCTCCTGGGCCCAAGCATGGCACATTGGCTTAGTGCACGCATGCTCACCACCTTTTAAAGGGGAAGCATGTGCACTCTAAATCTGCCCTCAGCCAATAGCTGGGAGGCAACTAATATTTAAGGCATGCTCCCCTGTTGAGAGGTGCCTTCACAACGCCCTCTTTACTGTTAGTTTGAGTTTGTTCCTGCTCATTAGTTGTCAGGTGCCTGAACCTGTTCCTGAACTTATTCTGTTAGAACCAGAATCTGTTCCTGTATCAGCCTAGTCTGAATCTATTCCTGTTTTCCTGCTATTCGTTTTACCTGAAGCAGCTCCGGTGGTACCTGCACTTGAAACTGCTACAGCAGTACCTGAACCTAAACCTGCTCCGGTAGTACCTGAACCTGAGATCGCTCCAGTGATACTTGAACCTGAAGCCGCTCCCGTGATACCTGAGCCTGAAACCTCTCAGTGGTAAGCAAGCCTGCAGCCGGTCTGGTGAAACCTGAACAAGAACCACTGTCCATGCTATCATGTGTTCCAGTACGCACTCTCTGGACCTGCACCAATATCCATTCCTGTCAAGTGTACCAGGATCTGCACTGTCCAGCCATTCTGCAGCGGCACATATCAAATATCGTGTGTCCCGGAAGGACAAGTCTCTTGGCAAGCCTATCACATCTTAAGTGTCCCACTTTCTTGAATTTCATAATGGTTCACTCAAACGACTTCAAGCTATGGTAGTCGACAAGATCTACACCTCTTTTAGGGGTGAATAAGTTACGGACGAGCTAATCAGGCGTGAGTCTAGATGGATCTATAATTTAGGCAGCTTAACACCCAGGCACCTCAATGAAGCACTTCTTTTCTCTGGTTTCTATAAAAAAAAGTGAATTCTTCGCTTCATGTCTTGGACAGTTGTATTCACCGCCTCCCCCCTTGATATTTTTCTAGTTTTGGCCTCACTTGTGCATCTTTGCCGTTGGCATCATGCTCACTGTGTTTAATTTGTTATAGCTATATTTTCCTTCTCCTCCACTGCGTTGACACATATTTATATGGGACTAGGTTGTCTCTTATTTCACCATAATTTTTATTTCATTTTTATCTCACTTTCGTACACATTTTAATAACATTCTCTTACCTGAATAGGTTCTATTTCTCACCTTTTATATGTGTTTTTTCATTATTATACATACACAATGTCTGTGCACTTAGTAACTTCTTAGCCTTAGTTATTATGGTGGTACTTCGCAAATTTTTAAAGTGGCTTGATTTTTACTTCTATTTTTCTTAGAGTATATTATTTTTTCACAGTATATTTTTCATGGGGTCATTTTTTGGCCCAACTTTTTCAGGAGTTATTTTTTTCTACCCAGCATGTCACTTTGACTTACAACTAATAAATTATTCTTTATGTATCACTTTACGCACCCTGTTGCCATTCTGTCCGTCTATTTTTCTATTTTGTTTTTTTGTACTTTATTATGCTTACCTTGGTCATCCCTGCTCAATAGACAGTCATATGCCTATTCACCTTATAGACGCTATATTTCTGATGATTAAACCCCACGTACAGATATTATAATTAATCTGCATACTAATGGCATAATTTATACGTTTTGTACAGCTGTGTTTGTGTGGCGCCCCTGAGGGTCTAGTTGCCACAGAGGTACTGCACCTCAGCCAGAGGTGTGGTACTCAGCTCTCAGGTAAGGAGGGGGCACTACCCAGGACTTGCACATGTGCATCCAACATTAGACTGCTCCTGGCTAGGGGGGAGGGGTCCCAACTCTGGCAGGGAGTGCTGTGACAGTAGGAGGGAAATTTGTCAGTTAGTGGGGAGAAGTTGAAGAGAGCAGACATGAAGAGAGGAGCTCCTGAGAGAGAGAGAGAGAGAGAGAGAGAGAAGGGGTCCTAAGGGCCAGGGAAGTGAGGAATCCGCCCATGGCACCCGAATCCACACCGACCGTAGTCAAGTGGAAGGACCAGGTCACAGTGGGGGGACCAGCCCCAGTCTAGTGGAGGAACTGCAAGACTCAGCTAGCAAACCGGAGGCTGTTGTATCTGTATGTGCCACAGCCAAATCCACACACATTCGCTGAAAAGGCGGCCATGTACGGTCGAGGGGACCAGGAGAGTGTCGCCCGACAGGACCCGAGGCTGCTGGCTTGGAACACTATGTGAGGTGCAGGGCAGGAGGGCGAAGCCAGTGCAGAGAGGCGGCCAGGGAAGGTACACAAGGAAGGGAGTCTCAGAAAAGTTCACCAAAATTACCTGACAGCTGGCTGGACCACATACCCAGAGAACACAGCACCCGGCTGGTGATTGTACCTAAGAACTGTGAGGAAAGTGAGAAAACTGCACCCTGCTGTGTCCTCAGAATTATTACTGCATCACCTGCCCTATTCTACAACAGGAGAACCACAGAAGAAAGAAGTGTACTAGTCCAAAAAAAATAAATAATGCAAATTTTATTAAATAACTACAAATATAACAGGTCTCAAACAACAGAGGCTAAAATCGGCAACCACCTGCAAACTGCATAGTAGGGGAACAGAGCAGTGCACATCACTATTTCAATCATAGTCAGGCATGAGATCATGCCTAAGCCAGAATGCCATGCATCAGATATGAATAGACAGTGCTATATATATAAAGAACACTCCACCAATGCGGATAAATATAAATCAGCAAGACATTCATAAAGTATATCAAGCGTCATGCCTCGTGGATGATAAGCAATGTACCACGCCATCCCCCACACTCCCGGCGCACGTTTCGGAGCAACCTAAGGAGGAAGGTACTTTAGCCTTTTAGTTTTCTATTGCATAAAAAAAGAGCTAAAAGACCTTCCGTCAAACTCTGTTATACGCCACACATATCTCTGGGTATCTCTTGACTTCTTGATGAAATTCTTAAAGAAATATTACCAACTTCGTCGCTGGATATTGTCAGATAGTCCTTGTAAATACAAGTAATTTTACAATTTGCTGATAACTAAAATTTTCCTCCGTTCTTGAGATATTAACACTTTTTTTGTTTACAATTTGTTGCCTTGGAGACCGACCACCACAGCTAAACGCCGTTTACAATTTACAAGCTCTTTACTATTGAGCTTGTCAGTAGAGTTGAGTGAATATGTTCAGAATCGGTCTCCGAATATGATTCCATATTCCTGTAATATCACTACCCTATTCGTGCCGAATTTATGTTTGATGATCAGCTCCGAACATATTCATATCTACTCCCATTGACTCCAATAACGTTTGGCTGTGGTCGTTGAACATTGCAAAAACAATATTCGCCGACGTAATCGGAACCAAATTTTGAAAAATTTGCTCAACTTTACTCGTAATCCCTGTTTTGTAGCCAGCCAGAATCACTGGAGCGTGCTGTTACCTCCTAATACCAGTAATACCGTCCACTTTCAGCTCTTTGCCTACAAGCTAGACTGCAGTGGTGGTCGGTCTCCACAGTAATAAATTGTAAAGAATCGAAAAGTGTTGATCTGTCAAGAACGGTTGCAAATTTTAGTAAGCAGTAAATTGCAAAAGTGATTGTTTTTACAAACTGTATCCATCTATGAAGATAGGTATAACCCTTTAAATGCCTTTGATTCACCGTCAACTTTACCAATTTGATCTACAATCAAAATACAGTTTGAATATACAGTAATAGAGCGAGTATTATATAATAGTAATAATGAGCGAACATTGATTTTTTTTTCCCTATGATTTCACCATCCTTTCCATCAAGAGAGGAAGCGTGGAGCTTTCATTACAAGTATGCACATATTGGACAGCAGTCTGAAGGAGTGTATGTCATAATATATTTAGCCCTGGTCGCCACAGAAGCAGGACTGCGATAAGTTCTGTTCATTTTACAAGGGTTCTTATCAGCAGTAAATAGAATAACCATACTACGGAGCTGAGGATTTCATAAATGGGTTTTATGATTTTTTTAGGCAGAAATACCCTTTCATAACCGAACTGGATACCTTGACACAGATGGTCCGATTGCTTCCTTCACTTTATTCCAGTTTACTTTGACTTCACTACAAGATAAGCCCAGGTCTCAGACCCTAATTCTGTGCCATTACAGGGCAGCTGAGATCAATATGACAATATGAAAGTGCTAGATAAGGACAGTATGAGAGGGAAAAGATAGAATTCCGGGAAAACCGGGTTATGGACAGCGAGAAGTAAGACACGTCAATAACAAAGATACAGTAATAAGAAACACATATACTATCTCCGCACTCTCGGAGATAAGGTAAACAATGAGTGCAACTGCTAGAAGCCAAGATATACTGCACAGATAGAGATATGACATCAACAAAAACTATCTGGACATGTGCAACTGATGAGAAACTCCATACGTGGAAAATGCCGAGGACACGCAAATGGGCGAATGTTTCCAAATAGATGACATTCCAATATACTGAGCAAGAACTACAAAAAATGATCATGTAGACAGAACTTGGAGGCATTTTTGAAGTAGAAGACTCTTTAGGAAAATGCTGTAATTTCTTTTCTGATATCTCTCTGGACGCCATTTTTGATGGCTTTGCCGTCAATGTTTTCTTTTGGATTCATTATGTAACATCCAGAAGAATGGATCTATCAATTCTTTTAGCTTCATGGCTTTCGAAGACTTGTATCGGTTACAAAAAAAGTTACGAAGAATGAAACATACAGTGGGGCAAAAAAGTATTTAGTCAGTCAGCAATAGTGCAAGTTCCACCACTTAAAAAGATGAGAGGCGTCTGTAATTTACATCATAGGTAGACCTCAACTATGGGAGACAAACTGAGAAAAAAAAATCCAGAAAATCACATTGTCTGTTTTTTTAACATTTTATTTGCATATTATGGTGGAAAATAAGTATTTGGTCAGAAACAAACAATCAAGATTTCTGGCTCTCACAGACCTGTAACTTCTTCTTTAAGAGTCTCCTCTTTCCTCCACTCATTACCTGTAGTAATGGCACCTGTTTAAACTTGTTATCAGTATAAAAAGACACCTGTGCACACCCTCAAACAGTCTGACTCCAAATTCCACTATGGTGAAGACCAAAGAGCTGTCAAAGGACACCAGAAACAAAATTGTAGCCCTGCACCAGGCTGGGAAGACTGAATCTGCAATAGCCAACCAGCTTGGAGTGAAGAAATCAACAGTGGGAGCAATAATTAGAAAATGGAAGACATACAAGACCACTGATAATCTCCCTCGATCTGGGGCTCCACGCAAAATCCCACCCCGTGGGGTCAGAATGATCACAAGAACGGTGAGCAAAAATCCCAGAACCAAGCGGGGGGACCTAGTGAATGAACTGCAGAGAGCTGGGACCAATGTAACAAGGCCTACCATAAGTAACACACTACGCCACCATGGACTCAGATCCTGCAGTGCCAGACGTGTCCCACTGCTTAAGCCAGTACATGTCCGGGCCCGTCTGAAGTTTGCTAGAGAGCATTTGGATGATCCAGAGGGGTTTTGGGAGAATGTCCTATGGTCTGATGAAACCAAACTGGAACTGTTTGGTAGAAACACAACTTGTCGTGTTTGGAGGAAAAAGAATACTGAGTTGCATCCATCAAACACCATACCTACTGTAAAGCATGGTGGTGGAAACATCATGCTTTGGGGCTGTTTCTCTGCAAAGGGGCCAGGACGACTGATCCGGGTACATGAAAGAATGAATGGGGCCATGTATCGTGAGATTTTGAGTGCAAACCTCCTTCCATCAGCAAGGGCATTGAAGATGAAACGTGGCTGGGTCTTTCAACATGACAATGATCCAAAGCACACCGCCAGGGCAACGAAGGAGTGGCTTCGTAAGAAGCATTTCAAGGTCCTGGAGTGGCCTAGCCAGTCTCCAGATCTCAATCCTATAGAAAACCTTTGGAGGGAGTTGAAAGTCCGTGTTGCCAAGTGAAAAGCCAAAAACATCACTGCTCTAGAGGAGATCTGCATGGAGGAATGGGCCAACATACCAACAACAGTGTGTGGCAACCTTGTGAAGACTTACAGAAAACGTTTGACCTCTGTCATTGCCAACAAACGATATATTACAAAGTATTGAGATTAAATTTTGTTTCTGACCAAATACTTATTTTCCACCATAATATGCAAATAAAATGTTAAAAAAACAGACAATGTGATTTTCTGGATTTTTCTTTGTCAGTTTGTCTCCCATAGTTGAGGTCTACCTATGATGTAAATTACAGACGCCTCTCATCTTTTTAAGTGGTGGAACTTGCACTATTGCTGACTGACTAAATACTTTTTTGCCCCACTGTATGTACAGCACGTCTATTTTACTTTGTTATTCATATGATCCTTGTTTTTGACTTTTTTTTAACACTTTTTCAAAGACGTTGCTTGCACAGACCTTGATAAGGAAGGTATTCCCATCTGGACAACCCCTTTTCTAATTTGAAATTCCGCTCGTGGTCATCTGATCGCTGTATATTTGTCAGCAGCGATCAATGATTGCTGGGAAAGCAGTAAGTGGTCATGCGTTTCTCCCACAGTGGCCACTTAAGGGGAAATGTGGCATGACACAATGATCAATGATTCAAATGAGCGCACACACTTTATAAGTAGTGATGAGCGAGTGTACTTGTTGCTCGGGTGACCTCTGAGAATTTATCACTGCTCGGAGATTTAGTTTTCATCGTGGCAGCTGAATGATTTACAGCTATTAGCCAGGCTGAGTACATGTGGGGGTTGCCTGGTTGCTAGGGAACCCCCACATGTAATCAAGCAGGCTAGTAGCTGTAAATCATTCAGCTGCCCGGATGAAAACTAAATCTCCGAGCAGTCATAAATACTCGGAGGAAATCCCGAGCAATGAGTACACTCGCTCATCACGATTTATAAAGCCACATTCACACATTCAGAATTTGTTCAGTATTTGACATCAGCATTTGTAAGTCAAAATCAGGAGTGGAAAAATCAAAGGAAAATTATAATAGAAGCTAGTCACCACTTCTGTATTTATCACCGGTTCCTGGTTTTGGCTTACAAATACTGGCCAAATAGTGAATGTGTGCACGTGGCCTAAAATATAGACTCGTGGTTAAGTATGTTTAGCAGCTGACACCCTCAAGAATCAATGATTGCTGGGAAAATAAGTAGAATGGAATACATTTG
Organism: Ranitomeya imitator; assembly: GCF_032444005.1. Lineage (NCBI taxonomy): Eukaryota > Metazoa > Chordata > Amphibia > Anura > Dendrobatidae > Ranitomeya > Ranitomeya imitator. The sequence goes on from NC_091291.1 coordinate 132,494,843, forward strand.
TCCCCTTTCTTCACATTTCTTCCCTGGTCAAAATAATTGTTGGGATGGAATGGGTCTCACTTCTAGGACCACTACCAATTGACCAAAATGAGAAGCTTCTGTCTCCTGTTCTCTGTTTCCTGCCTAGCCACAAGCCTAAAACCCAGATTTCATTGTCAGATTAGCGTGGATCTCAGTACTGGGACTTTCATCCTTCGCACTTTCCTTGTTCTCTCTTGGCCACGAGACCAAAACCCAAACCAAATTGCTAGATTGATGAAGGTTTTACCGCTAAGATCCTGACCAATTTCCAGGAAGAGAGAATTGTTCTCCCCTAACCACAAGTCTAAGACCAAAAAGAGTTGAGTGGAGCAGCTGGGCTCACTTGTGCCCTATGGCACTGTTGAAATAGCATTGCTCTTGGCTTTCTTTCATGCCATACACTACGGTAGGACGCATAAATGAACACCTCCATTTTTCAACTTCTTGGCCATGACAGCGTGATCGGGAGAAGAGTGAATAATGATCCTCCGTTCAGGAACCAGTATTGGGACTTATACAATCCAAAAATTATCTTCTATCGAGGCATCTGTTAGTAATGCAAGTGTTCTATAAATTTCCTAATAAATGAGTCCCTTCTTCCACCTACTTTCTTACAAATAGAATTTAATTACCCACAATTGGAATCATGGATCAATTGCCAGAACTTCACATACAGTCTGGTATTATTACAACATTACAAATGCTAAATTGTGGTTTACCGGACTTGACAATGAAAGCCAGATGACTGCGCCGCCGACTGGTTCACTGTTCTCAGGTCTTTAATTAATTTCATCAAAATGAATCACAAGTGAAGTCATTTTCATTCCGATACGTGGATTGCTTTCTCCAGATTCCTATAAATCCATGCTCTCTGTAATTGATTCCTTGTCTGCACATATGGCTGGCATTTGTAAAGATGACAACATCGTTCCATCGTCAGAGGTAAGAAAAATATGAATCAATGCGTCGTGTTCAATGCGGAAAAAAGACCACGCGGGAAGATACAAACAATTCCAACTGATGGGAAATAAATTAAGGAATGAAATGTAAAAAATATACATTGGCATGCGTTGATCAGCAAAGGGGCAAGCTGTGAGTGAACTGGAGAGGACGGAGGTCAAAAAGGGAGTTCAGGCAAGGACATGGGTGACGTTGACTTGCAAAAAGGTAGAAGGTCACTTAGGAGTAAAATGCCTGTAATTCTTGGGTAAGTGAAGCACAGTTGCCTCCTTTTTTTAGAAGGTGGCATGCTGCATAACCTTTAAAAATCAACATTAGAAATGGGATGGGGACGAGAGGTAGGCAGGGAAATGAAGCAAAGATCAGAGGATTGTGAGGAGGTGTTTTGTGTTTGAGAAGGATTGTGTGTATGCATGTTGGGAGGGGGTGAATGTCTGCGCGTTTCATTCTGCCGCGAAGATCTTAGATGTGGGTGATTAAATCTGGCATTTCTGCCAAATGAACTGACCCATAAACATGAGTCACAGAGGAGAGTTCCCGGCTCATTGGAGGATTGAGGACGTGAAGGGAGGAAGCTTAGGCAGCTGCAAGCAGCAGAAATATGGATGATAAGCTGTAGTGCTGTGCTGGCGGTAACTCTGAACTGTTGCACACACGCTAAACCGCTGCACGCCTGCAGTTACGATCTACGACTGCACGCTGCATTAACACCACTTCTGTGCGTCATGGAGAAAAGCTGCTGATGGACGTATGTGCGCTAAAAATAAAAATGCACAATTCTGCAAAATAGATCACTTTTTATAAAGCAGGGGTCATCAAATGGTGACAATCCGGCTTTTCTGACACCACAACTCCCAGCGTGTCCTTGCAACAGTTGCAGTTGCGTAGCTCGCGTAGTTCCAATTTACAAAATATCTGGAGGATTAAACAATAACATAATAAAAGAACTGTATTAAGCTAGTTTTGTTTTTGCATTTTTAGATTTTTTGCTCCCCTTAAGGATTCATTCAGCGGTGCAATTTTCACTTGCTATCTGTGTTTTTCACTGATAACGTCCGGACCTGTGAGAGTCTACGGGGCCATTCACATGGTCGATTTATTTCTCTGACCGAGTGGTCTGCGGAAGAAAATGGAGGCATGTCCGATTTTGATCCGAGGGAGGCATCAAAATAATCAATGCAAATCAATCCGAGTGCAGTCTGATTTTCACGGACTGTCAGAATAAAGAATGTAGAGAATTTTTTTTTTTTAATTTCTCCAAGTATGAGAAAATTGGATGACACTCGTGTCACACTCTGAACAGAATAATCAGTCCGATTTTGTTGTACAGTATATGAAAAAATCAGGCATCTGAATGAGCCCTAAATTTTTTTTTTACGGTTGTCTTAGGCTACTTTCACACTAGTGTCGGTACAGGCCCGTAACAATGCGTCGGGCCGACGTACCGACGCATGCTGTGAAGTAAAAGCACAACGGGGGCAGCGGATGCAGTTTTTCAACGCATCCGCTGCCCCATTGTAAGGTCCGGGGAGGAGGGGGCGGAGTTCCGGCCACGCATGCGCGGTCGGAAATGGCGGACACGACGCACAAAAAAAGGTACATTTTTTCATGCCGACGGTCCGCCAAAACACGACGCATCCATCGCACGATGGATGCGACATGTGGCAATCCATCGCAATGCGTCGCTAATGAAAGTCTATGGAGAAAAAATGCATCCTGAGGGCAACTTTGCAGGATGCGTTTTGTTTCCAAAACGACGCATTGCGATGGAGGCCAAAGGACGCTAGTGTGAAAGTAGCCTTAGGAGGGTTTGTAATTGTTGGGACAAGTCATAGTTTTAAATGACAACATCCATTTTACCATATAATGTTCTGAAAAATTAGGAAAAAATTCCAAATGCGGTGAAATGGTGAAGAAAAACAAATACAATTCTGCTATTGTTTATTCGGAGGGGGGGGGGGGTCATTTTTATGGTGTTCATTGTTTGGTAAAAAATGATCTGGCGATGTGATTCTGCAGGTCGGTATGATTAAGATGATGCAGATCTAGTATGGATTGCTTTATATGTTTTTGTGGCACCATTTTTCTGGAGAAAAGGGGTGTTTTATGTTTTCTTTTTCTTTTATTTTTTAAGACCTTTTCTTTTTAATTTTTAACATTTTTTTTAGTCCTTCACAGATGCCTTGAACTTGCAATTATTTAACCGCCTGCACTATTTGTCCGCAATACTTCAGCTATTAAGTCATGCGGCATGCAATAAATGTAACAATCTCCTATGTAAACCATCCTGAGACACAAAGATGGCGGCGATGGGGGGGCAATAGGCTCCAGGCTACCATGGCAACCCATCGGCATCCTGCAATCGTTTCACTGAGCCAGAATGAGCTTAAATGCCTCCGTAAGCGATTTCCAACAGCAATTAAAGGGTTAAACAGCAGCGATCATAGCTAGCTCCGATCGCTGCTGTATAACACAGATGGCCGAGTATGGAGCCGGCTAAAAAGTAACATAAAGATGAAGTAAAGGTAAACCCTGTAATTACTCAAACACGTGACTGCTTTCACACAGGGTGGAGCAGATTTGGCAAAAAATGTCTAGAAGAGAAATTGCCTTTGTTGACTGTAGCAACCAATCACAGCTCTGCATTCATCTTTCAAGAGCAGAATTTGAAATGAAAGCTGCCCTTTGATTGGTTGCTATGGGCAAGAAAGGCAATTTTTTCTCTTATAAGACAGTTTTGAAAAAATGTTTTTTTTAGAATCGTGAAGTTAGGAGTGGAGTCAAAATTTTAAAGCACAGGGTGGGCTGACAAAAAATAACAACCCCCTGTTTCCCTCCTGTGGTTTGTACAGGTGGACGCTTATCGGGCCTCATTTGTTAAAAACCGTCTTGCAGTAAAAAACTGTTTGTTTCCCATAGCAACCAATCAGAGGTCAGCTTTCATTTTACCTCAGCAGTTTAAGAAATGAATGAGGCCCCTCGTCTCCTTCCTGTCAGTCAGGCTCTGGAGGGGATTCTCAATGCAGTATATATGATTTGGTGGAATAAAACTAGATTTGTGGCCTATATTCAATATTTAATATTCCCTGCTGAATATGTGAACATGGCCATGATCATGGCCACCTTCCTGCAATTTTTTTGCACAGTTTCTTGATTACACGCTGTAATCGAAGCTGTGTTGTTTGGCTTTTTATTGCCAATTTTACATATAGGAAGAACTTCTACTTTTTTTGCTGGATCCAATTTTGGCTTTTGATATCCTCTACTAAAACTTAGAAAGTTAAAAAAGAGGGGGAAAAAAAGTCCTCTTTGTGATAAAAAAAAAAGCGTTCTCTACGTGGTTGATATCATTGCACCTGTAAAATGAAATCACAAATTACTTATCTTGCACTTTCAGTGCCATGAAAAATAAATGAAAAGTTCAGTGCCAAAAAATTGCTTTTCTTTGTTAATTCTGCCTCGTAAAAAAGGCAATAAAAAGTGTGATCAAAAAGTCACATGTACCTCAAATTGGCACCAAAGAAAACGGTTAATTGTCTCCCCCACAGAAACTAAATAAATAAATCCTTTGATGAAAAGTGAAAATGTTGTGTCTTTTAATGAAAAAAAAAATAAAAAAAAAATATATATATATATATATATATATATATTAAAACATTTTCTCCCACCTCTAAAATATGTGGCGTACTTGGAGAAAGCATTGAAAAAATGTTTTCCATGATTTCAACTTTTCGTTGTTATGGTTTTTGTTTTGTGCTGCTGCCGAGAACCTATTTCTTACTCTACATTGGACACAAAGCTTTTCGCCAGTCAAATGATTCAAGCTCCGGTTCAGTACCCGCAAAGAAATCAGACATTTTCTGCCACTGTCTCTCTCTCTAAATCTTTGGATTCAGGGCAAAACAGATGCTCGAAGATGCGTCACAGTCAGCTCCTCTAAATGCGGCTGTCGTGCACATATGTGCCAAACTCTTACTTCCTATTAATAGTTTACAATCCAGTAATATTCGCAGCATAATATCTACAAATTATAATTACAATGTATTTTCAAAACCTTTTTTTGGTCTGCCAAAAAACAAAAAAAAATAGTCCTCCAGAATATGTTCCATTTATAATTGTTTGAACGGCTATCGAGACAGCTGCGTAAAAGCCATTGCCTCTTTTATAACAGCTCCACGTGACGCCGCAAAACGGGATTAGTGGATTATTTTAGTCTATGGGAAAGATATCCCATGGTGATAATTTTCTTAGAGACATTTGATTAGAGAAGGCTTAAGCAACGTGTGCAACTCCAGCTGGGATCACTAGAAGAACATTCTGGGATATATAGTCTAGGTCTCTATTACTTGTTAGTGCTACCATAGTCAAGCCTTTGCCCTAACAAACACAAAGTGGACCTAAGACCCTTAAATAGGTTTTGCAGGTTCAATACATTTTTCAGATGGGCATATGAAGGAAGCAAAACCCTTGCGGCTCCATCATAGACCACCCTTATGCTCTCAGACAGAACCAGGACATCATCAGAGAGCCGATCTAGATTTGCTAAGATCCAACAGATCTGCTATGCTGGACAGGCATCTGGCAATCATGTACGTTAAGGCTACTTTCACACTAGCGTCGTGCACTGCACGTCGCAATGCGACGTTGCGGCGCACCGACGCATACTGTGGAAGCGCCGCACAACAGGGGCAGCGGATGCTGTTTTTCAACGCATCCGCTGCCCCATTGTGATTTGCGGGGAGGTAGGGGCGGAGTTCCGGCCGCGCATGCGCGGTCGGAAAAGGCGGACACAACGCAGCAAAAAACATTACATGTAACGTTTTTTGCTGCCGACGGTCCACCACAACACGACGCAACGGTTGTGACGTGTGGCAAAGCGTTGCAATGCGTTGCTAGTGTTAGTCAATGGAGAAAAAACGCATCCTGCAAGCAATTTTGCAGGATGCGTTTTTTTCTCCTAAACGACGCATTGCGATGTGCAGTGCACGACGCTAGTGTGAAAGTAGCCTAAGGCGAAAATGTCTTCAAACCTGACAAATCTCACTGTTACGGCTTATTATGATGTCTGATTTTTCCACTTACAAGAAAAACTTGCCAATTATTCTGATTAGACTCTGATCAGAGTTTGAACAGACTGTGGTCTGAATGTCATCAGTTTTTCTCATATGTGGAGAAAAAAAGTCAACCTACTTTCTCCTTTCTAACAGTCCATGAAAATTGGACTGACGAGTGCTGGCCGATTTTTCCACGAACCCAAAGACTTACATTGCCGATTTGAATCTGACTCTTAGATCGACATTGAACATGTATGTTCGATTTTCCATAGACATGTGAATGGCCGCATAGATTATCACAGGTACGAGTGCTAGCCGTGAAAACTACGGATAGCACTCGTGTGTAAAAATGGGATATCTGAATGAGCCCTTAGGGTGTTGTAATTGTCCCAAGAACAATTGAACAAAGAACTGATGAGGAGTGTGACAAAAGTTGAGTGGACACATTGTGTGTTTGTACAGAACGTCTGTATTCATGAAGCCTATAAATATATGAACATTCCAGGAAGCCCCTGGAAATTGTTAAATATTACATCTATATACATAATTGTCTAAGGGTCACTTCCGTCTGTCTGTCTGTCCTTCTGTCACGGTTATTCATTCGCTGATTGGTCTTGGCAGCTGCCTGTCATGGCTGCCGCAACTAATCAGCGACGGCCACTGTCCGATTAGTCCCTCCCCTACTCCCCTGCACTCACTGCCCAGCGCCCGCTCCATAATCCCCTCCACTCACCGCTCACACAGGGTTAATGACAGCGGTAACGGCCCACGGTGTAACGCACTCCGTGACCGCGACGTCATCATAGGTCCTGCTCACACCAGTCCTGGGACCGGAAGCTGACGCTTGCAATGGAGCGGTTCCGGAAGCGTGGCGAGGAGCGCGAAAGGCGGCAGATGGTGAGTATAGCAGGACTTCAACAGGCCTCCGGAAGGTGAGCATATGTTTATTTTTTTTTTAAGTCTCTATACTACGTGGCTCTGTGCTGTATACTCCGTCGCTGTGCAATATACTATGTGGCTAGACAATATACTACGTGCCTGGGCAATATACTATGTGGCTGGGCAATATACTACGTGACTGGGCAATATACTACGTGCCAGGGCAATATACTACGTGACTGGGCAATATACTACGTGACTGGGCAATATACTACGTGGCTGGGCAATATACTACGTGGACATGCATATTCTAGAATACCCGATGTGTTAGAATCAGGCCACCATCTAGTCTACTATATAATTGTCTAAGGGGTACTTCCATCTTTCTGTCTGTGCTTCTGTTACGGTTATTTGTTCGCTGATTGGTCTCGGCAGCTGCCTGTCATGGCTGCCGCGACCAATCAGCGACGCGCACAGTCCGGAAGAAAATGGCTGCTCCTTACTCCCTGCACTCACTGCCCGGCGCCCGCATACTCCCCTCCAGTCTGCCCTCACACAGGGTTAATGGCAGCGGTAACAGACCGCGTTATGCCGCGGTGTAATGCAGTCCGTTACCGCTGCTATTAACCCTGTGTGACCAAGTTTTTTACTATTGACGCAGCCTATGCAGTGCCAATAGTAAAAACATTGAATGTTAAAAATAATAAAAAAATAAAAATGATTATATACTCACCTACGCCGCCTTTCCCGCTCCTCGTGATGCAACCAGCACGTTTCGGTCGCATGGATGGTCTGGCAGAAGGACCTGCCATGATGTCACGGTCATGTGACCGTGACGTCATCACAAGTCCTGCGCGCCTGCGCGGAAAGGACCTGCCGTGACGTCACGGTCATGTGACCGCTACACGGTCATGTGACCGCGACGTCATGACAGGTCCTGCACGACAAGGACCTGCCGTGACGCCACGATCATGTGACCATGACATGGTCACGTGACCGCGACGTCAGCACACCCTGGGACCGGAAGATGCCGCCTGCACCCCACACAGGCGACAGTGCTACAACGCACCTGCAGAAGGTGAGTATATGTTTATTTTTTATTTTTTTAACCTGTGTCAGATGTGGCTAGGCAATATACTACATAGCTGGGCAATATACTACATAGGCTGTGCAATATGCTACGTGGCTCTGTGCTGTATACTACATCACTGGGCAATATACTACGTCACTGGGCAATATACTATGTCACTGGGCAATATACTACGTGGCTGGGCAATATACTACGTCACTGGGCAATATACTACGTCACTGGGCAATATACTATGTAGCTGGGCAATATACTATGTGGCTCTGCTGTATACTATGTCACTGGGCAATATACAATGTTACTGGGCAATATACTACATCACTGGGCAATATACAATGTAACTGGAAAATATACTACGTGGCTGAGCAATCTACTACATGGCTGGGCAATATACTACGTGGACATACATATTCTAGAATACCCAATGCGTTAGAATCGGGCAATCATCTAGTGCCTGTATATTTCTGTTACGCTGGCCTCTCACACACCTCCTTAGGGTCGCCCTATTTCGCTATGCTCCACCCAGTCCCTGACCATTGCAATGAGCTTCGTGGTGCTTCTCTTCAAACTCTGCTGTTTATAAGTCATAGGTCGGCGTGGCCAAACTAAAGGAATTTGTATCAATTCTGTCCTGCAGAGATCTACTTCCCCAGCCTATCACCTGCCAGCAGATGATATATCAGGCAATTTCGGCCTCTGTTCCACACCTGAATTTAGGTCCAAATTCGACACAAAGTGAGCATGTGCAACCAACACTCCTATAAAGAGTAAATGGAGCATTGGTTGCACATGCTCACTGCTTTCTAATGTATGTCAACTGCTTTTGAAATTTGGGCCACACGTTTTTGGATTTTTGGGGGCTAGACCACTAGCACAGATCATACATTTACACCAACCACCACCGATCATACACTTACAATTTATCCTGTGAATAGATGATATATATCTTTTACAGCACAACCTCTTTAGATATAATTCTAGGGTAGCTGGAACATGCTTTTATGGATATATATACCTTCTGTATATATATATATATATATATATATATATATATATATATATATATATATATATAAATATAATATGATTAAATATATATTATAGCAATTAAATAGAATATTTTGCACTGTTGGCTTTCCTGGATATATAATATATTCCTATTTTATAGCAGCAGAAAAAGATTTACAAGTGAATAACACTTTCCATCATCTAACATGGAGCCAAAATTAAAGCTTCATATTTTATCACTTATTGAACAGATGAAATACTAAACAACAAGCCATTGTCATGGATCCCAACAATCAAGTCATTATATTCCAGCATTAAGCTGAAAAGTAAAAGTCACCATTCATTGGGCACCAATAAAAAGAAATTCTCATGCATGAATCAAATATACTTTAAAAAATACCATTTATGTTTTTGAATCAGTCCGCAATGCAATAGCTAATTTTCCATTCACAGGGCTGCTTCTGCACATAACTATTTCTGAAATGTTGAATATTCACTGAATAGAATTAGTGATAAAAAAAAGCGTTGCATAGATGTTGAGAATTCAGCGCACTTATGTCACCGAAAACTGTAGAAAATAAAGGCCCAATTTGTATGACCGTAGTACCCACATGTAATAATATCACCCATAATGAAAACACCATAAAAAAGCTTTGCCAGAATTGCTGTTTTTTGTGGTTCATCCACCATCCAAAAAAATGAATAAAAAAATATTCTGTTAATGTAAAAATGGAAAAAGTTATGGCTCTCAGATAAATGTAGCAGGAAAAGAAATATTTTTTTAAAAAAACCTGTAAATATAACAATTGCAGAATTACGATTTTTCTCTATGGATTGATCCATGGCCAACGCATATGGTAGATATAGCAAACCTAGCACCTATTATAGAAAATTCATGTCGAGACCCGCAAGATACAAGAGATAAATCTGCAGCCCCACCGAAGAGTAACTTAGCTAAAGGTAATTTTACAAGGAAAAATTTCTGCCCATAGCCACCCCCATATCGACGATATGACAATTCAATCAGCGCTCATTTAAAGGACATAGGCAAATTTTTTGGCTAAAAATCATTTTTGCAACTTGGACATGTGAAAATGTTTGCACCATTTGCCTTTTAGAGCGTTTGTGTTGCATTGTCTTCATTGAATGCAGAATGACTTAGACCACCGACCACATGAAAACTGAGCTGAACTTTGATGTGGTTACAAATCAGTTGCGAGAAACTCAGAAAAAGCCGGGAAAAAAAAGTTGCAAACTTCCTGATAGAACAAGCTGCTTTTAATGATGGCTTATGTGATCCAGTTTGCGAATTGTTGGTGGGCATCTCCTGGGGAGCTATGACGCCCAAAACAAGAAGGAAATTTTCTTTGCTCATTCATTTTCTGATCAATACCATGCTTACAAGGTCTGAAGAGTAGGTATGAGCATTTTTAGGAAAGCCTTTTTGGTCAATATCAGCCCATGTTAAAGGGCTTTAGAGTGCTGATAATAAAGGGCAAAACAATTTGACCTGGAAGCCAAGTGCAAAACTAATCTGGCCATTCTTGACTTCAGCATCTCAAATTTGTCAACTTCTTGACAAAGAGCGCATGTCGCTCGAAACGCGTCAAAAGATGCCTGTATTCTCTTTTTTGTGAACACACCATTTTAATCTTTGCTTCATGTACCTTGGATAATAAAATGTTCTTTTTTGGATTTCATCTGTGAGGTGGACTTTTCTGCTTTCCCCATTGGATGTTGCACCCTGCCCAGGTGCTATCCGTGCTCCAGAAATGTGGAATTGAAGGTGGTGAGCCGGATTTTCTTCTGTGTCCCAAAATAACCAGCAATCCTTAGTTTACTGTTTCATTGCTTCTACAGCGTCTGAAACTCATGGCAGACATTACACGTTCTCCATTATGGAATCATAGATAAATCACTGCTCCAGGTATAGACAGGGACTCGGCATTTTAAAGTGAATATCTAAGGGTTCCCTAAAATTCTAGACTCTGTGTTGCAAGGAAACGACTCATGCACTTTCCTGGGTGACTTTCTGCAAGAACATGAAAAAGAAACTGTCTGTGTGATAATTAATCCCCCGGGAAGTTACAGCCTGGCATCCCGCTGCCACTGCCAGGGAGAAGCACTTCAAAGCAGGACTGTCCGTCTGTTTGTGATAATAAGACAAGAACACGGAACACGGACACAGAGACTGTCACACATGAAAAGAGGAAAGGAGGAGCAGGGGACATCAGAGAACGAAAAAGAGGGTGCAACGACACTGACGGAGATCTCTCCTTACACTGTAATATAGCTACTAAGCTCGTCTTTAGGGGGAGTACAGTGGAACTAAAAGAATCAACATTTGCCTTCATCATCCACTCAACACACAAATTACACCCCAAATATAAGCAGCGTCTACTCTCCCGGTTCACCAATACATGGTACGTAATAGCTTACGAGAGGGCTGCAATCTCACTGCTTGTATTTCTTGAAAGGGTTGGAAGGACTTTCGGAATAACTAGCATTGCCTTAAATGTGTTGGCCTTTTTATTCCTACAAACACTGCTTGCGTCCTGTGCTGGTCTTCTTACTTTTTCTTCTACCATGTGACGATCATTGGCAAGAGGTCAACAAAGTCATTAATGTCGCTAATGAAGAGCTACAGTGGGCATGCACAGACCCTGCCAGAAAAACAAGCAGACTGACAGGGTACTTGGGCAGTATGGAATAAATGGCGCTATAACAATAAATAATAATAATAATAACATAGAGATGTGGTGGGAATATGGTTAATGAGTATACATTTTTTCTATTTTTGGACCATGCCTGGTCTAAGAAAAAAAAATCATATGTCATGATCCAGACAGGGGTTTGAGTCTTGTTTTCCCTTTTTCCCAGTCTGGTCATTTCAAGAGTTAACCTTTCTCAGCCTCTGTCTGGGTTCAGTTTGGCTCTTTATCGCCGCTGCTTCCTGCAGGTGATGTCAGTTATAGTTTTTGCCTAGTACCGCTGTAGCTGACTCTGATTTGTCCTGCTGTGTTTGCTGTCTGAACCTGTGTCTCTGTTTTCCCCTATTCCCGTCTTGACTCTGTGTTTCCTTTAATTGTGCTGACTCCCTGGTTTTCACTTTGCTTGTATCTTGACCTGCTTCTGTCTTTTGTCTTATCCACTCCTGACAGTTACTACTGACTCCCTGGCTTGTCTCTGACCATGAGTTAGCTTATTCCTTTGGTACTGTGCTACAGTCTAGGAATTTACCCGGCTTGTTTGACTATTCTGCTGCCACCTGTGGTAGCCTCACTTCTGCACTGCAGTCCAGGTCTGCTTAGGTGCAGTCCTGCTTCCACTCTACTATCCATCTAGTGGAGCCTGCACCTCCCTGCATTGCAGTAGCGTGACATCATGAACAACCTTTTTAATTGTAACAGCAGGGAAAGCAGTGAAACGCGCACTCGCCACAGGCAATTTCAATGAAACGCACTTTCGTTCAGTCACAGGATTGTAGACAGAGAGATCAGTGAAATGAGCAACAGCTGTTTCGAGTGATAAAATGCTTCTTCTGGAGTGTGAGTGTCACGAGGGTGCCAGATCCCCCTGGAAGACCTGGAGTTAGAGTATAATGACCCTTTCTAAGCTCCATTTCAGCTGCTTCTGATTTGGTTATCATCTCTTCCTATATAAACTGGTCAGAACTTCTTGTTTCTGCCGGTAAAAGATTTGACATCCTGTGCGGAGTGCTAAAGCTAAGTGGTTTGGAGTAGAGTTGTTGTAGTAGTATTCTGTGGTTTGCTGTAGTATGTGTGTGTTTTTCTCCTGGTCAGAGCAGGATGGTCTGATCATGCCGCAGTTCCTGGGCAGGGGAGGAAGCAAAAGAGAGTATACAGACAGGACAGCACGTGATCGCTAATTATTCTTCCTTTGAAGTAAAATATTGTTCAGAAACAGGTACAGAAATGTTTTATCTCACAAAAGAATCAGCCGTGATTCCATGCTGTCCTGTCTGTATACTATCTTGCTTTCTCCCCTACCCAGGAGCTGTGGTATGATCAGACCATGTCCCTGCACGGTCAGACACAGCCATTACACAGTACACAGCAGGGACACATTTATAAGATTATCTCAGCCCAGGAACATTTTTTTTAAACACATCCAATTGTAGAAATTATTATTATTTCTGGATCTATTGATTAAAATCAACTTTAAAACTAACTTTGTTCGTGGGAAAATCCTTTAATTTCTCAACTTTGGAAGATCAAATCACAAGTCAGGTATCATGTTTTTTGTTGTTCTAGGATCTATATAGCCATAGCACTAGATCAATCAGTAAAATGATCCATGAGTCTGTTGATCTGTTATATAATGTGGTCCTCTGTTGTATAATGGTCTGTCACATTCATCTTTGTAAACACACAGTCGTTAGAGCGCTTGTATTACTGTAAAAGAGAGATCAGATGTCATTAAGATGCTGTACACATCATTATGAAATGTACATGTGATACAAACACTAGTAGTAAGACGCAACATGATGAACGCATGATAAAACTCCAGGACAGCAGGCCACACCAAAGTGAAGTGTAATGTGGCCTGACAACTGCGGTCCCAAGGTATTCTCCTGTTGTAACACTTTTACCGTATCCAGACACCTACTCATGCTAATCTACGCTGGTGTCATCCATGCAGAAGCTGAGAACTAACAACCTTTATTTATAGCCCATTGTGTTTGTAGCGAGCAGATGGATGTTTAGGGTAAATTTGCAAATTCAGATCATGTATGATACTACTATTATATGTGACTTGATAGATGCTTATACCTAGTTACGTTTCTAGTATGATCCAATGTCCTGCCATATTTAAAGGGATATCAACCTCAGTACCTCTGTTGAACTCAGATCTGTGTCCTTGTTATTGTTTATGAATTTGCTACATCCTGACTTCATTCTTTTGGATCCACAATTGGTACTTTGCTGACGTTCTCCATGGCTCGATTTTCTACCCGAGACACGATCACCATTGGTACGTCTGTCCAAATCAGACCGTGTTCTCTTTTATTAAAGGAGATTTCCACTTTAAAAAAAAAAGTGGTCTACAAAATAACAGAACTGGTGTGAAATAACAAAATCAGTTGATACTCACCCTCTCTGGGTTCAGCACCGTCTCAGTGTTTTGGCAGCAACAGCTCGGAGATTGCCTGGATGTGATGTGAGTCAGTACAGCTACAACCTAAACACTTGGCCTTGGCAAAACCAAAAACAAGAGCCAGCACACCTGTTAGTATAAGTGTAATGTACAGGTGCACATGTATACTGGGTCCATCACCTGGAATAATAGCACAATGCGTAGGTGCACTGCAATAAGTAAATAAATAGTAACACACATTACAAAAAAGTGCTCCTTCACAAAACACTTATACAAACACATGTTCTGATCCTTGTTTTTTTCTTTGTCTTCAGTTTCTTGTACTCAGTACATTTGGTGGTGTGGCTCTGATCCTGCTTTGCCCCCCGTCCATTTTTTAGGCCTGGCTGGCACATAGTGAGGTGAGTTTAATTGAGTAGTCACACAAGGATGTCACATCCTCCTGGAAGACCTGGATCTAGACAGTCACTTCGGGTAATGAATCGCAGGTCTTCTTTAGAGATGCTGTGATTCATGTCCTAATTTAAATGGATTTTGCTTTCCTGCTTTCCTTCAGTGCTAAGAGGGTTAAGGACTCTTTCCATACTGGCTGAGACTATACAGCCTGGCTCTTCTCAGCTGCAACTGCTTACCCTTTACTCCCTCTAAATATATAGCAGGCTCTGGGAGTTAGTCCCTGCCGGTGAAAGATTTGTCTTCCTGTGCTGTGTGCTAAAGCTAAGTAGTTGAAGTTTAGAATTGGAGTTGTAGTAGTGTTCTGTAGTTTGCTGTTGTATATGTCTGTTTATCTCCTGGTCCCTGTTTCCCATTTAGTTTATTCCTCCCTGTCCGTATCCTCCTCTCTGTTCATTTCTGTCCCATGCTACATGGAGTGGGGAAGGACAGCTTAGGGTTTTTACAGGAGCATAGTAAGGTCGGAGACTCGGGCCGCTCTACCTTTAAGAGTACTCCTGGGACAAGGATAGTTAGGGTCCCAGCTCCAGGGACAGTTCGAGGCCCCCCTTTCTTACTGAAGACCATCACAGCATGACAGTTAGGGACCATCTTAATGGGGTTCACATTGTTGCGGTGGGATGGCTTTTACACTTTTTTGATTAAAAAATGTAAGTTTAATATTCCATATTTATTTATATATATATCTGTTACTACAGATAATTATCAGTGAGCTCATCGACTTTTGCTATGACGACGACATGAACTGCTTTGAGCAGCTATGCTCATTGATTGACTGCAGTGCTACCAAGAGGATGTCAATACTACAGACAATAACAGCTACCAGGAACAGCAGCAGAAACTCAGCATCGGACCCGGTGAAGATGAATATAACCCTGTTTCATTTTTTTTATTTTTTTTTAAACAAACTTCAGCTGAAAAAAACACTTTTTTTTAACCCTTTTAAGACATAAAAGTTCCAATATCTCAGTGAGTTCCTCTGACTCTGACCTTGATTGTTTAACAACTGATTGAAAACTCTTAAAAAATGTCTGCCTCCTATAAACTCCTCTCGATTTTTGAAAGCCTCCAGAAACATTATTAGCATTTTAGGGGCCCTTTTATATATTTTTTCAGATGTCCTACAAATATGAATTTTACTAAACAAGTTTATTATACATTGGCTTCTAGTTGCGCCTATTAAAATTCTAGTAAATCATGCAGCAATATGCAATAGCATGGAATGGGAGATGCTATGTATTGAACAATATGATTTTCTTATGTTCGGTACTGATGTGCTTTGTTATTTTCTGAGAAACCTAAGTGATCCGCAAATTGAATTGCATCAGATTTACTGAAATATGTTGTTATAAATTGATACTCATGAGACTATTTTATGAAAATATAATGTAGTAAAAAGGAGGTATGTAATCTCAGGACATGCAAGTTTTAAGAGATGGGGTTTAATAATTGAAAATGGAACATAATGCTTAACATTTCTTTTTTGTAAAATGCTAAAACTAATCATTTTGTTGAGTAACCTAATATAAAGTAGGTAATTGACTGACTTATGCTAAAACTTACTGCCATCACCTGAAGTCGGGGTCAATTCCCTAGGCTGCACTCAAACAGGTAGCGCCCAAACAGGCGACACCCTTGTGTTCAACTCCTTTTTTTTCAATTTTATGAAACAATGCATATCTGGAGAACAATATGAACTATTAATTAACTAAAGCTGCTTATATAAAAAACAGGTCTGACCCAAAAAGACATGGGTTCCACATGACCTCTTTACGGTGGCCCGTGGTATCTGCCACCAAGACAATGCCGACAGATTTATTGAGTTTTGTAAGTAGAGTTGAGCGAATCGTTTCATAATGAATAATAATCGTCTAAGGGTCACTTCCGTCTGTTAGTCTGTCTGTTTGTCTGTCTGTCACGGAAATCCGGCGTCGCTGATTGGTCATGGCCGGCAGGCCGCGATCAATCAGCGACGGGCACAGTCCGGCCGCGAATTCGCCCCTTCCTAATCTCTGTTAGTGCCCCCTCCAGTCAGCGCTCACACAGGGTTAATGGTTGCGTTACACCACGTTATGGTGAAACGCAGTCCGTTAACGCTGCTATTAACCCTGTGTGACCAACGGTTTACTATTAATACTGCCTATGCAGCATCAATAGTAAAATGATCTAATGTTAAAAATAATAAACAAAATAAAAAATTATTATATTCTCACCTTCCGTCGCCTTTCCTGCTGCTCCTCGTGATGCTCCGGTCCATGCATTGCAGTCTCACGAGATGATGATGTAGCGGTATCGCGAGACCGCTATGTCATCATCTCGCGAGACCGCAATGCATTCTTGGGACTGGAGCGTCACGAGGAGCATTGGTAAATGCCTGGGCTGTATCCAGGGGCCGACGGAAGGTGAGTATATAACAATTTTTAATTTGAATTCTTGTTTTTAACAGGGATATGGTGCCCACATTGCTATATACTACGTTGGCTGTGTTAGATACTACGTGGGCTGTGTTATATACTACATCTCTGTGCTATATACTACGTGGTTGTGGTATATATTACGTGGCTGGGCAATATACTACATCGCTGTGCTCTATACTACGTGGCCTGTGTTATATACTGCATGGGCTGTGTTATACGACTACGTCTCTGTGCTATATACTACGTGGCTGTGCAATATATTACGTGGCTGTGCAATATATTATGTGGCTGTGCAATATATTACGTGGCTGGGCAATATACTATGTGTCTGTGCTATATACTACGGGGCTGTGCTATATACTACGTGGCTGGGCAATATACTATGTGGGCTGTGCTATATACTATGTGGGCTGTGTTATATACTACGTAGGCTGTGTTATATACTACGTGGGCTGTGTTATATACTACATGGGCTGTATGCTACTTGGCTGTGCTATATTTCTCTGCTGTATCTGTGCATCATGAATCGTGGTATGCGTTAAAGAGGGGGGGTCCACTAAGACTCTTTCACCCGGGGCCCTCAAAAACCTGGAGCAGGCCCTGGCTTCACTGATTGTTTGTGGCCGGGCGTGACCAATCAGCGACAGGCGCAGTCCGGCTGCCAATTGGCGCGGGATTTGAACCACGCTTCACTAATTGGTCGCGTCCGGCCGGCCGAATCCTGTGTATAAATTGCATTATTCTGAAAACTTCATAAATAAACTACATACATATTCTAGAATACCCGAATCGGGCCACCATCTAGTAATGAATAAAAGCTAACTATTTTACTGGATTGTTTTGAGGGTCTGGAAAATGTTAAAAAAAATATACTCATCTGTCCTAAGAGTAGGTAGATTCTCGGTGTATAAGTTTATTGTAATCGACCTGTGTAAAACAAAAACAAAAGATCCAACATTTCGGCTATATCAAGCTTTTTTACGGTATATCTGTTGGTGAAGTGATCGAAGGACTACTGATCTCATTGCGCTGTGGCAATCCTTCAACCACTTCACCAACAGTTATACCTTAGAAAAAGCTTGATATAGTTGAAACATCAGACCTTTTATTTTCTATTGTGCATGGGTCGGTTACAACAAAATTGTACTGCAAGAATTTACCTACTCTCATAACTGACGTGCCGAAGTATCTCCACTGGTTGGTGATAGAATTATTCTTCTAAGCACCTATCTCCAGTAGGCAGTTAGAGCAAGCTTATGTATCTCTCCACTCACCTGTCCTAGGCACGTCCTTCACCTGTCCTCCTGGTACGGCTCCATTCCAGTCCTCCCTCCGGTCTTTGCATCTTCTGGAACTGACAAGGGCTCACTTGGCTATGTGGCTTTTGAAGAAATGTGGCATTAACAAGTGCGTACAATGTTAGTGATAAAAATCACACCCCACAGACCCCCAGAAAATCCAAAGACCAGATGGAGCAAGTGGATAACTTGGCAAGAAACTGTAGCAAAAGGATAGGTCATTGGTTGTCCTAGGACAAGTGAGTTTAATTATTTGTTATTTTTAACCTATTACCACTCCTCCGTTATCATGCTTTTGGGTCTAGACAGACCTGAGAATATAATAAAGTCATTTTGGAATTAGGGCAAATTCGATACGGATCTAATTTATTCAGACTGAATTGGCCTGCCTGGCGAATCTGCCCAAAACGAATGCTGTATTCTCCTCTCGTAAGGAACTTTGAACTCTTCCTCAAACCTTTACTGAACAGTTTTTGCAGCGTGCCAGGGGTGTTATCCTGCAGAAATAGGGAGAAACCTCTACATGAGCACCAGGAACCCAGGTTTCCCAGCAGAACAATACCCTATGCATCAAACTGGTTTGGCCGACTTGTTTTCCTCATATAGTGCATCTCACCCAGGTAAACAATGCACAGACATCCTCTTATCCACTACTGGACACAGACAGAAGAGGGCCCCTGCACAAGAACAGTATATGGGTCATTTTCAATTCAATAACTCATCATAGGAAAAACTTTCAAGAGGAAGCAGCTCTGAAACAACGCCACAGCCCGCTCTTTCGCGGGATCATCCCAAAGGTGGGAATACCGCTTTAATGGGCCTGATGAAGAAAAGAAGTTGTAATCTGGTTGCTTTGAGCAACTACTCCACTTTTTGCAATATTGTCTTTGCGTATGACTGACTATTAGCGGCAAATTATGGTGAATACAGAAAAGAACCATTAGAAAGACGTGAACACAGACTAAACGCCTCTATATTAACGAATCATTTCTAGAGAATTGTCACAATACAATAGTCTAAACTGCACTGACTGCACCATAATGTAAACCTGTACTTGAAAGACAAAAATGTCATATAGTAAACTGCAATTTTGCCATTTCCAAACAGCAAGTTTGTATGATGATGTCACGAGAAATAAGGATTACAGTGGCGGTTTGATTTAAACAATGCCGTATTTATGCCGTTACATCGAAACGGAACGATTATTACACACAGGGTGTTTTTTATTATTAAGAACAAAAAAGAAATAGAGATTTCTTAAAGCACAAAACCATTATTGTGTGAAAGGCGCATTGCACGGGGACTGCTACATGCACAATGTTCCTATTGTTCAGCTGCAAATTGCGAGGACTGCCATTCAGAAAGGAAAAAACATGTTTTCAGTCATATTTCTTTAAAAGATACAGCCATTGCTTCGAGTTTAGGCTGAGGTTATTAAGTCATCATCAAACCCCTTCCAAAAGCTTTATAAACGGTTAAAGGGAAGCTCTCATCAGGTTTTCCTCATAGAAAACCTTTAAGGCCTCTTTCATAGCATTCTAGTATACTGTATTGATACTTTTTGATTGATGACCAATTCTCAGGATAAGTCATCAATGTCTGATCGGGTGGGGTCCGACACACGGCACCCCCGCCAGTTAGCTGTTATCGGTGTAGGCGGCGTCAGCTGCCAGCCAGAGGCGCTCATTTGTGTAGCTGGCCGTCTTCTGATAGTGGCCGCGGCAGGCTACTACATATCCGTCTCCTATTGATTTTAATAGGAGGTGGATGTGCAGTGCCCTACGGTGGCCAATACCAGAAGATGGCTAGCTCCACAAGTGAGTACTTCCGGCCAGCGGCCGCAGACACCGATGACAGCTGATCGGCAAGAGTGTCAGGTGTCAGACCCCGGCCGATCAGACATTGATGACCTACCCAAAGGATAAGTCATCAATCAAAAAGTAGTAGACAACCTCTTTAGTCATGCACACAGATGGCACAGTCTGATGGGCATCTTTGTTCTTGATCCGGAGCCTCCTTTCTTCCTTCAATTACAGTCCTCCTTCTTGCTTCATGTGGCTTACACGTCCTATGCCATCCACACAGTGTCCTTTATATCGCTCCTGTGCTGGCGCACTTCTCTCTGCTCTACCAAGGACAGAGCAAAGTAGTGTAGCGCACATGCATCGGTTATACTTCCAGGTCATCGGCCGTTCTTTGGCTTTTCTCAGCACATGCGCACTATAATACTTTGCTCTTCCCGCGTAGTCCGCGTGCGCAGCAGCGACACCGAGGGACACTGTGTGGACGACGTAGGATGCGTTATCCACAAGAAGCAGGAAAGGAGGATGGTGATTGAAGGAAGAGAGAAGGTGCAGGATCAAAACCAGTGATGTCCATCGTACCAGGCAGCGCCATATGTGAACATAATGAAAGGTTTTAGGGGGGATCTGGAAAGGAGATTGGGAACTTTTATTTCAGTATTCTAGAATGCTTTAAAAGCAGCCCTAATAGTGGGAGTCATATTCAATACGGGGAAAGCCTGGTGACTTAGATCAGTGTTTCGCAATATCCTTAAGTTCAATAACTTATTCTTAAAAGGGTTGTTTCCCTTTTCATTAGTCTATTAGTTTTAGGTAGTCTTAAAATAAAAAGTACATACCTATTGGAACTTTGACCAATCTTCTGTACTGCAGCCAGTATCCCCCATCAGTCTACTGTCTCCTTCTTGTGGGTGGGGTATGTCAGGTGATCAGCTGCGATTAGTTGCAGTGGTCACATTCTTTCTGAGAAAACATTCTTCTAGTTTTTTTCTTCTAATTTGGATGAAATGTTACTAATCAGTCTCAACTGATTCATTTTAGCAGTCATCTGACCTCACCATCCAGAAAGGAACAGGGGTATCGACAGAAGTGTGGACAAGCAATGGGGGTACGATAGGTGAGTATGTGTCTTTCCTTTATTTTTTTTAGAACCTTTTTTTCCTTTATGCTTTTTCTTGCCAAAAGGAATAGTTCTAAATTCACTTACCGCAGCAACTGGTTTAGGGTGGATTCTCATGTCATGGATTTGATGAGATTTTAGAAACAATTCTCATGCCGAAATACTCCTCAAACCAAATAATATTCAACACCCAATGGTTTCTGTAACCCATTTCATAGGTTTTGGAAGAAAAAAGGTAAGGGGTACATTTTTGGCCATTAAAAAAATCACCCGCAAGCATGGTCATCATTTCCGTTGATTGCACACTAAATCTGAGGGTCAATCTGGGATTCTACTTCAGATTTTGTTGACGAGAACACGGGCAATTAATTCCTTGGTGACTTCCAACATAGTTATTATTTACAGCAGGGGCCACACATAATTAATTACCAAAGGAATGACAACTTCTTCTTCATCTTGAGTTCTCTAGAAGTATTGTACTTCCCCAGGGAACTCTGATTTGGTCTCTAGAAGTATTGTACTTCCCCAGGGAACTCTGATTTGGGATCTAGAAGTATTGTACTTCCCCAGGGAACTCTGATTTGGGATCTAGAAGTATTGTACTTCCCCAGGGAACTCTGATTTGGTCTCTAGAAGTATTGTACTTCCCCAGGGAACTCTGATTTGGGATCTAGAAGTATTGTACTTCCCCAGGGAACTCTGATTTGGGATCTAGAAGTATTGTACTTCCCCAGGGAACTCTGATTTGGGATCTAGAAGTATTGTACTACCACAAGGAACTCTGATTTGGTCTCTAATGGTATTATAAAGTACAGATATGAAATCCATGATGCTATTGACAGACACCAAGAATGTTTGCTTTCATTAGTTGAATGTGATCGGTTGATAGGCAACATCATTATTATCTATTATGCTCATCATCAGAATGTCCCGTGGGAGAAGTCGAAATTACTTTCCATCTTATATTCCACTGTGGTTGCATTCTTTCCTGTATTTCTTCTAAATGTTTCCTGTATTTGTGTCATTTGTCACTGTGATGTTTTGGTAGTAGTCTGTTTTTTCTTGTTTGTTCCCTCAGTTGTCTATTCTTAAGAGATTATAGCATAAGTGGATGGGAGAAATCTTGATAATCGCTGGAAATCCCACCACTGGACCCCCGCTGATTCCTGAGTGCTTGGCTCTCTCCAGTAATCCCAGAGATAATGAATGGAGCAATAATGCGGCACCATTGATCTGTTCAAAAAAGGAACTTCAGAGCCTCAATCAGTGCAGGTCCCCGTGGGGAGACCTCCAACAATCAGCAAGTTATCCCCTAACATTGGTTAGGTCTATGTTAAGTTAACGTGCTGCCCTTTCATGATACCTACATCGGTGGCCAAGAGATAAGCTGGTCCATCGCCCAACTTATCAGTATCCAACTGTCTATAAGGGACTAAACTTTGAGCTTCACAGCTCCAAAATACTAGTAAATAGTGAGTTAAAGTCATGCTCTATAATGAGCTATTCGAAAAAAAACGTTTCCTGAAGATACTGTTCACATTGGTGTATAAGGTCCGGTGGTGGTTGCCGTTGCAGATTTAATCTTGAATTTTTTTTCCAAGAAAAGGATATACAGACATCTTGATGAAATATGATGGACTCCATTAAAAGTCGTTGTAGTACCTTCGGGTCCAGTAGTATTTGTCATATGACGGATTCGGCGCTGAATACATGAAATCTAAAATGTATTGTTGCTTAACAAAATGTACCTGCAAAAATGAACTTGCAAAAATGAAGGTTCTTAGTGCATATATTGACTAATTCATGTGTGCCCATTTTTATTGTCATATTAGGACCTAAACATCCATACAACTGATTTCACTAGTAAAATCATCACTTGAAGATCTGGGAAAATAAAATAATGACTATAAATAACTTTTGTTAACTTTTTATGCAAATTATGTTCATATCTAGCACAAGACGAGCTCAACATTAAGTAATGTTTGGTTTTCTACTTTGGAAAACACTACATGGACTCTTTACAGTTAGGTTTAGCAAATGTAAATGTATTTACTCTTCTCTCCCTGTGTCCTTACTTTAGAAATTAGCTGAATTATATATTGGCTGGCTTGTTCATTATATTGCTGCTCTAAACAAGAAATGCATTGACCGGAGCTCTCATACTACACAAGAACACTTTTGTTTCCATTTTCGCCTTCCTCTATTTAATGTGCTCTTGTAAAACTATTCTTCGCAATTTGTCCCAAAAAGTTTGTAATTATTCACTTGGTGCCACCACAATGACTTGTCTGACCTTTGTGAACCTCTACATTGTATACGCCGATCTGATGTGCAATACGACTAGACAGGGCAGGAGACACATTGCGATAAAGTTTCCAGTAACTTTATACCAAAGACACATTTCATATTGTAAGCGCCTTCAAATCTGCCAAGCAATAAAGTATTATTTCCCACAGACGTTCGTGATTTTTACTGTGAGGGTCGTAAAATATTTCCTGGAATGGATGAAATAAAACAATTTCTGAGTACACAGAAACTGGGTTCTCTGCAAGTGTGGTGATTAGGATCTCTGCTGATCCTGGCATTGTGGAAGTATCGGGATAGTCATGTTGGAATTGGTTGGTTCAGCACCTCCAATGTTATGAAGGACTCCTCAGAAGTAGCATTGCTTGTCTTTTTAAATTAATACATGTCACGATTACGCCACTCAATGTGTCTTGGACGTGGTGACTGACAGCTCAGTCGTCCAATCTTGCGCATTGGTGTGCTGAGCTGTTGGTGTTTTGATAGACAGCCCAGCTGTCCAATCTCAGTCTGGAAGGTGCTGAGCTTTTTACAGGTGTTTCCTATTCCAGGTGATTAACCAGCTACTTAGCTGAGTTGTCGGGCCCAGATCTATGCAAGATGTAGCATCTGCTTGGTGATTTGCCTTGTATTTCTGTGCTCTGTTAATTGATCTATTGTTGCCTGACCTTGGACCTTGTTCTGATCATCCTTTTGTCTAGCCCCTTTGCTCTGATCTGCTTTACTCCTGGTATTCTTACCTCGGACCATGACCTGACTTCGCCTTTGTCTTTCCCCTTTAGGTTAATAAGTGACATGTTAAACCTGACAAGCCAAGGTGAGGAGACTTTTAAGCCTTGCAATGCTCATCTGGGAAATGTACAAATTGTCTCTTCAGACAGGAAGAGGACTAGAACTCTAGTGCCACCTATTGGAAATAGCAATTCTAAAAGTCAATATTGACCCTCTAACGAGCCTTGTCACATGACTTAGGATATTGACTAGCTTCTACTAACTAGTACTACCTATTTGGATCTAATTCTGCAGAGGGATAAAACCTAATCAGAAACATCCTGACCTTTCTCATTACTTTTTGTGCCTCTGCAGGCACTACCCAGTAGCCCCTGCAGCGAGGGTCAGATGGCCGAACAGGGTGGAGTGTCTAGTGCCAAGACTGAGTATAGAAAATCACTTTAACTTGATCACTTGTCTACAGTGCTCTTTCTACAACTTATTGTGATTATTTTTTATGCAAACTGACCCTGCCATTTCAATAAACTTTGCAAAAATCAATAATACGAGCACATGTAATTAACTTTTCAAAATATATTTTTTTATCAGAAAAATAAGATTCGTTTTATGCTTATGAGCCACTTTTTCTCCTCCATACCCTCTCCTGGACGCTTCATTTCAATCTAAAAAACTGCTAAAAGCCATCTTGGTCAAAACAAGATAGACAACCAACTCATTAAGAGATCAAATTACAGCTGCCTATTAACATTGAATATGGAAATTGCCTCTTCCGAGAGGAAGAGGACTTAAACTCTATAGCGCCACCTATTAAAATTGAAGGCGAGTGGAGGGAGGAGTGTGAGATGCAGAATGCTGCTTTCTAGTAAGTGTTTTATCTTATGCCAGTGCTGGATTCAAATTTACACTGCTCAGTACTCTGTATAATGTCATCCATGCTGCTGCTGCTTCTGAACACAGAGTGCATTGAAGGATCACATTACAGCTGCCTATTAAAATTGTCAAAAAGTGGAGGGAGGAGTGTGAGGTGCAGTATGTTGCATTCTAGTAAGCGTTTTATCTTATCCTAGAGCTGGATTCACATTTGCACTACCCAGTGCTACTGGATAATGTATTCCATGCTGCTACTGCGCCTCAACACATGGTACATTGAGGGATCACATTACAGCTGCCTATTGAAATTAACAGAGTGGAGGGAGGAGAGTCAGATGCAGAATTTTGCTTTCTAGTAGTTTTTTATCCTATACCAGAGATGGATTCACATTTGCTCTGCTCAGTACTGCTGTATATTGTCGTCCATGCTACTGATGCTTCTGAACACATGTTACATGGAGACAGAAGAGCAGGAATAGCTCTTGTTGATGTGTGCTGTGTATGGGAGACATCAAAGTAGCTAGTCTCCACCCACTAGCTCAGCGACAATTGAAAATCAGGGATTGAAGTTGAAAAAGAGAAAATTACAGGATACAAGTCATATAATGGCCAGAAATAGAGTTATTTCTCCTATACACATATGACAACTTATTCTGAAAAGTCTCCTGAAATTACAGCTGTACTGAAATGTATTTATAGAAAGATATGGCTGCAAAGTAATAACTTAGATGTAACTGGAAGTAGCTGGATGTACTATTTTTTCTCCTTCGGGCAACGGCTGCTACAGCACACGATACAGAGCAAATCTTAGTATGTGCAGACACTCGTACAGTGAGGTTATTGGCCTCAGCAGAACTGTGAGAGTAGGGAAACTTTCCGGTTCCGTCTATTTAAGAGCTAATAAATTTCATGACTTGTAGCTGCCGTACAGATGGAGCATTTACATCCTCTGGGCCTCGTATTTTCCCATCTACCACCATGCGCTCCCTCCCTACCACCAATGTCTGATATTCCCTTTATTGTAAGAAAATATTTGTACAGAGTTCCCTGAGCGGCTGGACTCACTTCATCGCTCACCGACCACAGGCTGTGACCTCCCAGCAGAGACAGACACATCCAGCGAGCTAGCCGAGCTATCCGGCAGCCGGGATCACAGCAACAATTTCTCTTCATGCCTCTGGCACCGAAATGGGAACGTTCACTTAAATTCCTCACATTTCTTCATTTTCACGTCGCCAAAGAGGTTCCTGTAACCTCCAGTGAAAACGCGGAAAGTGACATCGAAAAAGATGAAAAACGCATTTATTTACAGTTCCTAGTGACCACATAATCGCTTTTTACAGTGACTACCATTGTCCTACATAAATCCCGGCCGAGACAGGAAACAGAGGTAAACTTCATCCCGAGACAAATAATACAATCTTAGCTTCCTATACGTGCGGAAAAGAAAATTCAGAAATCCCTTTTACGAGGATACTATGTTTTATGCAATATAACAATGCAAGTTCCTCTCTTATATAAAGTCTTTTTAACCAATTTTGGCCTTCAAAGTATTTTTTTTTTCAGTCCTGATTTTTTTCTTTAATGCAAAACAAATCAACAATTTACTTTTTATTTTTTTTAGCTTGTTGATCATATGCTGAACACTGTAATATTTATTGTCCAGTTTAATGAAAGTTATATCATTTTATTTCAACATATTTTTAATATATATATATTTTTGTTAGCTTTATCACTTAGGCTACATTCACATTTGCGTTGTTGTGTGTTGCGTCGGCGACGCAACGCACAACGCATGCAAAACGCATGCAAAAACGCATTGTTTTGTGACGCATGCGTCCATTTTCGGCCGATTTTGGACGCCAAAAAAAATGCAACTTGCTGCGTCCTCTGCGCCCTGACGCTTGCGCCAAAAAAGACGCATGCGTCACAAAACGCAAGACAACGCATGTCCATGCGCCCCCATGTTAAATATAGGGGCGCATGACGCATGCGTTGCCGCGGTTGCGCCCGACGCACCGCAAATGTGAACGTAGCCTTAGCTTTTCACTTTATCATTAGAAAATATTGATTTTTTTTCTTTTTGTTTTATCGCTTGGTTTTATTATTATTTTATTATTTCTTGTTTTAGCCACATTATAATTTACTGTAAAGCAATAAAACGCAAATTACAATTAGAGATTAGTAATAAAACTTATATTGTGGCACCGAGTTAGACAGAAAAAATGATCTAAATACTTTTATGCTAAAAAAAAAAATCAAAAGTATTCTAGGGGTGATACCTTTATTGGCGAACCAGAAAAATTATATTTGGAAGCTACCAGAGCACATGGGTTCCTTCTGCCAAAAGATACACTGCTCAGTTCTGCTGTATAATGTCCTCCATGCTTCTGCTGGGGAACAGGAATTCCTCATGTCAGTGTGTGCTTTGCATAGGAGACATCAAAGCAGCTAGTCTCCACCCACTAGCTCAGAGAGAGCTGAAAAGTAGAGATCGCGCCTGCAGAGGGGAAAACTGATGTCAATGCATGATACAAGTTACCTAATGGCCAGAAATAGTGTTATTCATCATGTGCACACACAGAACAGCTTGTTCTCCTGAAATGACAAATATGCAGAAATTTCTTTATCGAAAGCTTTACCTTAAATAATAAATTAGATGTATTTGTGTAACATAGCTGAATGTACTTTTTTTGTCCTTAGTGTAACGGCTGCTAAAGTACAGCGGAATGTAAAATTTAAGGCACCCTTGGTCAAAATTACCGTTATTGTGAATAGTTTAGCAAGCTGAAGATGAAATGATCTCTATAAGGCCTAAAGTTAAAGATGACACATTTACTTTGTATTTTAGGCAAAAAAAATATATAAATTTTAATTTTTTTTCATTTTAAAAATTACAAAATGGAAAATGGGTCAATGCAAAAGTTTGGGTGCCCTTGGAGATTTGTGTGCTCAGATAACTTTGACCAAGGTTTCGGACCTTAAAGGGAACCTGTCACCTGAATTTGGCGGGACTGGTTTTGGGTCATATGGGCGGAGTTTTCAGGTGTTTGATTCACCCTTTCCTTACCCGCTGGCTGCATGCTGGCTGCAATATTGGATTGAAGTTCATTCTCTGTCCTCCATCGTACATGCCTGCACAAGGCAAGATTGCTTTGCACAGGCGTGTACTATGGAGGACAGAGAATGAACTTCAATCCAATATTGCGGCCAGCATGCAGCCAGCGGGTAAGGAAAGGGTGAATCAAACACCTGAAAACTCCGCCCATATGACCCAAAACCAGTCCCGCCAAATTCAGGTGACAGAGTCCCTTTAATTAGCGTGTTAGGGTTATGGCTTGTTCACTATCATCGTTAGGAAAGGCCAGGTGATGCAAATTTCCCAGCTGTATAAAAAACCCAGCCTCCTGCAACCTTGTGCCAAAAAACAGCAGCCCTGGGTTCTTCTAAGCAGCTGCCTATCACTCTGAAAATGAAAATGAGAGAGGCCCACAAAGCAAGAGAAGGCTATAAGAAGATAACAAAGTGTTTTCAAGTTGCATTTTCCTCAGTTCGAAATGTAATAAAGAAATGGCAGTTAACAGGAACAGTGGAGGTCAAGAAAAGGTTTGGAAGACCAAGTATAATTTTAGTGAGAGCTGCTCGATAGGATTGCTAGGAAGCCAAATCAGAACCCCCACTTTACAGCAAAAGACCTTCAAAAAGATTTAGCAGACTCTGGAGTTATGGTACCTTGTTCTACTGTTCAGAAACATCTGCAAAAATATGGCTTTGAGTCAACAGAAGAAAACCTCTCCTGCGTCCTCACCATAAAATTCAACGTTAGAAGTATGCAAACACCTAAACAAGCCTGATGTATTTTTTAAACAAGTCTTCTGGACAAATGAGGAAAAATTGAACTCTTTGGCCTCAATGATCAAAGGTAAGTGTGGAGAAAAAAAGAGCACAGAGTTTCTGGAAAAGAACATCTCACCAACCACTAAGCTTGGGGTGTATCAATCATGCTTTGGAGTTATGTTGCAGCCAATTTCATGGGGAACATTTCATAGCAACAAGAAAGACTGGATTCAATGAAATTTCAACAAATTCTTGATACAAACATAACACCACCTGTAAAAAAGCTGAAGGCAAAAAGAGAATGGCTTCTACAAATGGTTAATGATCCTAAGCACACAATCAAATCCACAATAGACGACCTCAAAAGGCGCAAGCTGAAGGTTTTAAAATGGCCCTCACAGTCCCTTGAACTGAACATCATTGAAAATCTGTGGCTAGAACTCAAAATAGCAGAGATTCAAGATGACCGGGAATCTCACAGAACTGGAAGAATTTTCTAAGGAAGAATGGAGGAAAATCCCTCAAACAAGAACTAAAAGACTATTGACTGGCTACAAAAAAAGCGTTTACAAGCGTCAAGTTTCAAAAGCGGGTGCTACTAGATACTAACCATGCACGGTGCCCAAACCTTTGCATTGGCCCATTTTCCTTTTTGTAATTTTTAAAATGTAAGAGATTAAAATGTTTTTTTTTATTGCCTAAACTGCTAAGGAAATGTGTCATCTTTACTATTAGCTCTTTTAGAGATCATTTGATCTTTGGCTTGCTTAACTGTTCATAATAACAGTAATTTTGACGAGAGGTGCCCAAACATGTACATACCACTGTATATGAGAATTTACAGCAGTTGCAGCAGTTCTATACGTCATAGCAAGTGTAGAAGGCTTATTTGTGCGGTTACTAGAAACAATTTTGAAGGACCTTTCCAAATTCTGGAGTCTGAATCTCGACATCCATGCCAATGAGCTTTTCGGAGTGGCTCCTGAACATTGCAAGCTCTGCATTCTTTTTGCTGCTGTTCACCTTAACACCATTTACATAGTATCAGCTCTGCAGTGTATCGCAGCATGGTTAAAAGGTGATTGACGCAATGTTGAAATACGTTACACTGTCTCAAAGATAACAGCGCAGAGAAGGATGCAGAGCTTACTAGGCTCCTCATCTCCATCAAACAGCTGAATGTTGGGTAAACCAAAGTTGGACCACTAACTATTAAATAGACTAACAATGATCAGGCTAGACCATCGATATTCCGAATGCAGAAAACAACTTTAAAATGGATACAAACTTGGACATATGTTTTGACTACAAAGAATCTACAAAAAATTAATTACAAATCACAGAAGCCAAGATAGCATGGAAATGTTCATTGTCTTAGTTTATATGTATATTTTCCAACAAAGCATTTCCTTCCATAGAAGGAATGAAAAAAAATTGGACCCTTTCGATGTATCTTAGAGACATAGTCCGATACAGGGTTTATTCACTTGCATCACCTAAATGCCTTGTCCATGGTCCTGAAATTTGGGACTATAATACTTTCTCACCAGCACAAATTCTTACTTTCATTCTAGCAAGGGAATCCACTTTGATTATTTGATCTCCATTTTCTTTTAATTACATGAAAGTTAGGCACAATTGATTATTTTAAAGAGGTTGTCCAGAGAATAGGACATGAATGTCTGATTAACTGGAGTCCGGAACTCCCCACCCTCGCCGATGAGCTGTTATCGATGTTGGGGGAGGCGGCGCCGGCTGGAAGTGCTTACTTGTGGAGCCTGGCCATCTACATGTAGTGGCCACCATGGGGTATTACACATCTGCTTCCTATTCAATTCAATAGGAGGAGGATGATGTGCAGTAACAAGCCCCGGCCGCTACAAGTAGATGGCCAAGCTCCGCAAGTGCCTGCATCTGCCAGAAGTGGGACTAGAAACAATCAGATGATAGCCCAGTTGGAAAACCCTTGCGTGAAGCTAGTCACTACTCATGGACTTGCCGTGGAGCAGGATAGCCAAGAAGTCTGGGGTCATTACCAAGAGGACCAGTAATAGACACAGGGAATAAGAAAAAAGCATAGTCAGGTCACAGTCAGAGGTCAGAGTATCAGGAAGGTAACACATCAAGACAAAGCGGTAAGTCAAAAGGAAGTTTAAAAAGGTAAATCCTAGGTCAGAATACAACTTAGAGTACAGAGCATGAACACACATGCCTCTTGAGCAAAGCCACAATTGGCAAGATCTGGCAATTATCAGAGTGCTAAAACAAATTGCCACCCAGAACAGATGACACCTGCAGGAGATCCCAAAGACTCAGCCAGATAGGATGGCTGAGCTGTCAATCAATACCCAAACACCTCTGCCTCAGATTGGGCATCAGAGCCATCACTCAAAATCCTGACAGCTCAGCCAGCTGTCGATACCATAGTGAGGCAGAGTTCAAAGTTGACTCTTGAGTTTCATTTTAAGTTGTGTGTCTCAATCTTTAGTCCATCTCAGGTAGTGTAGATAAGCTATGGAACTATATTTATAAGGGATGAGCAAATAAAAAAAGAGATTACTTTGATTAACTAATATACAGGGTGGGCCATTTATATGGATACACCTAAATAAAATGGGAATGGTTGGTGAAATCAACTTCCTGTTTGTGGCACATTAGTATATAGAAGGGGAAAATCTTTTCAAGATGGGTGGTGACCATGGCGGCCATTTTGAAGTTGGCCATTTTTTAACCCCTTTCTGCCATTGGACGGACTATTCCGTCCATGTGGGGTGGGCCCTACTTCCCAAGGACGGAATAGTACGTCCAGCGAGATCAGCCGCGCTCACGGGGGGAGTGCGGCCGATCGCGGCCGGGTGTCAGCTGACTATCATAGCTGACAACCGACACTATGTGCTAGGAGCGGTCACGGACCGCCCCTGGCACATTAACCCCTGGCACACTGCGATCAAACATGATCGCGTTGCTCCGAGGGTCCTTACCTCCTCCTCCCTGCAGCAGGCCCAGATCCAAAATGGCCACGGGGCTGCATCCGGGTCCTGCAGGGAGGTGACTTCACAGCGCCTGCTCAGAGCAGGCGCCGGGAAGCCTCCAGGAGTGCACGTCAGATCGCTGATCTGACACAGTGCCCAGCAAAGTGTCAGATCAGCGATCTGTCACTTTACTGTGATGTCCCCCCTGTGGCAAAGTAAAAAAGTTTAAAAAAAAATTTACATGTGTAAAAAAAAAAAAAAATCCTAAATAAGTAATAAAAAATTTTTTTTTCATCTTAATAAAAAAACAAACAATAAAAGTACACATATTTAGTATGGCTGCGTCCGTAACGACCCGACCTATAAAACTGTCCCACTAGTTAACCCCTTCAGTGAACACCGTAAAAAAAAACGAGGCAAAAAACAACGCTTTATTATCATACTGCCGAGCAAAAAGTGGAATAACACGCGATCAAAAAGATGGATATAAATAACCATGGTACCGCTGAAAATGTCATCTTGTCCCGCAAAAAACGATCCACCATACAGCATCATCAGTGAAAAAATAAAAAAGTTATAGTCCTCAGAATAAAGCGATGCAAAAATAATTATTTTTTCTATAAAACAGTTTTTATCGTATAAATGCGCCAAAACATAAAAAAGATATAAATGAGGTATCGCTGTAAACGTACTGACCCGAAGAATAAAACTGCTTCATCCATTTTACCAAATGCAGAACGGTATAAACGCCCCCCCCCCAAAAGAAATTCATGAATAGCTGGTTTTTGGTCATTCTGCCTCACAAAAATTGGAATAAAAAGCGATCAAAAAATGTCACGTGCCCGAAAATGATACCAATGAAAGCATCAACTCGTCCCGCAAAAAACAAGACCTCACATGACTCTGTGGACCAAAATATGGAAAAATTATAGCTCTCAAAATGTGGTAATGCAAAAAATATTTTTTGCAATAAAAAGCGACTTTTAGTGTGTGACGGCTGCCAATCATAAAAATCCGCTAGAAAACCCGCTATAAATAGTAAATCAAACCCCTCTTCATCACCCCCTTACTTAGGAAAAAATTAAAAAAATGTATTTACTTCCATTTTCCCATTAGGGTTAGGGCTAGGGTTAGGGTTAGGGCTAGGGTTATGGCTAGGGTATGGGTTAAGGCTAGGGTTAGGGCTAGGGTTAGGGTTGGGACTAAAGTTATGGTTAGGGTTGGGGCTAAAGTTAGGGTTAGGGTTTGGATTACATTTACAGTTGGGATTAGGGTTAGGGGTGTGTCAGGGTTAGGGGTGTGGTTAGGGT
Source organism: Ranitomeya imitator (assembly GCF_032444005.1). Taxonomy (NCBI): domain Eukaryota; kingdom Metazoa; phylum Chordata; class Amphibia; order Anura; family Dendrobatidae; genus Ranitomeya; species Ranitomeya imitator. Next base: position 132,528,085 of record NC_091291.1, read on the forward strand.
TACCGTTGAGATTAGGGTTAGGGGTGTGTTTGGATTAGGGTTTCAGTTATAATTGGGGGGTTTCCACTGTTTAGGCACATCAAGGGCTCTCCAAAAGCGACATGAACGCGATCTCAATTCCAGCCAATTCTGCATTGAAAAAGCAAAACAGTGCTCCTTCCCTTCCGAGTTCTCCCGTGCGCCCAAACAGAGGTTTACCCCAACATATGGGGTATCAGCGTACTCAGGACAAATTGGCCAACAACTTTTGGGGTCCGATTTCTTCTCTTACCCTTGGGAAAATAAAAAATTGGGGGCAAAAAATCATTTTTGTGAAAAAAAAAAAAATTTTTTCACGGCTCTGCTTTAGAAACTGTAGTGAAACACTTGGAGGTTCAAAGTTCTCACAACACATCTAGAAAAGTTCCTTGGGGGGTCTAGTTTCCAAAATGGTGTCACTTGTGGGGGGTTTCTACTGTTTAGTTACATCAGGGGCTCTGCAAATGCAACGTGATGCCTGCAGACCAATCCATCTAAGTCTGCATTCCAAATGGCACTCCTTCCCTTCTGTGCTCTGCCATGCGCCCAACCGGTGGTTCCCCCCCACATATTGGGTATCGGCGTACTCAGGACAAATTGGACAACAACTTTTGGGGTTCAATTTCAACTGTTACCCTTGGAAAAATACAAAACTGGCGGCTAAACAATATTTTTTGTGGAAAAAAAGGATTTTTTATTTTCACGGCTCTGCGTTATAAACTGTAGTGAAACACTTGGGGGTTCAAAGTTCTTATAACACATCTAGATAAGTTCTTTGGGGGTCTAGTTTCCAATATGGGGTCAGTTGTGGGGGGTTTCTACTGTTTAGTTACATCAGGGGCTCTGCAAGTGCAACGTAATGCCTGCAGACCAATCCATCTAAGTCTGCATTCCAAATGGCGCTCCTTCCCTTCCAAGCTCTGCCATGCGCCCAAATGGTGGTTCCCCCCACATATTGGGTATCAGCGTACTCAGGGCAAATTGGACAACTTTTGCAGTTAAATTTCAACTGTTACCCTTGTAAAAATACAAAACTAGGGGCTAAAAAATAATTTTTGTGGAAAAAAAAAGGATTTCTCAATTCCAGTCAATTTTGCATTGAAAAGTCAAACGGCGCTCCTTCCCTTCCGAGCTCTCCCTTGCGCCCAAACAGTTGTTTACCCCCATATATGGGGTATCAGCGTACTCAGGACAAATTGTACAACAAGTTTTGTGGTCCAATTTCTTCTCTTACCCTTGGGAAAATAAAAAATTGGGGGCGAAATGATCATTTTTGTGAAAAAATATGATGTTTTATTTTTACGGCTCTGCATTATAAACTACTGTGAATCACTTAATAGGTCAAAGTGCTCACACACCTCTAGATAAGTTCCTTAGGGGGTCTACTTTCCAAAACGGTGTTGCTTGTGGGGGGTTTCAATGTTTAGGCACATCAGTGGCTCTCCAAACGCAACATGGCGTCCCATCTCAATTCCAGATAATTTTGCATTGAAAAGTAAAATGGCGCTCCTTCCCTTCCGAGCTCTGCCATTCGCCCAGTGGTTTACCCCCACATATGGGGTATCGGCGTACTCAGGACAAATTGTACAATAACTTTTGGGGTCCATTTTCTCCTGATACCCTTGGTAAAATAAAACAAATTGGAGCTGAAGTAAATTTTTTGTGAACAAAAGTTAAATGTTCATTTTTATTTAAACATTCCAATAATTCCTGTGAAACACCTGAAGGGTTAATAAACTTCTTGAATGTGGTTTTGAGCACCTTCAGGGGTGCAGTTTTTAGAATGGTGTCACACTTGGGTATTTTCTATCATATAGACCCCTCAAAATGACTTCAAATGTGATGTGGTCCCTAAAAAAAATGGTGTTGTAAAAATGAGAAATTGCTGGTCAACTTTTAACCCTGATAACTCCCTAACAAAAAAATGTTGGTTCCAAAATTGTGGTGATGTAAATTAGACATGTGGGAAATGTTACTTATTAAGTATTTTGTGTGACATATCTCTGTGATTTAATTGCATAAAAATTCAAAGTTGGAAAATTGCAAAATTTTCTAAATTTTCATTTTTTTCACAAATAAACGCTGGTACTATCAAAGAAATTTTACCACTATCATGAAGTACAATATGTTACGAGAAAACAATGTAATAATTACCGGGATCTGTTGCAGCGTTCCAGAGTTATAACCTCATAAAGGGACAGTGGTGAGAATTGTAAAAATTGGCCTGGTCATTAACGTGCAAACCACCCTTGGGGGTAAAGGGGTTAATGCAACTTTATAAATGACCCACCCAGGTGTATCCATATAAATGGCCCACCCTGTACATTTTGGTGATTGTATTGCCACTTATTGTGGACCTGACGTAATCCACATTATTGAGGGAGTCTACACAGAGCACAGGTATTTCTCCAGATACTAACCACACACTGAGTGGATGAAGTAGTATTTTTCTTTATATAGGTGATTCGGGTTTTGTTCTTATACTTTTTTATTTATTTTATATATTTATGTATCTTCAAAGAAAGTAACTCAGATGAAGTAGAACTGGTAACATCACTGACCATTGCTTGTCCTGAGCTTAGGGATTCCTGGGGCAGAACATACCTAGATAAAGGTAAATGGTCACAATCATATAACACATGATCACTAACATCACCCAAGTGTAAAAAAAAAGCTGCAGTTAAACATCGTGTGTGACTTTTGTGCATCTGTGTTCGCAGAATAAAAGTCATGAACTGAAACACTGATGAGAAATCTACGGAGTGGGAAATGTAGCCTGTTCCGAGAGGGACAGTGATAGAGAATTTAAATATCCAAAGGTCAAGCTTGAGTGAAAGGGTAATCCCTAGGTGCTGCCCCTATTCATTTCACTCTCTGTGGTTGAATAAGAGAGCAGAACCTGTGCAGACCTCCTGAGGTGCCCACAGAATGCTGCAAATAACCTTGCTCCCATTAACTTGCCCTGGCACCTCTAGAGAGCCATGTGTTCTGGAAAATCAGCTGATGCATGCCATTTTGCAGAGAATTTCATGACCTTGTCATGACAAGGGCTATTCTTCAGTGACCGAACATACTACAGGTAAAATGAAATTTCAGTGAGTCTTGTATTTCATGCCGTACACTACTATCATACTATGCTTGTCCCCACAAAATAATATTTTTTACCATTTTGAAAGGCCACATTGAAAATTAGGAATTAAGTGAATAGATAAAGGTTCTACCTATTTGCACCTCATGTTCTTAGCAGGAGGCACAAGTCAACAAGAAGATTATAAGATACTTATATTTTCTAAGTATCCTTAGGACTCTAATTTTTAAAAGACTATTTAATTTGGCATTTTCACTGTGACCTTTTTATTCAATTGCTATTTATAATTCATTCTACTAGAGAGAAACCTTAAAAAGGCAGCTCTACCGGAAGAAAAATTGTTGCTTACAGAACTAATGTGTCACCTATTGTTCATACCATGTTTCATTATTCCAGGTCTCCACCAACCCTTCCATGTGTAGCACTATGGAATAGTCAGGTATTCCCTCACTTCACCAGCATAAACTGTTACATCCCTTATCCTTAACAGAAGCACTGCGACAGTACAAGGATAATTAGAAAGTTGGATTATTGCTGTATGGTTCTAAAATATACCTTTAGGATAATTCATCAAGATCAGATCCTAGGGTGTCTAACACCTGGTGCCCCCAATAATTAGCTGCTATTAGTTCTGGCAGCAGCTGGGTGTAAACAATGAACAAAGCTATATTCAATATATAGTGGCCGCCTGCTGAGCTCCTACTTCCCCTCATATCTATATCCCTGCCCTAATCTCCTGATACCTCCCCACATGTAATCTCCAGTCCATAACCTGTCCTCTCCACACATCTCTGCCCTAATCTCCTGATACCTCCCCACATGTAATTTCCAGTCCACTACCTGTCCTCTCCATACATCTCTGCCCTAATCTCCTGATACCTCCCCACATGTAATTTCCAGTCCACTACCTGTCCTCTCCATACATCTCTGCCCTAATCTCCTGATACCTCCCCACATGTAATTTCCAGTCCACTACCTGTCCTCTCCATACATCTCTGCCCTAATCTCCTGATACCTCCCCACATGTAATTTCCAGTCCACTACCTGTCCTCTCCATACATCTCTGTCCTAATCCCCTGATATCTCCCCACATGTAATCTGCAGTCCATAACCTGTCCTCTCCATACATCTCTGCCCTAATCTCCTGATATCTCCCCACATGTAATCTCCAGTCCATAACCTGTCCTCTCCATACATCTCTGTCCTAATCTCCTGATACCTCCCCACATGTAATTTCCAGTCCACTACCTGTCCTCTCCATACATCTCTGCCCTAATCTCCTGATACCTCCCCACATGTAATCTCCAGTCCATAACCTGTTCTCTCCATACATCTCTGTCCTAATCTCCTGATACCTCCCCATATGTAATCTCCAGTCCATAACCTGTCCTCTCCATACATCTCTGCCCTAATCTCCTGATACCTCCCCACATGTAATCTCCAGTCCATAACCTGTCCTCTCCATACATCTCTGCCCTAGTCTCCTAATACCTCCCCACATGTAATCTCCAATCCATAACCTGTCCTCTCCATACATCTCTGCCCTAATCTCCTGATACCTCCCCACATGTAATCTCCAGTCCATAACCTGTCCTCTCCATACATCTCTGTCCTAATCTCCTAATACCTCCACATATGTAATCTCCAGTCCATAACCTGTCCTCTCCATACATCTCTGTCCTAATCCCCTGATATCTCCCCACATGTAATCTCCAGTCCATAACCTGTCCTCTCCATACATCTCTGCCCTAATCTCCTGATATCTCCCCACATGTAATCTCCAGTCCATAACCTGTCCTCTCCATACATCTCTGTCCTAGTCTCCTAATACCTCCCCACATGTAATCTCCAATCCATAACCTGTCCTCTCCATACATCTCTGCCCTAGTCTCCTAATACCTCCCCACATATAATCTCCAATCCATAACCTGTCCTCTCCATACATCTCTGTCCTAATCCCCTGATATCTCCCCACATGTAATCTCCAGTCCATAACCTGTCCTCTCCATACATCTCTGTCCTAATCGCCTCATATCTCCCTACATGTAATCTCCAGTCCATAACCTGTCCTCTCCATACATCTCTGCCCTAATCTCCTGATACCTCCCCACATGTGATCTCCAGTCCATAACCTGTCCTCTCCATACATCTCTGCCCTAATCTCCTGATACCTCCCCACATGTCATCTCCAGTCCATAACCTGTCCTCTCCATACATCTCTGCCCTAATCTCCTGATACCTCCCCACATGTAACCTTCAGTCCATAACCTGTCCTCTCGATACATCTCTGCCCTAATCTCCTGATACCTCCCCACCTGTAATTTCCAGTCCGTAACCTGTCCTCTCCACACATCTCTGTCCTAATCTCCTGCTACCTCCCCACATGTAATCTCCAGTCCATAACCTGTCCTCCCCATACATCTCAGTCCTAATCTCCTGATACCTCCCCACATGTAATCTCCAGTCCATAACCTGTTCTCTCCATACATTTCTGTCCTAATCTCCTGATTCCTCCCCACATGTAATTTCCAGTCCATAACCTGCCCTCTCCATACATCTCTGTCCTAATCTCCTGATACCTCCCCACATGTAATCTCCAGTCCATAACCTGTCCTCCCCATACATCTCTGTCCTAATCTCCTGGTACCTCCCCACATGTAATCTCCAGTCCATAACCTGTTCTCTCCATACATCTCTGTCCTAATCTCCTGATACCTCCCCACATGTAATTTCCAGTCCATAACCTGCCCTCTCCATACATCTCTGTCCTAATCTCCTGATACCTCCCCACATGTAATCTCCAGTCCATAACCTGTCCTCCCCATACATCTCTGTCCTAATCTCCTGGTACGTCCACACATGTAATCTCCAGTCCATAACCTGTCCTCTCCATACATCTCTGTCCTAATCTCCTGATACCTCCCCACATGTAATCTCCAGTCCATAACCTGTCCTCCCCATACATCTCTGTCCTAATCTCCTGGTACCTCCCCACATGTAATCTCCAGTCCATAACCTGTCCTCTCCATACATCTCTGCCCTAATCTCCTGATACCTCCCCACATGTAATTTCCAGTCCACTACTTGTCCTCTCCATACATCTCTGCCCTAATCTCCTGATACCTCCCCACATGTAATTTCCAGTCCACTACCTGTCCTCTCCATACATCTCTGCCCTAATCTCCTGATACCTCCCCACATGTAATCTTCAGTCCATAACCTGTTCTCTCCATACATCTCTGTCCTAATCTCCTGATACCTCCCCATATGTAATCTCCAGTCCATAACCTGTCCTCTCCATACATCTCTGCCCTAGTCTCCTAATACCTCCCCACATGTAATCTCCAATCCATAACCTGTCCTCTCCATACATCTCTGCCCTAATCTCCTGATACCTCCCCACATGTAATCTCCAGTCCATAACCTGTCCTCTCCATACATCTCTGTCCTAATACCCTGATATCTCCCCACATGTAATCTCCAGTCCATAACCTGCCCTCTCCATACATCTCTGCCCTAATCTCCTGATACCTCCCCACATGTAACCTTCAGTCCATAACCTGTCCTCTCCATACATCTCTGCCCTAATCTCCTGATACCTCCCCACCTGTAATTTCCAGTCCGTAACCTGTCCTCTCCACACATCTCTGTCCTAATCTCCTGATACCTCCCCACATGTAATCTCCAGTCCATAACCTGTCCTCCCCATATATCTCTGTCCTAATCTCCTGATACCTGTCCACATGTAATCTCCAGTCCATAACCTGTCCTCTCCATACATCTCTGTCCTAATCTCCTGATACCTCCCCACATGTAATTTCCAGTCCATAACCTGCCCTCTCCATACATCTCTGTCCTAATCTCCTGATACCTCCCCACATGTAATCTCCAGTCCATAACCTGTCCTCCCCATACATCTCTGTCCTAATCTCCTGGTACCTCCACACATGTAATCTCCAGTCCATAACCTGTCCTCTCCATACATCTCTGTCCTAATCTCCTGATACCTTCCCACATGTAATTTCCAGTCCATAACCTGCCCTCTCCATACATCTCTGTCCTAATCTCCTGATACCTCCCCACATGTAATCTCCAGTCCATAACCTGTCCTCTCCATACATCTCTGCCCTAATCTCCTGATACCTCTCCACATGTAATCTCCAGTCCATAACCTGTCCTCTCCATACATCTCTGTCCTAATCTCCTAATACCTCCCCATATGTAATCTCCAGTCCATAACCTGTCCTCTCCTTACATCTCTGCCCTAATCTCCGAATTCCTCCCCACATGTAATCTCCAGTCCATAACCTGTCCTCTCCATACATCTCTGTCCTAATCCCCTGATATCTCCCCACATGTAATCTCCAGTCCATAACCTGTCCTCTCCATACATCTCTGTCCTAATCTCCTCATATCTCCCTACATGTAATCTCCAGTCCATAACCTGTCCTCTCCATACATCTCTGCCCTAATCTCCTGATACCTCCCCACATGTGATCTCCAGTCCATAACCTGTCCTCTCCTCCACACATCTCTGCCCTAATCTCCTGATACCTCCCCACATGTCATCTCCAGTCCATAACCTGTCCTCTCCATACATCTCTGCCCTAATCTCCTGATACCTCCCCACATGTAACCTTCAGTCCATAACCTGTCCTCTCCATACATCTCTGCCCTAATCGCCTGATACCTCCCCACCTGTAATTTCCAGTCCGTAACCTGTCCTCTCCACACATCTCTGTCCTAATCTCCTGATACCTCCCCACATGTAATCTCCAGTCCATAACCTGTCCTCCCCATACATCTCTGTCCTAATCTCCTGATACCTCCCCACATGTAATCTCCAGTCCATAACCTGCCCTCTCCATACATCTCTGTCCTAAACTCCTGATACATGTCCACATCTAATCTCCAGTCCATAACCTTTCCTCTCCATACATCTCTGTCCTAATCTCCTGATACCTCCCCACATGTCATTTCCAGTCCATAACCTGCCCTCTCCATACATCTCTGTCCTAATCTCCTGATACCTCCCCACATGTAATCTCCAGTCCATAACCTGTCCTCCCCATACATCTCTGTCCTAATCTCCTGGTACCTCCACACATGTAATCTCCAGTCCATAACCTGTCCTCTCCACACATCTCTGTCCTAATCTCCTGATACCTCCCCATATGTAATCTCCAGTCCATAACCTGTCCTCTCCATACATCTCTGCCCTAGTCTCCTGATACCTCCCCTTATGTAATCTCCAGTCCATAACCTGTCCTCTCCATACATCTCTGTCCTAATCTCCTCATATCTCCCTACATGTAATCTCCAGTCCATAAACTGTCCTCTCCATACATCTCTGCCCTAATCTCCTGATACCTCCCCACATGTGATCTCCAGTCCATAACCTGTCCTCTCCATACATCTCTGCCCTAATCTCCTGATACCTCCCTACATGTAACCTTCAGTCCATAATCTGTCCTCTCCATACATCTCTGCCCTAATCTCCTGATACCTCCCCACATGTGATCTCCAGTCCATAACCTGTCCTCTCCATACATCTCTGCCCTAATCTCCTGATACCTCCCCACATGTAATTTCCAATCCATAACCTATCCTCTCCATACATCTCTGTCCTAATCTCCTGATACCTCCCCACATGTCATTTCCAATCCATAACCTGCCCTCTCCATACATCTCTGTCCTAATCTCCTGATACCTCCCCACATGTAATATCCAGTCCATAACCTGTCCTCTCCATAAATCTCTGATCTAATTAAGATATCGAGAAAAACAAAAAGTGAAAAAGTATAACAAACTGAAGACCCCAACACACATAAAACCACCCTACTTTGCACAGGTGTCCTATCAAACAAGATGTCTATAATCAACAATTCAAAACTTCCTCTATCATATGTTCCTCAAGGCAGACAGCAAAGCATGGACGGGTTGTGGAACTGTTTCCATATTGGATCGTGATATAATATTTTCTTATCTGAAGCTATAAAATTCTAATTCTAGCTGGAGGAGCAAAGTGTTAATTTGTGCACTTCATCTAATCCCTACGGGTGACAGATATTTAGTGATCGCTGATTAATACCACATTTCAGCCCTCCCCTCGGTCTGGTCTTCATAACGAGTCGTCCATGCATTGCAAAATAACAAACTAAATGAAATCAGAAGGGCAGTCAGTGAGATGGAGGAAGCCTCTGAGAGCTGATCTGAAAACCATTCTCTGCATGTCCTAACATATTAAGGCTGTGTCATTAAGAATTAGCGTGATATGACCACAGCTCTGTCCCAAGAGACGTCTCAGCCCAAGTGTCCGAGGAAAAGGCCAAGCTGTATGACATCTTATTTCCATATTACGAGGCTCAGTCCTGCAATCCCCATATTTGGCCCTCTACTATAAGAGCATCTCTGGTGGATCATTTATCAGGTTAAGATTAAAGATGCAGTAAACAGTGCCCGGATTGATTACCTGCTGTAGGGCCAGCGCGGGCAACTGAAATCAATGTTTGCATCTGTTGTCACCGTCTGCACACAAGGCACTGTCATTAACAATAAAGCGGTCTGTCTACGTTATATAGTCCTTATGTCCTTCTTCCATCCCACTTTTCAAAAAAAGGGTAATGGAGGAAGAAAGCTAAATATAGCTAATGTCTTCATGGATTTGCTTGAACAAATATCAGTAGGTCTAAAATCTGTGACATACCAAGAGGGAATGCAGACGTTGCAATTATAGTATGGTCATAAGCAACATATGACAACATATGGGAAGGCAGTGCTATCAGAGGACAGTAAAAAAATGAAAAAAAAAATAATGTACACATACTCAGAGCCCATGCTTGGCATGAGTCCGAGTCTCTTCAACACTAGTCTGCTTTGATTAAAATATAGCAGTCGTTTCACATAAAACATGTTAAAAAAAAGCATTCATTCTGCACAAGTTAAAAGAAAACTATGTTGAGAAAATCACCAATTCTCATGCTTTTTAACTTTCTCTTCGTTAGCATTCTTTCAGCACTATAGGTATAAGAACTTCCTTTTATTTACTTGCCAATATAAATTTTTTCTGCCATTAAATAATGGTTGCCTACTCTATGCTGAAAGCCTGCCTCTGTGTTATGCCTAAATGAAGTTTTTCAGACAGGATCTCAAAAGCAGAGAGACAAAAGCCCATCCCCATGTTTTCAACTGTGAAAAAGACCCACCCCCACTTCCTGTAGAGATTAAAAAGATCCACTCCCACTTCCTGTAGAGATAAAAAAGTCCCACTCCCACTTCCTGTAGAGATAAAAAAAAGTCCCACTCCCACTTCCTGTAGGGATAAAAAAAAGTCCCACTCCTACTTCCTGTAGAGATAAAAAAAAATCCCACTCCCACTTCCTGTAGGGATAAAAAAAGTCCCACTCCCACTTCCTGTAGATATAAAATAAAATCCCATTCTCACTTCCTGTAGGGATAAAAAAAAGTCCCACTCCCACTTCCTGTAGAGATAAAAAAAAAGCCCACTTCCTGTAGAGATAAAAAAAGACCCACTCCCACTTCCTGTAGGGATAAAAAAAAGTCCCACTCCTACTTCCTGTAGAGGTAAAAAAAAATCCCACTCCCACTTCCTGTAGGGATAAAAAAGTCCCACTCCCACTTCCTGTAGATATAAAATAAAGTCCCACTCTCACTTCCTGTAGGGATAAAAAAAAAGTCCCACTTCCTGTAGAGATAAAAAAAGCCCACTCCCACTTCCTGTAGAGATAAAAAAAGACCCACTCCCACTTCCTGTAGAGATAAAAAAGTCCCACTCCCACTTCCTGTAGAGATAAAAAAGACCCATTCCCACTTCCTGTAGAGATTTAAAAAGTCCCACTCCCACTTCCAGTAGCGATAAAAAAAAGTCCCACTCTCACTTCCTGTAGGGATAAAAAAAAGTTTCACTACTTCTTCCTGTAGAGATAAAAAAATACCCACTCCCACTTCCTGTAGAGATAAAAAAGACACACAACACTTCCTGTAGAGATAAAAAGACCCACTCCCACTTCCTGTAGAAATAAAAAAAGACCCACTCCCACTTCCTGTAGAGATTAAAAGACCCACAACTTCCTGTAGGGATAAAAAAGTCCCACTCCCACTTCCTGTAGATATAAAATAAAGTCCCACTCTCACTTCCTGTAGGGATAAAAAAAAGTCCCACTCCCACTTCCTGTAGAGATTAAAAAGACCCACTCTCACTTCCTGTAGAGATAAAAAAGTCCCACTCCCACTTCCTGTAGAGATAAAAAAAGTCCCACTACTTCTTCCTGTAGAGATAAAAAAATACCCACTCCCACTTCCTGTAGAGATAAAAAAAAGACACACAACACTTCCTGTAGAGATAAAAAGACCCACTCCCACTTCCTGTAGAAATAAAAAAAGACCCACTCCCACTTCCTGTAGAGATTATAAGACCCACAACACTTCCTGTAAAGATAAAAAAAAAGTCCCACTCCCTCTTCCTGTAGAGATAAAAAATGCCCACTCCGACTTCCTGTAGAGATAAAAAAACACTCCCACTTCCTGTAGAGATAAAAAAGACCCATTCCCACTTCCTGTAGAGATTTAAAAAGTCCCACTCCCACTTCCAGTAGAGATAAAAAAAAAAGTCCCACTCTCACCTCCTGTAGGGATAAAAAAAAGTCCTACTACTTCTTCCTGTAGAGATAAAAAAATACCCACTCCCACTTCCTGTAGAGATAAAAAAGGCACACAACACTTCCTGTAGAGATGAAAAGACCCACTCCCACTTCCTGTAGAAATAAAAAAAGACCCACTCCCACTTCCTGTAGAGATTAAAAGACCCACAACACTTCCTGTAAAGATAAAAAGTCTCACCACTTCTTGCAGAGAGACAAAGACCTGCTCCTGCTTTCTGTAGACAGAAATAGACCTACACACACTTTGTGTGGAGTGAAAAATACCCACCCTAACTTCCTGTAGAGATAAAAGAGACCCACCCTTTCCTGTAGAGCAACAAAGTTCCTGTTTCTTGTAAATCAAAAAAGATACCCCCCACTTCCTGCACAGAGATACTCACCCCCACTTCCTGTAGAGATAAAAGAACCCACTTCCACTTTTTGTAGAGATAAAAATGATCCAGACAACTCCCTGTAGAAAGGCAAGGACCTGTCCCCCACTTTGTGTATTGTGAAAAATGCCTATACATACTTTGTGAAGAGGGAAAAATATGCATTTGACTTCCTGTATATATAATATGGATCCACTCACTTCCTGTAGAGAAACAAAAACCATTACCCATTTCCTGTAGATCAAAAAGGACACACTCCACATCTTGTAGAGAGACAAACACCCAACTTACCCAATTACAGTCCCATTTTCCTGTAATCTATCTCAGGATCACTGCTGCTAAAGATGGCATGAAGTCGACAATAGGCAGTGGACAGAACCTTATACACAAGGGAGATGCATAGCAGCAGGCACTTTGGAGTTGTAGCAACCTATAAGCTTCGAGAAGTATTCATTTTCATCTCCTGGATGTAAGGAGCTTTTTAATCAAGATAAATTAAAGTCATGATTTAGAAGAGCAAAATACAGGTGCATATCATGTCCTGACCACTTTTGAGCTAGACTGAAACCAGTATGAACAAGAAAAGCCAAAGACTGGTTGGGTTGCAAATTGTTGGAGATGCTTGATAAATTCTCAATTTTTATAGTTTATATAGATTACAAAGTGCATGACATAATCTCATACACTGATGGAGAAATACTAGGGGCTAGGCTGTGAGTTTATGAATAGGTGTCACATTAGAATTTAGGAGCTTTAGACTATTTCTATGTATCTAGCCTTAATTATTAAGTAACTTTTTCCCAGTTTTGGCCTAAATTTATTCTGAGTCTTCAAAGCAACTAAAAAGAAGGGGAAAATAATCCCTGCTGTAACTGGACATATGAACCTCGCAGAAGGACGGAACCCCCACTCAGACCTCCCCAACGAAGAGCAAATATGGAGAGACGCTCACCTGAATGACCATTGAGTAATACTAAATTTCTTGTTTGACCTGACAAAACCTTCCCTTGGCAAAATTATCTGTTTGCTTTGGGTGCCAGAAGCCAAACTCACAGCAACGAGACAACTATTTTAATTGCATTTGTAATAGGTAAGGAAGGTTTCACTATTGGTATTTAGATAAAAATGAGCTTTAGCCTATGGCAATAAGACAAGAGTATTTTCACATAACACTTTTTTAACGCTTTTTGCTTTTTTTTGAAGACAAGAAAATATATTTCTATCTGCAAAGCAGAAATGTGTTTGAAAAATATACATTATATGTATATACATATGTACCAAATGTAATACCATACCATTTATACTAAAAAACAAAAATATATTGTATACACAGAGTATATATCCACCTTAAATATGTATGTATTGGATGTGTGTATTTATTGTGTTACTCACCAGTGCTGGCTCCAGTGCCGGGCTTTGAATTCTTCTCCTCTGAACAGCTCCCCTTGGTGCAGTCCTGACTCCAGTGCCAGGCTTTGATTCCTTCTTCTATGAACAGTTTCCCTTGGTGCAGTCCTGACTCCTGTGCCAGGCTTTGATTCCTTCTTCTATGAACAGTTTCCCTTGGTGCAGTCCTGACTCCTGTGCCAGGCTTTGATTCCTTCTTCTATGAACAGTTTCCCTTGGTGCAGTCCTGACTCCTGTGCCAGGCTTTGATTCCTTCTTCTATGAACAGTTTCCCTTGGTGCAGTCCTGACTCCAGTGCCAGGCTTTGATTCATTCTTCTATGAACAGCTCCCCTTGGTGCAGTCCTGACTCCAGTGGCAGGCTTTGGTTCTTTCTCCTATGAACAGCTTCCCTCGGTGCAGTCCTGACTCCAGTGCCAGGCTTTGATTCATTCTTCTATGAACAGCTCCCCTTGGTGCAGTCCTGACTCCTGTGCCAGGCTTTGATTCCTTCTTCTATGAACAGTTTCCCTTGGTGCAGTCCTGACTCCAGTGCCAGGCTTTGATTCATTCTTCTATGAACAGCTCCCCTTGGTGCAGTCCTGACTCCAGTGGCAGGCTTTGGTTCTTTCTCCTATGAACAGCTCCCCCTGGTGCAGTCTTGGCTCCAGTGCCAGGCTTTGATTCCTTCTCCAATAAACAGCTCCCCTTGGTGTAGCCCTGGCTCCAGTGCCAGGCTTTGATTCCTTCTCCTATAAACAGCTCCCCTTGGTGCAGTCGTGACTCCAGTGCCAGACTTTGATTCCTTCTTCTATGAACAGCTCCCCTTGGTGCAGTCCTGACTCCAGTGCCAGGCTTTGATTCCTTCTCCTATCAACAGCTCCCCTGGTGCAGTCTTGGCTCCAGTGCCAGGCTTTGATTCCTTCTCCTATAAACAGCTCTCCTTGGTGTAGCCCTGGCTCCTGTGCCAGGCTTTGATTCCTTCTCCTATGAATAGCTCCGTTTGGTGCAGTCCTGGCTACAGTGCCAGGCTTTGATTCCTTCTCCTATGAACAGCTCCCCTTGGTGTAGCCCTGATTCCAGTGCCAGGCTTTGATTCCTTCTTCTATGAACCAGCTCCCCTTGGTTCAGTCATGGCTCCAGTGCCAGGCTTTGATTAATGCTCCTATGAACAGCTCCCCTTGGTGTAGCCCTGACTCCAGTGCCAGGCTTTGATTCCTTCTCCTATGAACAGCTCCCCTTGGTTTAGCACTGACTCCAGTGCCAGGCTTTGATTACTTCTATGAACAGCTCCCCTTGGTGTAGCCCTGATTCCAGTGCCAGGCTTTGATTCCTTCTTCTATGAACCTACTCCCCTTGTTCAGTCATGGCTCCAGTGCCAGGCTTTTATTCCTTCTCCTATGAACCACTCCCCCTGGTGCAGTCGTGACTCCATTGCCAGGCTTTGATTCCTTCTCCTATGAACAGCTCCCCTTGGTGCAGTCCTGACTCCAGGGCCAGGCTTTGATTTCTTCTCCTATGAACAGCTCCCCTTGGTGCTAGACCATTCCAGGTTATTGTGGTAGAGCAGCAAACGCCATTAATGTCATCAT
Organism: Ranitomeya imitator; assembly: GCF_032444005.1. Classification (NCBI taxonomy): domain Eukaryota; kingdom Metazoa; phylum Chordata; class Amphibia; order Anura; family Dendrobatidae; genus Ranitomeya; species Ranitomeya imitator. Next base: position 132,543,220 of record NC_091291.1, read on the forward strand.
CCGGGGTGTTTTAGAACTGGCTCAGCCAACCAAGCACCTGTTCAGACTCTTGGGTGAAGGGAAGAAAGTTTTCACCTGATTTGTATCTCAATGATTCACTGATCACTTGGATATGTTTGTGAAATGATTCATCATGTGTGTGATTCTGTTTCGTAGAAATACACTAATCGAATCTCCTATTGAATTCAATGAGTCGGCCGCTTGACAAATTGACAAACCCACCCTAAATCCTACAGATCTACTCACAAGCTTTAATTTACCATTCAGATGTTGTATAGCATTATCCTCCCTCTCATCCAAATCTACCAGATTTTGAGCTCATTTGGGTAGCATGAAACTAAAACCTACACCCCTGTAATATTGAGAGAAATCATCTGGTTTGATAATGCAAGGTATTTGAGAAAAATCTTATCATTTCATCTACTGTCACTTTTTTCATTTTCTAAGAACTGATAGGCCCCCTTTAAATTTCACCATTTACTTGGTTCAGCTCCAAGCAAGTGTCTAACTACTTCCTCAGCTACTCCTAGGTTCTGTCAAGCTATCAGCATTTACTACCAAGCTCAGCACAGCTTATCTAGGTGTTGTAGACACTTATAACCCTGCTGAATCAATATTCCGGAAAACTAACTCTTCCCTGCTATTCTCGGTCTTCACAGCTTCATCTCTGCTATCAAGGTATCTGATAAATAATTTCCCTCTCCTAACCTGGTGCAATCACATCCTCAACAATATTGCATCAAATAACCTGTTAACCATCTAATGTACACTAGCCTTATGCAACTGCACTCCTGCTGCAAGATACCAGATTCGAGCTCTGCTTGACCATCTTCTGTCCTGAATACACTGCTCTACAGGTCTTTGGTCAGCCATGGTCAGCCAATTATCTCAATGAGAATAACTGTTTAACTCCATATCAGCATGGGTTTATGAGAAATCGCTCCTGTCAAACCAATCGAATCAGTTTTTATGAAGAGGTAAGCTATAGGCTGGACCACGGTGAGTCATTGGACGTGGTATATCTCGATTTTTCCAAAGCGTTTGATACCGTGCCGCACAAGAGGTTGGTACACAAAATGAGAATGCTTGGTCTGGGGGAAAATGTGTGTAAATGGGTTAGTAACTGGCTTAGTGATAGAAAGCAGAGGGTGGTTATAAATGGTATAGTCTCTAACTGGGTCGCTGTGACCAGTGGGGTACCGCAGGGGTCGGTATTGGGACCTGTTCTCTTCAACATATTCATTAATGATCTGGTAGAAGGTTTACACAGTAAAATATCGATATTTGCAGATGATACAAAACTATGTAAAGCAGTTAATACAAGAGAAGATAGTATTCTGCTACAGATGGATCTGGATAAGTTGGAAACTTGGGCTGAAAGGTGGCAGATGAGGTTTAACAATGATAAATGTAAGGTTATACACATGGGAAGAAGGAATCAATGTCACCATTACACACTGAATGGGAAACCACTGGGTAAATCTGACAGGGAGAAGGACTTGGGGATCCTAGTTAATGATAAACTTACCTGGAGCAGCCAGTGCCAGGCAGCAGCTGCCAAGGCAAACAGGATCATGGGGTGCATTAAAAGAGGTCTGGATACACATGATGAGAGCATTATACTGCCTCTGTACAAATCTCTAGTTAGACCCACACATGGAGTACTGTGTCCAGTTTTGGGCACCGGTGCTCAGGAAGGATATAATGGAACTAGAGAGAGTACAAAGGAGGGCAACAAAATTAATAAAGGGGATGGGAGAACTACAATACCTAGATAGATTAGCGAAATTAGGATTATTTAGTCTAGAAAAAAGACGACTGAGGGGCGATCTAATAACCATGTATAAGTATATAAGGGGACGATACAAATATCTCGCTGAGGATCTGTTTATACCAAGGAAGGTGATGGGCACAAGGGGGCATTCTTTGCGTCTGGAGGAGAGAAGGTTTTTCCACCAACATAGAAGAGGATTCTTTACTGTTAGGGCAGTGAGAATCTGGAATTGCTTGCCTGAGGAGGTGGTGATGGCGAACTCAGTCGAGGGGTTCAAGAGAGGCCTGGATGTCTTCCTGGAGCAGAACAATATTGTATCATACAATTATTAGGTTCTGTAGAAGGACGTAGATCTGGGGATTTATTATGATGGAATATAGGCTGAACTGGATGGACAAATGTCTTTTTTCGGCCTTACTAACTATGTTACTATGTTACTATGTGCTCTTTGTTCAGTCCAGTTCCACTGCATCATCTCATCCGGTCTGTGCTGCTTACTCTGACCTATGGATTAGAGACTCCATCTTAGCAGGTGAGGCCTTAATATCTACTTTATATACAATATATACAGTGACAACCTAGTGGCAAGTTAGCCAACATGATTACCTGGGTCCGCAGGTAGACTTTCACATCAAAACAGCAAATTTTTATTCTTCTGCACACAGTGCAAAAACTAATCCTAGGTTGTTTGGTCACTAGTTGAACATCTCAGCTCCTGAGCTCCAAATCTCTAGCTATGCAGGTATAAGATTTACTGTCCAGTAGTGATGATGGGCAAACATGGTTATCTGAGCATGCGCGTGTGCTAACCAAACAAACAGGCAATCCCTGCATGTGTTGTGGCTGTTGAACAGCCGTGAGACATGCAACAGCGGGGACTCAAACACATTTTTTGATCACACTGAAAACACTCGGTTAGCTCCTTATCCGAGCACATTCGCTCATCACTACTGTCCAACACTACAAAAGAACTGTTTGCCCATGCTTCATCTCATGATGATGATGGAACCTGGGAGCTGACTTCACCTCCCCTTTGGCATATTTGACACACAATGAGTGGGGTTCCCCATTATACATTTTACTGCTTGGCAAGAAGCAACAAGCTACATCTCTGTTTTGATACTTGTATTACATAGATGCCTAAGGCTACTTTCACATTTCCGTCTGTAGTTGCCCATCACAAAGTATGGACGCGACATACCAATGGAAGTGTGTGCTTTCACATTTCCGTCTGCAGTCCTGGGCAGGAAAGAGACAGAGAGTGAGATTTCCTGCCGGGCATGCGCAGATGGAAAAACAGGATGCAACGCACAGAAAAACGTTCCCTTGAACATTTTTTCCAGACGACGGGCCGCCAAACTCCGGCGCAACTAGTGCACGACGGACGCAACATGTGGCCATACGTCGCAATCTGTCAGCAATAAAAGTCTATGGGGAAAAAAACGCATCCTGAGGGCAAATTTGCAAGATGTGCTTTTTTCCCAAAACGACGCATTGTGATGGATACAAAACAATGTAAGTGTGAAAGTAGCCTTATCTATTCATATAATATTGTAACTACATAGCCCAAAATAGTATCAGGATGGCGGTACTCAAAAGCAGCATCCCGTGAATATGAATAGTGCAAGCACTTACTGCTACTCACTTGCCGGACTATTATCACACCAGTAGTATAAAGATGATATGGGAGAGATGTGGAAACCACAAGAAAAACAACCATACGAAAAAGAACTATAAGCAATAAAAACAACTTTTTATTAAGTACATATATACTTGTGATACCCTGGTCGATTCTATGGTGGGATGTGATATAGGTGCAGTAATGGCTGCTATTGTTGTTTGTCACTAGTAATCTCCCCTGGACGTTTATCTCCCACATGCAGCATAACAGTAGTTTGTCCTGATTAAGGGATGCATGGTGTTTTTGAGGTGTACCAGGGATTCTTTGACGTAATATTGGATACTATGTCTACTACAGCCACGCTGCTCTAGTGGTGTCCACTCCCCATACTTACATCATTTAAACATAGGGAGCTTATGTTGGGCCTGCACGTCTGTGTTTTACACGGTAGTATTCGTGTTGTGACCTGTACCATAGTCCCCTTATCCTTGTCCCTTCTCTTCTGTACATTTTAACATTTGTACTTAATAAAAAGTTGTTTTTATTGCTTATCCCCTTTACCCCCAAGGGTGGTTTGCACGTTATGGAACGGGCCAATTTTTACAATTCTGACCACTGTCCCTCTATGAGGTTATAACTCTGGAACGCTTCAACGGATCCCGGTGATTCTGACATTGTTTTCTCGTGACATATTGTACTTCATGATAGTGGAAAAAATTTCTTTGATATTACCTGCGTTTATTTGTGAAAAAAATGGAAATTTGGCGAAAATTTTGAAAATTTCGCAATTTTCCAACTTTGAATTTTTATGCAATTAAATCACAGAGATATGTCACACAAAATACTTAATAAGTAACATTTCCCACATGTCTACTTTACATCAGCACAATTTTGGAACCAACATTTTTTTTTGTTAGGGAGTTATAAGGGTTAAAAGTTGACCAGCAATTTCTCATTTTTACAACACCATTTTATTTTAGGGACCACATCTCATTTGAAGTCATTTTGAGGGGTCTATATGATAGAAAATACCCAAGTGTGACACCATTCTAAAAACTGCACCCCTCAAGGTTTTCAAAACCACATTCAAGAAGTTTATTAACCCTTCAGGTGCTTCACAGGAATTTTTGGAATGTTTAAATAAAAATTAACATTTAACTTTTTTTCACAAAAAATTTACTTCAGCTCCAATTTGTTTTATTTTACCAAGGGTAACAGGAGGAAATGGACCCCAAAAGTTGTTGTACAATTTGTCCTGAGTACGCTGATACCCCATATGTGGGGGTTAACCACAGTTTGGGCGCATGGCAGAGCTCGGAAGGGAAGGAGCGCCATTTGACTTTTCAATGCAAAATTGACTGGAATTGAGATGGGACGCCATGTTGCGTTTGGAGAGCCACTGATGTACCTAAACATTGAAACCCCCCACAAGTGACACCATTTTGGAAAGTAGACCCCCTAAGGAACTTATCTAGAGGTGTGGTGAGCAGTTTGACCCACCAAGTGCTTCACAGAAGTTTATAATGCAGAACCGTAAAAATAAAAAATCATTTTTTTTCACAAAAATTATCTTTTCGCCCCCAATTTTTTATTTTCCCAATGGGAAGAGAAGAAATTGGACCACAAAAGTTGTGGCACAATTTGTCCTGAGTACTCTGATACCCCATATGTGGGGGTAAACCATTGTTTGGGCGCATGGGAGAGCTCGGAAGGGAAGGAGCGCCGTTTGACCTTTCAATGCAAAATTGACAGGAATTGAGATGGGACACCATGTTGCGTTTGGAGAGCCACTGATGTGCGTAAACATTGAAACCCCTCACAAGTGACACCATTTTGAAAAGTAGACCCCCTAAGGAACTTATCTAGATGTGTGGTGAGCACTTTGACCCAATAAGTGCTTCACAGACGTTTATAATGCTGAGCCGTAAAAATAAAACAAAAATTTTTTCCCACAAAAATAATATTTTAGCCCCCAGTTTTGTATTTTCCTGAGGGTTACAGGAGAAATTTGACCCCAAAAGTTGTTGTGCAATTTGTCCTGAGTGCGCTGATACCCTATATGTGGGGAAGAACCAGCGTTTGGGCGCATGGGAGGGTTCGGAAGGCAAGGAGCGCCATTTGGAATACAGACTTAGATGGAATGGTCTGCAGGCGTCACATTGTGTTTGCAGAGCCCCTAATGTACCTAAACAGTAGAAACCCCCAACAAGTGGCCCCATATTGGAAACTAGACCCCCAAGGAACTTATCTAGATGTGTTGTGAGAACTTTGAGCCCCCAAGTATTTCACTACAGTTTATAACGCAGAGCCGTGAAAATAAAATAAAAAATTTCCCCTCAAAATTATTTTTTAGCCCCCAGTTTTGTATTTTCTCGAGGGTAAAAGGAGAATTTGGACCCCAAAATTTGTTGTCCAATTTGTCCTGAGTGCGTTGATACCCCATATGTGGGGGGGAACCAGCGTTTGGGCGCATGAGAGGGCTCGGAAGGGAAGGAGCGCCATTTGGAATGCAGACTTAGATGGAATGGTCTGCAGGCGTCACATTGCGTTTGCAGAGCCCCTAATATACCTAAACAGTAGAAACCCCCCACAAGTGACCCCATATTGGAAACTAGACCCCCCCACGAACTTATCTAGATGTGTTCTGAGAACTTTGAGCCCCCAAGTGTTTCACTACAGTTTATAACGCAGAGCCGTGAAAATAAAAAATCTCTTTGTTTCCCACAAAAATTATTTTTTAGCCCCCAGTTTTGTATTTTCCCAAGGGTAACAGGAGAAATTGGACCCCAAAAGTTGTTGTCCAATTTGTCCTGAGTACGCTGATACCCCATATGTTGGGGTAAACTCCTGTTTGGGCACACGGGAGAGCTCGGAAGGGAAGGAGCACTGTTTTACTTTTTCAATGCAGAATTGGATGGAATTGAGATCGGTCGCCATGTCGTGTTTGGAGAGCCCCTGATGTGCCTAAACAGTGGAAACCCCCCATTTATAACTGAAACCCTAATCCAAACACACCCCTAACCCTAATCCCAACGGTAACCCTAACCACACCTCTAACCCAGACACACCCCTAATCCTAATCCCAACCGCAAATGTAATCCAAACCCTAACCCTAACTTTAGCCCCAACCCTAACTGTAGCCTTAACCCTAACCCTAGCCCCAACCCTAGCCCCAACCCTAGCCCCAACCCTAGCCCTAACCCTAGCCCTAACCCTAGCCCCAACCCTAGCTCTAACCCTAGCCCCAACCCTAACCCTAGCCCTAACCCTAGCCCTAACCCTAACCCAAGCCCTAACCCTAGCCCTAACCCTAGCCCTAACCCTAGCCCCAACCCTAACCCCAGCCCTAACCCTAGCTTTAACCCTAACCCTAGCCCTAACCCTAACCCTAGCCCTAACCCTAGCCCTAACCCTAACCCTAGCCCTAGCCCTAACCCTAGCCCTAACCCAAACCCTAGCCCTAACGGGAAAATGGAAATAAATACATTTTTTTAATTTTTTAATTTTTCCCTAACTAAGGGGGTGATGAAGGGGGTTTGATTTACTTTTATAGCGGGTTTTTTAGCGGATTTTTATGATTAGCAGCCGTCACACACTGAAAGACGCTTTTTATTGCAAAAAATATTTTTTGCGTTACCACATTTTGAGAGCTATAATTTTTCCATATTTTGGTCCACAGAGTCATGTGAGGTCTTGTTTTTTGCGGGACGAGTTGACGTTTTTATTGGTAAAATTTTCGGGCACGTGACATTTTTTGATCGCTTTTTATTCCGATTTTTGTGAGGCAGAATGACCAAAAACCAGCTATTCATGAATTTCTTTTGGGAGAGGCGTTTATACCGTTCCGCGTTTGGTAAAATTGATAAAGCAGTTTTATTCTTCGGGTCAGTACGATTACAGCGACACCTCATTTATATCTTTTTTTATGTTTTGGCGCTTTTATACGATAAAAACTATTTTATAGAAAAAATAATTATTTTTGCATCGCTTTATTCTGAGGACTATAACTTTTTTATTTTTTTGCTTATGTTGCTGTATGGTGGCTCGTTTTTTGCGGGACAAGATGACACTTTCAGCGGTACCATGCTTTTTTAAATCCGTCTTTTTGATCGCGTGTTATTCCACTTTTTGTTTGGCGGTACGATAATAAAGCGTTGTTTTTTGCCTCGTTTTTTTTTTTTTTTTCTTACGGTGTTTACTGAAGGGGTTAACTAGTGGGACAGCTTTATAGGTCGGGTTGTTACGGACGCGACGATACTAAATATGTGTACTTTTATTGGGTTTTTTTTTATTTAGATAAAGAAATGTATTTATGGGAATAATATTTTTTTTTTTTTTCATTATTTAGGATTTTTTTTTTTTTTTTTACACACTTGGAAATTTTTTTTTAAACTTTTTTACTTTGTCCCAGGGGGGGACAATACAGATCGGTGATCTGCCAGTTTGCACAGCACTCTGACAGATCACCGATCTGTCTGAGAGCAGTGCAGCGTTACCAAGTGCCTGCTCTGAGCAGGCACTTGGTAAGCCACCTCCTTCCCTGCAGGACCCGGATCCGCGGCCATTTTGGATCTGGGACTTGCTGCAGGAAGGAGGTGGGAGACCCCCAGAGCAACGCGATCACATCGCGTTGCTGCGGGGGTCTCAGGGAAGCCCGCAGGGAGCCCCCTCCCTGCGCGGTGCTTCCCTGCACCGCCGGCACATCGCGATCATCTTTTATCGCGGTGTGCCGGGGGTTAATGTGCCGGGGGCGGTCCGTGACCGCTCCTGGCACATAGTGCCGGATGTCAGCTGCGATAAGCAGCTGACACCCGGCCGCGATCGGCGGCGCTCCCCCCGTGAGCGTGGCCGATCGCGCTGGACGTAATATTCCGTCCTTGGGAATTAAGGCCCACCCCACATGGACGGAATATTACGTCCAATGGCAGAAAGGGGTTATAGTTCTTTTTCGTATGGTTGTTTTTCTTGTGGTTTCCACATCTCTCCCATTGTCCAAAATAGTTTAGATGGAAACATTGTCCAATTTAACCATACCCCAAATATTGATGAACCAGATAAAGGCTTGGACTCTTTTACAAAGCTTCTTCTCGCGAATCCTAAAATGGAGACATCACTTGTGCTTCATGCCTCAGTGATGACATCGTGCCAAGCTGACTAATCATAAGAAGAGCCACGGATGCCGGTTGGTGAGAGGCGGTTATTGTGATTCCTTCCCAGTTGGCACAGATTACTGATGTGGCCAATGGACCCAGTCCTGCAAATCGATATTCACCAACTCTAGTAGATAACCATTTGTACTTCCAGTACCTCCTGTAATGTGTGAATATATCAATCTTTTATTATCCTGTACAAATCACACAAGGGAAACCGTGTTGTGTTTTTGCGGTCCACCCCATATTTACAAATTTGCAGAGACTATTATAAGTATTTCTCACTTGGTTATTAGGCTATATTAGTACACATATAGCGTTATATCAATGCAAGGTACAAGTGTCTTTTAAGTATCTTTTTTAATTATCTTACAGTTTAAAAGTCCAACCTGGAAGAGTTGTTAAAGTATAGATTTCCCATATGAAATGCAGGATGCATTGAAAATGGATTTTGAAACCTTACAAAGATTTCTGTGACCTGTTAGCGAGAGCCAATAACACACAAATTAATTGAAAGTGTGTCAAGTGGGCGACCTTTGTAAAGACTGTAAATGGAAGAACACAGTGAACTCTTTACTTAAAAAAGAACCATTAGAATCTCTCTGATTCCATAATAATTGGGAGAATTTCTTATACACCGGTACTACAGAGTTAATACAAATAATTTGGTTCGTAAATTATGTTTTTCCGTAGTATAGAAAAAAAAAATTGATAAATCTGAAACATAAAGAACCAATGAAATGTAAAGGTATCCCTACATTTCAGATTGCATATAGTAACGTTATAGTTCCTAAAATCTTCCTGGTAATACCTTCTGAGGGGTCATACAGTAATTTATTGAGAACCAGCAAATTATTGAAAATTTTAAATAATAAATGTTAACTTATTTTGCTTCATTTTACAAGCTCTTTATTGTTGTATATCTGGTGTAGGGTTTTTTGGTTCAATTTTCTGCTACTTTGTTTTCCTGCACATTGCCGGCTGCAGACTGAGTTAACTGACAAGCCATTAGAGAGCTGTTCCGGTGAAAACATTTTGTATTTTTCTTTTTTTTTTCCCGAGCTCCTTTGTGCTGATTTATAATCACATATAAGTTCAGCTCAACTTTGATGTGGTCTGTGGCCGTAAATCGGTTTAGAGGAGCTCCAAAGTAGACAGCTGAAAGATTTGCAAATTTTCCATCAGAACCAGCTCACTTACAGATTCCCAGTTAGTTCATTGTGAAGGCAGAGATGTGTAGGAACACAAAGGTTTTTGTAAAAGGAGTGCAACATTTTTAATGAAGTCCACATCCAAAAATTAATTTTAACCTTAAAAATTGTCCCTGAAGATGACTACGTCTTTTAATCCCAACTTTGATCACTTCTACATTAGCAGTCTCTATAGTATGACTGATAGGACACCCCAGCTTGAGGTGCCATTTCAGAGGGCAAGTCGCCATACTCGAGGCAAAAAATTCTTGTCCTATAAGGCATGTCCATCTCTAAAAAAGTAAATTCTGGCAACAATTATGGAATCTCCACATTTAAAGGATGCTCACCAAGCTTTGCGTGGTCATTTGATACACTATTCATAGGTCATATGCCAGACATATGACTTGTAAGTTTGCATCTTGATGCCATACCATTAGGTAGCTTTAAGAAAGTGAGAAATATTGGCACTTCCACTGAATAAATAATAAATATTTGTTTTGGATACTTTAAAAAAGTATTTAGAAAAAAATGGCGCATTTCTAGCACTAAGTACATCCTTAGTCGTATGACTTGGTGAACTTTTGTACCATAAGGGAATACTTTTTTAACGCATATAAAATTAATATTTATTATTATACCAGTGGAAGCGCAAATTTTTCTCAATTTTCTTCAAGATTGTTGATCTTTACCAGCGGGATTCGGCACCAATGGTGTAAGGCTGATCCAAGCATTATTATTATTATTTATTATTATAGCGCCATTTATTCCATGGCGCTTTACATGTGAGGAGGGGTACACATAATAAAAACAGGTACCATAATCTTGAACAATACAAGTCACAACTGGTACAGTAGGAGAGAGGACCCTGCCCGCGAGGACTCACAATCTACAAGGGATGGGTGAGGATACAGTAGGTGAGGGTAGAGCTGGTCATGCAGTGGTTTGGTCGATCAGTGTTTACTGCAGGTTGTAGGATTGCCGAAAGAGGTGGGTCTTCAGGTTCTTTTTGAAGGTTTCCATGGTAGGCGAGAGTCTGATATGTTGGGGTAGAGAATTCCAGAGTAGGGGGGATGCACGAGAGAAATCTTGTATGCGATTGTGGGAAGAGGAGATAAGAGGGGAGTAGAGTAGGAGATCTTGTGAGGATCGGAGGTTGCGGGTAGGTAAGTACCGGGAGACGAGGTCACAGATGTATGGAGGAGACAGGTTGTGGATGGCTTTGTACGTCATGGTTAGGGTTTTGTACTGGAGTCTCTGGGTAATGGGGAGCCAGTGAAGGGATTGACAGAGGAGAGAGGCCGGGGAATAGCGGGGGGACAGGTGGATTAGTCAGGCAGCTGAGTTTAGAATAGATTGGAGGGGTGCGAGAGTGTTAGAGGGGAGGCCACATAGCAGGAGGTTACAGTAGTCGAGGCGGGAGATGATGAGGGCATGGACTAGGGTTTTTGCAGATTCTTGGTTTAAGAATGTACGGATCTGTGAAATATTTTTGAGTTGAAGGCGGCAGGAAGTGGAAAGGGCTTTGATATGCGATAAGCATCAATACAATTGAAGCATAGTAAGCTCACAATTTATTTCTTTTAGTGCGGTTAGGTGGTGATAGAGCAAGGAATGGATAGAAGTTTAACCATCAAATCTTGAATCATGAGTTTTTGTGGAACCATCAAGCTCTTTACCTCAATCTGGAAGTGTAACTGCCAAGAGATGTATCATCAATGGCTGTGTAACCACCAAGTTTTGTGCATCGGTTTACTGCAAAAACCTCAAGTTGTCTCGAATTGAGTAAAAGTTCTCAATCTGCCATCCTCAAATGATGTACCATGGCTAGGGCCTAGGAGTACACATTAAAACTAAACCCTGCAACAATCATTTGTGCAGCAACTAAGGTAATAGGGAAGGTCAAGGACTTTCCATTGAAATGTATTTCTTAAAGAGGAATGTCATTTATTTTTGTGCCTAATTCACCAAAACATTGTGGCCAGCCATGCCATATAATAGAATGAGTTACTTAAAGGGTTGTCCGTTCTTAAGCTAAAAGTCACTTTATATCACTGTAGACTTGTGAATCCTCATATTGCGTGCACTGCATGCGGTAAAGATTTTCTGGTGCCGGGAGCAGGTGGTCGTATGACAGTAAATATGTGGCATGTATGTTCCGGCAACATTCCAACTAGATGGGCTCAGCCTCCCTCAATGCTAGTGTATTGAGCAACGATGGAAACAGTCTAGTCGGAATGTGGCCGGGAGTATGCACATTGTATACTTGTGGTCAAATGACTGCCTGCTCTCAGAGCTGTTACTGGAGAATCTTCACACCGTGCGGAGCGGATCTGCAGTACACAAATATATAGCTTATTCTATTATGTAATTGATGCCTAAGCCAAAAAAAGATATATCCCGCAGTAATACTTGCATGCACGCAAAAACTTCCTATAATCCTACATGCTTTTCATAAAGCTGTTAACTCTAAACATCATAACATATTACATTGCATCCTATCGATAAATGTGTTCACATCTTTGTCTAAACACAACCCAAGGCGCAATCAGAGAAAATCCAGAAGAAATAATAGTAACATGCTGTATATCAGTCTCAAAATGGTTAAAAGCTACTTTGGAAGCTCTTGGACTCCATTACACCAGAGTGAGAGCCATTATCTCCTATAGAGGAGACTTGGAAGAGTGCTAAATCTTCCTAACATGGATGGCCTGTCAAACGAAAAGTGAACATTAGATTAGAACATTGTGTCAAACATTAGTATCAAATAGTAAGACTTGTTTGGTTGCAATTACTACTGAATAAGGTTGTTCGAGAAATATTTAGTTTAATAGTCCATTTTGACATTGGGGAACATACAGGTGCTGCTCACAAAATTAGAATATCATCAAAAAGTAAATTTCTTCAAAGTCATTATCTCAGTAAATTAGAATAATTAACAAAAAACACCTGTGAAGGCTTCCTAAGCGTTTAAAAAGGTCCCTTGGTCTGTTTCAGTAGCTCCACAATCATGGGGAAGACTGCTGACTTGGTAGATGTCCAGAAGGCATCACTGACACACTCCACAAGGAGGGGAAGCCACAAAAGGTCATTGTTAAAGAAGCCGGCTGTTCACAGAGTGCTGTATTCAAGCATATTAATAGAAACTTGAGTGGAAGGAAAAGGTATGGTAGAAAAAGGTTCACAAGCAACCGGGATAATGGAGCCTTGAAAGGATTGTTAAGAAAAGGCCATTCAAAAAATTGGGGGAGATTCACAAGATGTGGACTGCTGCTGGAGTCATTGCTTCAAGAAGTCATGAGGAGTAGCTGTCAGTGGAGCAATCATTTGACTAACAACTATCTTAGGCTGATTTCAGCATGCATCCTGCGTACCTATCTTTAACATTGGGTATGCAGGCCATGCGGATGTCTCCGCATGCATCGTTTTGACGCTGTGCCGAACTGCATTGAACGCAACATGTTGCATTTTGTTGCGGTCGGCGCAGCGTCAAAACGACGCATGCGGAGGCATCCACATACATTCGCATGGCCTGCAAATCCAATGTTAAAGATAGGTACGCAGGATGCATGCCGATGTAGGTGGAGCTGAATGTAAGAGGTGCGACAGTGGGCAGGGCTTAACGGAGGAACTACGTAGTCCTCCGCAGCTCTGCCCAACGCAAATGTGAAACCAACCTTAGTCTGTGATTTGAGGTTTAGCTGCATGAATCCATCATCACATGAAAATGTCATGACACGTCTTTTTGGTCTTATTAATTGTAACAGAAAGTATATATAGGCTTGCAGCGTGGCAGGTACTGGATAAAGTGTATGTGTCACTGAGGTGCCTAGCCTCTGTGATGTGAAACCTGGAGAGAAGGCTCCAGAATTATAGGTGCTGAGAGGGTTGTTAATGGACCCGGATTTTGGGGCCAGGTTTTAGGAATGACTGGTAGAGCTGGATGGGACTGGTTGTTCTCATCCTTCAATCAAGGAGGTGCAATTGGGATAAAAAGGCAGCTGACCAGCTCCACAAGAGTCTGATAGTAGAGGTGGAAACATCTCTGAGAGTTGGATCTGTGTGTGGAAAAAGTTTTGAGGGTGGTCCTAAAGCGTTCCTACAGGCTAAGTATCGGACTTTAACATTGAGTGGCTAAACAGCTCTGTATTTCATATTGCTGTGTGGCTGTGTGAAATCTTTTTGTTTATTTTCACCTTTATCCTCGAGAAAGGCAGTTTGTTTCATTTTTCCTGAAAATTGGATGAATTGCAATAACATTTTCTGTTTTCCCACGAAAAGACTTTGCACCTGTATGTATGCCACCAGCTGCTAGAAAGTGAGTGAATTCCTACACGTAGAAGAAAGCAACAATGTACATTGTGCAGTATACAGCTTCTTACATAGTTTAACAATGGTCAATGTATGGTTTCCATCCAAACTTTACATGGAGGAATTAAGAGGGCAGTAAAAAAAAAAGTCTAAACTTATAGACACCTTTATTCTCTTAGTTTCCAGTAGACCTGTACAGATCTTTTCCTATCTTTTATCTATTTCACCCTCAAAATGTAATATCTAATTCAATTTTCAAGTTGCGTGTGGCCCCTTCCCATGCTGTTCTTCCATCCTTCTTGTGTATAACACTCCACTCCCTCTATTAATAGAGAGAAGAAACTTGCCTCTGAAGTGGATTTTATGACGGCGGCAGCTGTGACATTCTAGAGAGGTGGCTTTTGTTAACGTGTGTGACAATCACAACAACCTCTTCTACGCCGTTTCTCGGCTGAGTTGTATTCCCTGTTTTGTGTTTGTATTAAAACTCTACGTCTATGTACCCAGGAGAGATCAGGGTGGATCAGACCAATCATTAGTAAATGCCAGCAGCAGATTTTGAGAAGTTTGAGGCTACATAAACACAGCAACACTCAATCATCCCCCGAGGAGCCTTGTTTATACCTTGCAACTCTGCATTTCTGAATGTCAGCTCTCCGAACCTCAACCCATTACCTGTGCCTCAAATCATTTCCTCTTTAGCAGCATTTATAATATTTGCTTTTAACCCCTTTGCCATTTCTGTAGGTAAAGGACTGAACTGTGTACAATCCTCCTACTGTGCTGCCTTTCACCAAGCATTGTGAGTAAAGGAGAATATCTTATTGATTAAGATTGTAGGGAATATATTTCTGAAGCATAATAATCCCAGGTACAAGTCTGAATTGACCAAAAAAAGGGTCTTGCCCACTAAACACGATAGGTAATAATTGTATGATTCCAGAAGATCCCATGGGTGACACCCCCACTAATACCAACATCAAGGGTCCCAAAGACCACAGTGTGGAAGGAGTATTGGTAGAGCTCAACCATCCTAGGACTGAGGGAATCACTACCTCCATCAGAAAATTTGAGAAGTGTGTATTTATATGTATTTTATGAGTATACAGTTGAGACCAGAAGTTTACGTACACTATAGACACATCTGCCTGTTTTTCTCAATATCTGACATGAAATCAGAATAAACCTTTCTCTTTTCTTATGTCAATTAGGATTACCTTAATATTTACATATTTACCAAATGCCAGAATAGTGAGAGAGAGAGAGTGTATTTTAAGGCATTTTTATTACTTACTGCAGCCAGTATATTAGGAAATTAATTGTGGACTTACACAACTCTGGCTCATCCTTGGGTACAATTTCAAGATACCTCAAGGTGTCTCGTTCATCTTTGCAAACAATTATATGCAAGTACAAACAAGATGGGAATGTCCAGCCATCATAACGCTCAGGAAGGAGAAGGATTCTGTGTCCCAGAGATGAACGTGTTTGGGTGAGACATGTGCATATCAACCCAAGGACAAAAGCAAAAGAGGAGGTTGAGAGAGAGGCGTAGTCAGAAGGTCCGAGGTCAGAGCCAGTAGCACAGGATCAGAGTATAAAGCTGAGGTCAGGAGCCAAGCAGAGAGGTCAGACAGGATGGGTATACAAGCTTGATCGGTAAAGGGAGAATACAAAGAAAAACATAACCAGGACACTAACTGACAAACTAACTAGTAAGCAGCGTTCGATCAAAGATTGGTGGGAGGAGCTGCTTTAAATAGACCCTGTTGGCATGGGATAAGCCAGGGAACCTAGTTTCTGCGGGGCACAGCAGGGATAAATTCCTGCAGAGACTGGCCAGTCCCCCTAAGGCCAAATGGAAGCTACATGAGGATGCAGCAGTGCAGAGGAGTGCTGGAAAAGGCAACTCAAAGAGACGTCCTGAGACGAGGAGACCCCACACGGTGACCATGAGGAGGCATGCGAGTTACTGCCGTGACACTTGGTATACTGCCTTAGTGTGATTTCTGTGGATAAACTTTAGCTTTCATTATACTGGTAATGGGAAATCTGGTTGTCACTACTGTGATGGAGGAAGGAACTAACTGAGTAGAGATGAGCGAATATGTTCGGGTCCCTCTTTATTCAGCAAGCTATAGCGCTTCCTAAATAAGCTAATAAGCTGCGTTTTTTGCATCTGGCAGGAAAGCACATGGGAAACGAGGACTTGGCACGCTCAGAAATCTCAGGAGCAGCAGGACATAAAAAGTGGAAGCCAGCAGGGATTGAAGCATGTTGAAGCACAGTATTCAAAGAAGGAGAAGCACACCAAACAGAAGTCTAGAGTCTCAATCCTAATACACAGACGTGTGTCCTAGTGGACCTTAATTAGTATTATGGAGATTATATAAATGAGCCACGCAGGGCAACCCGCAAAACCCTACGTGGAGCATAACCGAGGGCAGTGGGCCAAGGTGAAGGAAGCAGAGTCTATTGTTTTCAATCAAATAAGGGACATGTGAAGAACGTCTGGGGAAAGCTACAAACTCTATTCATTTTATTTTGTTTCCATAACTTAGAAAAACAGACATTTTTCCAGTAACCTGGTCATGCAGGCGTTGGATTATTGGCATCCAAATTTTATGGATGTTCTAGATGTTTCTCTTGCTTCCCATATATCGCAGTGCAGGTGGGGAATCTTCTGGGTGGCAGGGTGATGTGTACAGCATAGTACCAGATAGTATATCCTGCTCAGGTATCATACTAGGATAATCCTCTGTAGCAGTAAAAGTGTCCATTAGGTAATTACTGTAACATCATGTGAACTTGACTCTCTTTTTTCTATCGTTGCTGTTAATTAGGCTCCCATTAACTGTATTGCAGCTGAATGTACTTTCCCCACAATGCTGGATTAATGTCTTTCGCTGCTGCCATGAGTCATCATTGACTATTATGATGTCAGCATCCAATTATTTTAAGACCCTTATTCTCTTAAACCATCACATGCTATGAAAAGCTTTGATACGTCTTATCAAATTGAATCTGTAATGAGTTAATGACGGCCAGCTCTGAACGACTGCTGACATCCCCAGTCTGGATCACTGCATTTTATAACCCTCGTGGTGTGCCTCCTATCAGTGCGATATAACAATACCACGGTTTCAGAGTCAATGGGAAAAAAAATCTCATTTACAGTAATATGTAATTTTTCCCCTATGGTAACTTACCATAAAAAAATGGGAAATCCCGTGTTAAATGTTCTCCTGACGGGACTTCCTACTATAGTGCTAACTTCTATCTCCAAGTGTCCAGTTATTGTTTCTAGTTTTATGCATTTGGGAAAACTTGAAGGGGAAGTGCCAAAATCAAAAAGTTAAATGCGTTGTCCACTACTTTTCCATTGATGTCCCTTCCTACTACAAGTAGGCGGCCAAGCTCCACAATATAGTACTTCTGATCGGCAGCTGCTGTCGCTTGCACCGATAGCAGCTGATCGTCGGGGGTGCCGAGTGCCAGACCTCGGCCGATCAGACATTGATGTCCCATTGTAACAATAGTGTAAAAGTAGTGGACAATCTCTGTACATCCCAAACCTACTCAAATGGTCATTTAAATTATCTCATATGTAATAAATTTTGGGAAGCCGTCATCTCAGAGCCTCATAGATTTCAAAAATATTTAGGTCGTTTAAGGGTGCTGAGAATTAAAGTTTAAAAGTGGCCAAGCATGGTCTAAATAAAAAATAAAGTATACATTATTCACCCAACGATTTTCAGCCGCCCTTCGATGAGCAGTGTCTGGGGATCCCACCGGTCTCTTTATTTCCTCTCTAAACAATGACATGCATGTGACAACTACAGCCAATCAATCACTAGCTTCATTGATGTGTTGGTCACTGATTTGCTACAGTGGTCACATGTCTTTTCCCACCAAAACACCTAAGAAGAAGACTGGCGTGGGATCCCTGAACGGCTTGGAGCAGCACATCAGGGTATTTGTAGGTGACTGTCATGGTTGTGGACAGGGTTCCTTCCCGGGTTAATTTGTATAGCCTCCTTTTGGCTTGGGAGGGCTATATATACTCGCCTTTATCTGGGGATCCTTGTCAGTGATACATCTGTCTTGGCTGTGTGTCTTACCCCGTGATGTGCTTGCATACTGTTTAGTCCGCTTGCTTTCTTGTGTATGACTCGGCCTGTTTTCTCGTTCTGTGCTTTGCCTTGTGACTCTGTGCTGGTTGTCTGTTTCTAGATCTGACCTTCAGCTTGGTACTCTAACTTTCCTCCTGTCTGCCCCATTTGTACTGCACCACCATCTTCGGCTCCCCGACCTTTTTGCTACGTCTCGACCATACTTACGTCTCACCCTTCTGGCACTTCATCTACCTCCCGGCTTGACCTCGGCACATTTAGACTACTCTCCGGCTTCACCGGTCACCGCCTCTACTTGACATCTGGCCCCGCCTCTGTCCACTATATATATTATAACTTGTCTTATAAAATGGTGATAGGTAGATCATTATATCAGCCAAAAAAAGAATTGACTTCTCTGTAAGTTATCAACATATCAACTGGGACTTGTACGTATGTCCCAACTCTGAGGAGGTCCCGATTCCTCTTGGTAGATCTTAGCTCATCATCACACATACATTGTTGCAGACGTGATTGAATTCTCTCCACCTGCTATTTATCCATGCTCTAATAGTTATTTTAAAATCCATTTATTTTCCACTATTGGGTGCTTTGGACTGAAAGATTCTCATACTGTAAGTTTCAATACGAAAACTAAACAATAAGTCTAAATTCACACAACGCATTGTATCCATAAATTTCTGTATTTCGTCTCCATTGATCTTCATTTAAACAAAGTAATGTGTAAATCCCCAGTACCTGCTCTTAGGCACCAAATAACTATATATAATGTATTACAAAGTGCAGGCACTTACCCCGCTAACATCAATAACCATTATTAAGCCGGGAGAAGGTCTTTAAAGTGATATAACTTGTCCTGCATATTATAAATCCACTTAAAGCAAATTTGTGCTTCCTCTCTGCTGTTTAGTGGTCTATGCTTGCTCATATATTCCCAATATAGTATGTGAGTATAGAGTGCTGTAGATCCCTATTAAAGTGCCGCTATATAGACGTCTAACTTTCTTGAATGTACGGTAATTTGAGATGTGTGAATTCAAGTTTGGAATAAACAATTCAGAGAAATATTTTTTTAAAAAGTCATCATTAGAACTACAAGTCTACATCACTGCATTGTCCCTGGCAGAGGGAGGAGGGAGCAGCAGGGTCAGGAGTTGCAGAGGGGGATGACTCATACAGGGAAAAGAGACTTCCCGTTTCTACATAGAACAGAGAAAAGAGAAGAATTATCTGGTAGAAAGGTAAAATGAGCAATTGTAAGTACACATTGTTATTTAACATGATGACTGCAATACATTTTGATGGGAGTACTTCTATAGCTTCATAATACGTTTGGGTCGTTTTATTGCATTGTTTTCCTCTTCCTTTTTCATTCTTTTCTCTTTATCGTTAAATTGGACTTTGTATATTGGCACATTATGAAGCCGACCAGCCGTCTCGATCCTTGGTGTTTCAGCTGGGATCTAGCGCTTGGTCTGTTTTTTTTTTTTTCCTGCGCTACAGAATTGTAGAGAAACTAGATAGATCTTCAGGGAGAACTGGCAAGAAAAAAGTTGCCTGGCAGATGCATAAAAGGCGTATTATGAAATTAGATGCATAAAACTAAACTATGTATTGCTCAGACTTTCTAGGAAAGACTGAGATCATGCCTTAGAGACCAAATTTTAGCATAAAAAATGTACTATACATATGCACTATTAGGTAAAGGGAGGATCTGCTCCAGAAAGCAAGAAAACAGAAACTAATTATGTTGAGTTAAAGCATACCTGTCCTTCACTTAAAATTTTTATAAGAGCCTGGTTTTCCTGCACTCATCCTTCATAACAAGTCAAAATTGTTTTTGATGCACTTCAAGACTAATAAGTACAAGAACTGTTGCAATTTTGATTCTGTTTTTAAGTGGACAGCTCCTCTTAACAAGCATTCTGCCAGCAATATAGGTGCTGGAACTTTCTTCACTTACTTCACAGCATGTGTTGCTTTGGAAATTTTCTGCCTTAAATTGAAACCCTGCCACTCTGTTATGCTTATATACTGTTTGTCAAACAGGACAGCAGAAGTAGAGAGACAAAGCACCTGTCACGACTCTGTTGTCGGGTGTCCTGGGACCAGTGTCTTCTTGCCTGTCCCTAATGCTAGGGGCACCCTAGGTTAGCCTGTTTGCCGGATTACTTCTGATGGTGAAGATGCCAGGGCCACATACCTTGCCTTAGCTCCTGAATCCACCCTCAGTCTGTACTCTTGCCCCACCCAGGGAAGAGGAGAGTAGTAGTGTACCGCAATACACCAACCAGACTAATAAGGTAATATGAACAGGGGTGGCGAAAAATATCAAACATACAAATATACTCACACTTACAACAGAGGAATACATCTGGAAGTGGAGGATGGGGTTAAAACAAAGTAGGAGAAGAAGAGGAATTTTCACACACTCAAAACCTAGCAACAGTCACAGATAAATCCACCAAATGCCTTCTCCAATAACCACCAACTACCTCCAGCCATGCAGCATAAGCTATCTCTGACAATGAGTGCTAGTAGCCAGCACTCAGATTATGTAGGAGATGGGAGTGGATAACAGTGAACAGCTGAGAGCCTTAATGCAGGAAAGCTTCCAAGAGCTCTCAACTGAACAGATTAACCTCTGCACTGCCATAAGAAGCTTAGTAATGTTTAAAATGAAGGTGAAGTGTTTCTAACCAATGCAGGAGTAGGATAAATCTGATCCTGCAGTCTTCTGGCTCCTCTCTGTCATGGTAAACCCGTGACACCAGCAATGCACTTCCAGTAAATATATGAAGGCCTGCCACCTATAATTTGTATATATTTTGTTGGATACACCTAAGAAAGGGTAAAAACATATATGTAATTTTCACCTCTCCCTGGCTTCACCTGTCCCATCGCACATATCTCTCTTGCTCCGATTACTGTTCATGGCTTGTCAGCGCATTAAGACTCACAACATCATGACATCACATGAGGCTTAATTAGTGACATCATGATGTGTCTCCCTATGATGTCATGATGTTGTGAGTATTATATTTATTTTTAACCCTATGATTATTAGGCTCTGAGATCTGGATAAAATTCAGATGACAATAAATATCTTTAAATGGTAGAATAAAATAAATTATCTATGAATTTCCCAGCCAAATTTGAGTGAATCTGTTGAATTCGAATTTCCGTAAATTCCTTAATCTGCCAAGATTTATTGATGAGGATGGTACACACACACACAGTATGTGACACAAACGTTGTATGTTACACGCACGTATATGGTCATCTGTGGTGACATCATGGTCATATGATCATGATGTCACTAAAGGTCTTCATATTGGAAGCTTCACTGATAATGCTGTTATCTGTGAAGCTCTTTCTGCAGATGCTGGGGATCCCCAAGGAAGTGGTGGGCCTGGGCAGTTGCTCCTTAAGCCAGCCCTGCAGAGTAGACCACCCCCAAAGAAACCACTTTCTGATGCAATTTGGGTTAAACATCTAAAAACTTTCACTTGATGTTTGGAATAAGTTGGAAATTATTACTTGGGTGGACTTTAACTCAAAGTGTTTGCCCAGGAGTAAGAAATTAATCCGCTATCCTATTAGATCGGTGGAGGTCCACCAATCCATTGATACCAGGCCTTGCGGCAAAGTCCATATCCAGAGCACGGCAGCTCCATATACTGTGTAGTGGGCATTCTTGGTACGGCAGCTCAGCTCCTTTTTAAGTGAATATGATCTGAGCTGGAGTACAGAGAAAGTCAACGACACACTGTAATGATGTGAGGTCCAAGCAATATGAATTTCTAGTCCCGCAGCATCAGATTTTCAGATGATCGGTGAAGGTGCTAAGTGTCGGGCCTCACTTCCACTGGGGATAGCATTGATAACATTTTATCTTTTCATTGCTCATTAATAAGTGTTAATAAGATGTTTTCTATTCTTTCTACCTCCATATCTATCAGCTATGAGCCCCAAAAACCCTCCCACGGAAAGTTTTGCTTTCTTCCTTCTGCCAAAGTCTTTTCTGTGCAGATATTTTAATAACTATATCTGTATTTTCCTCTATCTCTTCCAGCTGGTAATTACCACGAAAGATTTTAATTTAATTCACAGTGCTATTTTCTTATTGAATTGTTTTCGGCATGACGTGGCTCAGGCCACTCCAAGCCCCAGTGAGACCCTTGTGAGATTAGCAGGCGAGTTTTCAAGATTCCCTATCTCGTACAATGTGTCTGACGGAGGACGATACCATCCTTCGAATACTTTGCACACGGCGAGCAATTAAACTCCATTTCACACACGGAGTTCTCTGTGTTTATTTGCATGCGAAATTTGGAAATCTGAAGCATTCCACTTATCGGAGACACGGTCGTCAAGGACACGGTCAGATTGTATCAGACAATTTTCATATTGATCTAATGGGCAGAGAATGGGGAGCAGCGAAGCAATGGATGAAGCTCAAGGATGAAGCTGAAATGAACAAGTATCGCTTTTTATTACAGGCTTATGGAGTATCAAAAGAACGATTTGCAACCATGGGGAAAAAAAAATGTTTTGTTATGTTCTCGTATAGAGATTAAAGAGATTAAGTGAGGTGACTGAGGAGTGCTGTGTCGAATGAGACTCCCGTTGATTTAAATAGTAGTTAGACTTAAGAACATTGGAACATGCCTGCTTAAAGAAACTCCAACGGGGGGAAGACAACGTTCCCTGCCAATCTCCCAATCTCGTTAAGGCTACGTTCAGATTAGCGTTTCCCGACGCTGCGTCGGGAAACGCAGCGGCGACGCATGTGTCATGCGCCCCTATGTTTAACATGGGGGACGCATGCGTTTTTCTTGTTGCGTTTTCCGACACGTGCGTCGTTTTTGACGCTAGCGTCGGACGCAAGAAAATGCAACAAGTTGCATTTTTCTTGCGTCCGATTTTTGTCAAAAAACGACGCACGCGTCGCAGAACGCAGCGTTTTTGCGTGCGTTTGCACGCGTTTTTTCGTGCGTCGTGCGTTGCGTCGCCGACGCAGCGGCGCGCAACGCTAATCTGAACGTAGCCTAACCCAGCGCTCCATCCTAACCCCTCTTTTCCTGTTTTAGGACATTGGACACGATGCGTTCCCCACCTAATATCCCAATGCTGGTGATCTACACCAGCATTGCCACTTGGAGGTTTTGCCATTTTTTAAGGTTAAAAAAGAGCAAAATCAACAAAAGCAAATTCTCCTTGAATTTTATGGAAATTCCTAAAAAAAAAATTTTTTTCCAAATAATCTGGCAAATCCACCAAAATTGCCGGAAAAATCCTGTCCTTCTGCCACAGATCCAAGCAGCATCGTCTGATCTCTCCTTGCAGGACTGGTGTCTTTTCCGGTGTGTCGATGGATGTTCTTTTCCGCATCCTTAGTCTTTGTCGGCACCTTCGACGTGTCCTGACACCTTGATGTCATGATGACCTGCGTTGCCAAGGCCTAGTTGGTGCTGGAAATGCTGCCGAAGATGGAAGGTTGGGAAGAGGACAATAAACATCACGTCTGAAAAAAAAAAGAAGACACGGGAGCCTGTGAGAGACATCTGGTGACCCCGGCGGTGGCAGGACAGGTGAGCGGAGAGGTGAATTTTAATAACATCTAATAAATTTAATGTGAAATCGAATTTCTTGGTCACATTACAACGGTCTGCCAAATTGGAGTATTACCACTTTCACTCATCACTACTTAAAGGGAATCTGTCAGCAAGTTTTTGCCATGTAATCCAAGAGCAGCTCAGTGTAGGGACAGAGACCCTGATTACGGTGATGTGCCACTTATTATGCTATGTTTTGCTGTTTCAGTTACATCAGTGTTTAAGGAGATGATCACTAGAGAACTAGGTGTCTCGTGCCTCCTAGTCCAACCATTCCCCTTCCACTGATAAGCAGCTTTCTGCTGTACTCAGTAAACTAAGTGATACATCGCTGGAATCAGGGTCTCTGCTGCTACATCATGCTGTTCTCAAATGAAGTAGCAAAATCCTGCTGACAAATTCCCTTTAAGCCTATTTGACATTGGCCAATAATAACCCTATTAGTTCATTGACAATTATTGGATCAAGGCAACAATCACAAGCAGTGGATTAGACTGAATGGAGTGGTCCCTGGAAATGTAAGCGTAGCGAGGGTTCTAGAGGAGTAAGTTTTGTGTGATGTGCGATAAGGCCCTTGAAATCTAGGGTCTAGATGAAGACCCTTATGGAAAGATAAGGCTCAGGAGAATTGTGTCGGAGGTGAGGATTGATTGCAAACATTTTTATTGAAAATAGATATATTGTTTGCTGAGGACCATGTGAAATATTACAATCCAAAAATGTGGCTCCGGTTACACAATCAATGACCTTGCACAGGGGATTACATTGTTATCCAGTGTTACATCCATTGAGTTAAGTTCTGTAATGTTGCCACCTTGTGTACTGAAACCACCAAGATTCAGCGCCTCCTCCGATTGTAACCACGAAGAGTATTGTGTCTCTTAAAGTGACAGTACCCAATAAACTTTTCATGCCACTATATGTAAATAAAAGAAAAATTAAATAGAACTATATGGATTACAGTGGTCGGGATTTGTCTTATTTGTACAGTGAACCACGTTAGATGAAAAACTCAAGGCGCAAGCTTCTCCATCTATGCACTTATCTCCTGTGTGTGCTCTAAAACTCGATATATCTTCCTTTCCTACTTTTTGGCCAGATGACAGCAGCTGAACCATGTGTGGAAGCAAATACAGAGAAGATGAGTCATGTCTATAATTCTATAAGAGTCAAGCTTCTGTAGGATTTTCCAAAATATTCTACACCAAGTGGCTGATATACCAGCATGGATCCGTAAGCTCACCAGTAAGCTATACTGCATTCAAGATGCAGAATGATAAAATTATCATCATGGGCATTAAAAGGGATGCTAAAGACCCTCACCAATCAAACTATTATGTCCTACCATACCTAGCAGTCTAAAAAGACTCATATGTCCTGGTAAAGGGTCATGCGCCTATCTGATCAGATTGTGCAACTCAAGCACAAAATCTTTTAGGCATCAAAAATTGCGCCTCCGCTCTGCCTGATGCTGTTTTGTCCCCCCGTAAGGCTCCCTTTTCTCTGCAGGAGCAATGACGTCACATCGAAAAACAGGAAAATGTGACTGCTGCAGCGAATCAAGGCTGTAGTGGAGCACCATCGGAAATACAGCCTGAGTAGGACAGGGCAACGTTGGAACTGGAGCCGCGACTTTAGTGAGTTGAGTATTGATTTTATTAGCCAATGTTATGTCTAGAGATTAGCAGATCAATTCGCGGGACTCTGGTCAGTGGTCCCTGGTGGCTAGATAGGAAGGCATAACATGTGTGACATGACAGAGAGATCCAGGAACCAGTTCACCAGATGTCCTCCTTTAGGAAACTTTATTGATATAGAACAATCCCAATGTTTGGGCCATGCAGGGCCTCTAGCAAGCCATAAAAGGAAAGGTATGTATACCTCTTTTTTTATGGCTTGATAAAGGCCCTCCATGACTCCATGGCTATAATGTGATTATTTTTTATCAATAAACTTACCTAAAGAAGGACATCTGGTGCCCTGGTTTCTGGAACTCTTTGTACGGTTCCAACCTTATGGAGGGTTCCACCCAGTGCGCACAGACAGCAGAGTGGTGCACGGGACGCATCTATTGCAAGTATATGTGCGACATGACACACAGATGACGTTGCACCAGCCCTGGCTAATCACAAGCCGTAACAGGGACATTGGTCAGAAGGTAAGAAATTTGCGAGACTCCCGTCTACCTGCCGGGTTCCACTGACCTGGACACTGTACCGGAGTCCCGTGAATCAATCCATTCGTCTATAGATTTGTCCCTTGAAATGTTGCGTTGTTACTTGAAAGACACCAAATTTTGGAGAATGCAACCGCTGTAGACTTATGCTGAAAGGACTATATTGAGTGGACAGCATTTGGCGCTGTGTTAACTATTACTATATGTTGATATGTGTAGTAATTCCTCTAGACTGTGTGTCCCATTGGTGCTCTTTGCGTCACTTCTTTCCTGTATCCTTCATGTTGTGATAATGCAAACAGGCTCGGACTGGCCCACTGGGGAACAGGAGAATCCTCCGGTGGGCCCCTGTGAAGAAGTGCTAATGAGCAGTGCTATTACACTTGATTCACAATTTGCAAAAAAGATATAATTTAATCATTCAGTAAACAAGCTAGCCAAATTAGTATTGCATAGAAGTAGAAGTTAATTTTTGCACTAGAGTCAGGTCATTTTTGCGTGTAGCTGAACAGAGGGTCCCGTGAGTCAATGTAATCGGTGGGCCTTTATCAATCCAGTCCGACACTGGATGCAAATAGTACTTGCTGTACAGTATGTCCTAAATAATTCTGCTGAAAGCTGAAATACACAATATCGGGTTGCGCCCCTTTATTTTTCTGATCAGTGGAAGTCCCAAAATCAACACATTTTTGGCATATCTGACCAATATGTCATAACTTAAAAGACAAAAACAATCATTAATATTTTGTTGGTTTGTTCAGACCTATGAGGCGAACAAAAGCATCCTCAAAAATACAAACAGCTACGATTAAAAGCGCGTAAATAACAGTGTCTCGTGAACTCCCACCATGTTTTAATCAACGATCAGCCTATGTAAATTGCAATTTTTCGCTTTAAAATGTGAATGGCTCTTTGTGGAATTAGATTGCCATAGAGTGATTGAGAATTTAATCACAAATCGACACTACAAGCGATCTAACGTCACCGAATTGAGTGATATTCCCAAAGAAACGTGTGACTGTCATCGAGAATGGCTATGGTGTGTAGCCATGGTGTGTTCATTCTAAACTGACTCTGGAAATGGTGTCGTACAGTAGGTAGGATATTGACATGCCATTGACTGGGTAAGATTTAATGTTCACGGCCAGATGTATGTTGGAAATACCGGTTTAATCAAAACAGCAAACCTTACATGGCCCGCCATTGGGAATTATATACCAGGATGGGGCCAGGATGAGGGATATACAGTGGGGCAAAAAAATATTTAGTCAGTCAGCAATACTGCAAGTTCCACCACTTAAAAAGATGAGAGGCGTCTGTAATTTACATCATAGGTAGACCTCAACTATGGGAGACAAACTGAGAAAAAAAAATCCAGAAAATCACATTGTCTGTTTTTTTAACATTTTATTTGCATATTATGGTGGAAAATAAGTATTTAGTCAGAAACAAACAATCAAGATTTCTGGCTCTCACAGACCTGTAACTTCTTCTTTAAGAGGCTCCTCTATCCTCCACTCATTACCTGTAGTAATGGCACCTGTTTAAACTTGTTATCAGTATAAAAAGACACCTGTGCACACCCTCAAACAGTCTGACTCCAAACTCCACTATGGTGAAGACCAAAGAGCTGTCAAAGGACACCAGAAACAAAATTGTAGCCCTGCACCAGGCTGGGAAGACTGAATCTGCAATAGCCAACCAGCTTGGAGTGAAGAAATCAACAGTGGGAGCAATAATTAGAAAATGGAAGACATACAAGACCACTGATAATCTCCCTCGATCTGGGGCTCCACGCAAAATCCCACCCCGTGGGGTCAGAATGATCACAAGAACGGTGAGCAAAAATCCCAGAACCACGCGGGGGGACCTAGTGAATGAACTGCAGAAAGCTGGGACCAATGTAACAAGGCCTACCATAAGTAACACACTACGCCACCATGGACTCAGATCCTGCAGTGCCAGACGTGTCCCACTGCTTAAGCCAGTACATGTCCGGGCCCGTCTGAAGTTTGCTAGAGAGCATTTGGATGATCCAGAGGAGTTTTGGGAGAATGTCCTATGGTCTGATGAAACCAAACTGGAACTGTTTGGTAGAAACACAACTTGTCGTGTTTGGAGGAAAAAGAATACTGAGTTGCATCCATCAAACACCATACCTACTGTAAAGCATGGTGGTGGAAACATCATGCTTTGGGGCTGTTTCTCTGCAAAGGGGCCAGGACGACTGATCCGGGTACATAAAAGAATGAATGGGGCCATGTATCGTGAGATTTTGAGTGCAAACCTCCTTCCATCAGCAAGGGCATTGAAGATGAAACGTGGCTGGGTCTTTCAACATGACAATGATCCAAAGCACACCGCCAGGGCAACGAAGGAGTGGCTTCGTAAGAAGCATTTCAAGGTCCTGGAGTGGCCTAGCCAGTCTCCAGATCTCAACCCTATAGAAAACCTTTGGAGGGAGTTGAAAGTCCGTGTTGCCAAGCGAAAAGCCAAAAACATCACTGCTCTAGAGGAGATCTGCATGGAGGAATGGGCCAACATACCAACAACAGTGTGTGGCAACCTTGTGAAGACTTACAGAAAACGTTTGACCTCTGTCATTGCCAACAAAGGATATATTACAAAGTATTGAGATGAAATTTTGTTTCTGACCAAATACTTATTTTCCACCATAATATGCAAATAAAATTTTAAAAAAACAGACAATGTGATTTTCTGGATTTTTTTTTCTCAGTTTGTCTCCCATAGTTGAGGTCTACCTATGATGTAAATTACAGACGCCTCTCATCTTTTTAAGTGGTGGAACTTGCACTATTGCTGACTGACTAAATACTTTTTTGCCCCACTGTATATCAATAGTAAATATATACTAGGATAGGGGGAGCAGTCCAAATCTTGTACCTGGGCCCATTGTACCCTATTGTGCCACCACACATATATGACCGCAGTCTCCATTAATCGGGTGTATAAATTGCGCTGCGCTTGTTGACATGCGTTAATAAGTAACGTCGTACGCTTCACCATTATACCCTGTAGGTTTTTCTGTGAAAGCAACTTAATAATTCGATGTTTAGAATTTTGAGGAAGAGGAAAAAAAAAGATCATTGCAACGGGGTCAATCTAAGTTCATAATCCATAATGAAAAAAAAATGGAAGATTCATGAGAAAGGGTAATGTGCAGGAAGACTGGTACAGTAGTAATTGATGGACGCAATGATTTGTGATCCTACACAGTGAAGGCTGAAATGGTTTTCTGCAGTTTTCTATATTTTGCGTTGTAACTAATGCAAATGGACATGGACGCCCGCTGAATGTTTAATTTATAAACCTTAAAAAGGTGGTCTCGGCATATACATTGGTGTGATTGAAGAGGTATTAGATGCAATGACCCCCAACAATTGCAATCATTTAGAGAGAGCCAAGCTGTCAGCTCTCCTTGGCTTTCATCACAGAGACCACCTTGGATTGCCCATTATATGCAATGTCACCAGAAAAGACCTAAGAGACACAAACAGTATAGAAAGCAGCAAAGTTTGTTCTTTCTTAGACCCATTTTGTTGGCCTTCTAGAGATAAGGGAGATTGGGAACAGTGGTTGGACCCCTGTTATGACCTGGTGGTCAGGACAATAATGGGCCTGGTGGTTAAGAGCACACGGAATGACCTGATAGTTACTGATAATAAAGGACGAGCTCTGGAACGTGGGAACTCTGCTGACTGCAATCCCTAATCCTATCAAACACACTAGAAATAGCCGTGGATTGCGCCTAACACTCCCTATGCAACTCGGCACAGCCTAAGGAACTAGCTAGCCCTGAAGATAGAAAAATAAAGCCTACCTTGCCTCAGAGAAATTCCCCAAAGGAAAAGGCAGCCCCCCACATATAATGACTGTGAGTAAAGATGAAAATACAAACACAGAGATGAAATAGATTTAGCAAAGTGAGGCCCGACTTACTGAACAGACCGAGGATAGGAAAGGTTACTTTGCGGTCAGCACAAAAACCTACAAAAAGACCACGAAGAGGGTGCAAAAAGACCCTCCGCACCGACTCACGGTGCGGAGGCGCTTCCTCTGCGTCCCAGAGCTTCCAGCAAGCAAGACAACAATAAAAATAGCAAGCTGGACAGAAAAATAGCAAACCAAAGAAATACAAGCTGGAACTTAGCTTCTGCTGGGAAGACAGGTCACAAGAACGATCCAGGAGTGAACTAAACCAATACTGGAACATTGACAGGTGGCATGGAGAAAAGATCTAAGT
Source organism: Ranitomeya imitator (assembly GCF_032444005.1). Classification (NCBI taxonomy): domain Eukaryota; kingdom Metazoa; phylum Chordata; class Amphibia; order Anura; family Dendrobatidae; genus Ranitomeya; species Ranitomeya imitator. The sequence continues at coordinate 132,573,457 of NC_091291.1, forward strand.
GGAGTTAAATAGAGCAGCAGCTAACGAATTAACCTCGTCACCTGAGGAAGAAAACTCAGAAACACCCACCAGAGGAAGTCCATGGACAGAACCAGCCGAAGTACCATTCATGACCACAGGAGGGAGCCCGACAACAGAATTCACAACAGACCCCTACTAATCGGACATTGACCACCAATTCCTGCTCCGAAGGGCGAAACCAGGAGTTGCAGCCCACGTCATGGTGGCCAAATGCTGCACAGTGTACCGGAAAAATTCTGAGGCCATCGACCACCAATTTATTGTTATTTATGGCCCTGTACACCCAGCTGCCGAGAGATAAATCCTATAGGTATGTGCACACAACGTCCATTTTTCAAGCAGAAACCTCTTTTTTCTCCTATTTTCTGTTTTTTTAGTGTTTTTTTTTTTTAGTTTCCTCAGCTCTTTTTTATCATTTTAGCCAGGTGTTTTTATTTAGAGTGCTTTTCCAGCATTGTTGTGTCAAAACTGGTGTTTTCTGGCCTTTTTTCCCTTCCGTTAATGAAGAAGCAACTAGCGTTTTTTTCGTGCTAAAATATTGGTAAAACACTCATAAAGACGTTAATGCACCTTCAAAGCATCTTTAGAACCGTCCCTTTGATTTTTTAGAGCATCTTCAGGTTGGAAAACATGAGAATAGTCATGTTACTTATTTTAACCACTTTGCGTCTTTGGAAACCTAAAGCGGTTAAAAGAGACTCAAAAGACCAAATGTATGAGCTGCCAAAAATAAGGGCGCTTTTTCAGGAGGTAATCGTAGCGGACCCGCCTGAGAAAATGTTGTTTGCACATATCCTAAAGGGTCTTCTTTACTCAAGGCTTCTATTCTATTAAATCAAAAACTTTCCAATCTAGTTTAGGTACTTTTTGGGATTAGGTCTATTTCTCAAGTGCCACCTAAGAGAGGTTTGAGATAGTTTTCTTTCCTTCTTCAGGAGGGCTAATTTGCATGTGTTCCTCGCCCGGAGATTTGCCATACTCTCTTTAATGAGAACCGGTGCCTCCTCAAAGCTTGTTGGAAAAGTGGCATCCTATAGACAGCGCCATGTTAAGGGTCACTTAACTCTTCTGCATATGCGTCTATAAGACCAAGATTAGATTGAGACATTTTGCTGCTAATTAATTTCAACTATTGAGTGACAGTGACTGTCCACAAGAATACACGTGACTCAATGCTTTAATTCGGAATACCATTTTTGCTCAATAGTTGAAATCAATTAGTAGAGTTACAAAGCGCCTCCGTACATCCCAGACGTCGCAAGCACAATATGCTCAATTTAGCAATTTGTAAAACCTAGTAATTAGAAGATGTCCACCTGGAATCTCCTCAATCCAAAGTGATCGTCAGACACAAAATGACACAGATTGAAAAAATGTCTTTATTACAAGACACAAGTCTGACTATTTTCCTAGTCTCTTCTGTATTGCAATGGTGGCCACATTGGTCCCATGGATTCAAGAGGTAATTTTATAGTGTATGATAACTTGCAATATTGCCTCCATCCGTCAATGTCCAGTCATGTAAAACCAGAAAATGATGTTATTAAAGGTGCTGTCCACTACTTGGCCAACGTTGCCCAGACATGTGGGTTTAATAAATCCTGCACAGATTTTTCAGCTAATATGGAGTGCTGCCTGCTAGTTTGAAATTTGTATACTTTGGACAATCCGTGGACAGATTGCCTGGGGGCCTTGCACCCGAAGATAAGTAAATGAACTGCGTGCTGTTCCTATTTTTTACTAATAGATAGGCAATGAAATATTAACTTGGTAAAAACCCTTTGTTGGGCTTCTTGTCGGTTGGCTATTATGTATTGAACCTGACAACTCCGTGAGGCTTTTGTTACGTGATGTTTCGCACTGTAAGGAATGATAGCCTGCAATAAAATTGTGAAAACTTCTTTTATTGAAAAATCTTACAGGGCATCAAAGAATTATGCAATTCATAGAGGAATAATGTCCATAGTTCATATGGACAGAGCAGCATAAATCCATCCATTGTGTATTTATTCTTACGGAAATTATCCCACCAGCAGAATTGTGACTCAGGATACCTCATTTGCTTTAACTTCAAATTGATACTTTATTGTTTTATGATAAAGACTCTAGTCTCGATCCTTTACAATAGCAATAAATCCAATTCAAGCGTCCTGGTGTTTTTAGCTCTGTCACAAATACACAGAGTGCCAGTCTGAATGAGATAACTTTATGGTGACAGAGGTTTGTTCCCGTCTGCGAGGCAGATGATGCAAGAATATAAAGCGATCTTTATTTCTGCTCGATATAATCTGGGAAAAGGATTCTAGGTGTGAGTGATGGCCTCTCACTCATTATACGGCAGTAAAAAGGTTATCTGGCCTCACAGCGCCGCGGACACTCTGTCTGGAGTTGGCTTTGTGTCATCTGTTTTGTTAACTGTTTGAAGAATAGAATAAATTGTTGACCTAAAATTGCCTGGAATAAAAGTTTTCTTTGGACCAAATCTTCTCAACAAGATGTCACAGGTAGAGTCAACAAGGACAAGGAGCTCTACCAGGAGATATAAGACATGATTGTTACCACTTGACAGATGCTTTTCTGCTTAAATCAATCTTCTGTTTTTGGTGGCAGATAAATCCTGCAAATCTTAATTATAAAAAAAAATTCTCAAAGTCAACTTGAGTCTTCAGGACTCTGCCGATTTTGGAAGACTGCGTGACTATTAAGTGTGTTTGGAGGCCACCACCCAATACTGCCCAACAGATGTCGTCAGGAGCAGAAACATTGGAGAGATGGAGTTCACTGCGCTGCTGAAGACACCATTAGATGAAACCAGGAAATACTGGTGGATAAAAACAGGAGACCAAGGATATTGCTGTACAGTATATTGTCAACTGCGGTTTGTCCTTACGAAGACGTTTGTCAATTTTGAAACGCGTTGACCATAAACCACACAGAAATATCCTTGGTCTCCTGGTTTCATCTACTGGTATCTTGGCAGCTCAATGAACCCCATCTTTTCCACTGTTTCTTCTCCTTGGATTACCTTGCGGGTCTACAGAAGCTGACATTTTCAAGCTGTTTGAGTTGTGCTTCACACAAATCCACCAGGTGAGCAATTCCCGCACCCTGATTTCCCTGAAACACTGGATAAGACCCTATTGTACTACTGTTTTTCCAGCTTTTCTTCATGCAGCAGATTGTGTGGCAGGAGATAAGGGTCAGGCAGTTTATAGCGCCCAATCCATTTGATCTTATGCTGGATGAGTCGCCACCAGAGATGATTGTCAGCAGCTTCCTCTACTCTTTCCATTGACAACACTTGAACGTCTTGCAGGCCATGTTCATGTGCATCGGGGATCCAAGAGAAGTACATGTTGACTGACCGAGCGTTCAAACGACAGTTATTATAAGTGTGGCACCCCAGGAGTTCAGGTACACAGTGGTATTGCCTTCCTCTCGGGGAGGGTAATGCCATGCCTGGAGACAGGGGGAATCCCTTTGGCAGGTGACCTTACATGCAAAACATTGTGACTCAGGCCAGAAGGAGGAGCTCTACACCCGACTTGAAGGGAGCTGCTCTCTCTGGTTGGGAGGATGAGTCAGTTGCTAGGCAGTTGCTTGGCAGACAAACAGACAGTTGACAGTTGGTAGCAGACAGTGAAGGAGCACAGAGGTACTTAGGAGCTAGAGAAAGACTGCTACTGGGCCTCTCTAAGCTGAGTGCAGAAACCGGGTACCGAGAGCCCGAGACTGAGGGGGACTGCAAGCCCCACAGCAGAACTGGAGGGCAGGAAAGTAAAAGGGACTTGCCCACATAATACCTGAGGTACAGCAGCAATCAGAGTCCAGAGTCACCGTGAGCAGAGACCCAAAAGAAACAGTTCAAGTTGCCTACCGTGCAGGTACTGTCCCTGGACAGGGAAGAAAGAGGGCCTTGTTAGAGAGCTACAGGCAGCAAGGGACCACAGACCAGCGCATAGTGGAAGGCTCCAAACTGACTTCCACCTGACTGATTTCCACCTGTCTTCAGGCTGCCTGGACTCCAGCTACACCTGTTACCGGTACCCTGGACTGAGGCTGAATACCAACACTTTATTGTGCCTTAAATGCGACGTTTCCACCCCATTGGGGTCTTTATCAAGCTTGATAAAGACCCCAATGGGGTTGAAACGTCGCATTTAAGGCACAATAAAGTGTTTATTTCTTTTTCACCCGGATTGGATGCTGTCCTTCACGTCTGAATTTTGGTATGTACTCCTCCACTTGGATCCTGTGGAGTTAGGACGAGCACCACTATATACCACGGAGTGCTGTCTGCCGCCATTTTGTTGTTTGGACTGAGGCTGAATACCATCTCAGTAAACCAGGTAAAGACTGCAACCCTGTGTCCTCCATTTATTTGAGGCATTCACCATCCCTGCCAAATACACCGGGAGCCCTGGGGACACCGATTCACCTGTGGGAAGTGACACCATCTTTGCTGCAGCACCATCGCCTCCAGAGGACCCCTTTAAGCAGCATCGGTCACCTCTGACCGAGAACCACAGTTAGCGTCACGAACTTTCCTTATTTCCACAACCCCTTTAAAGACCATAGCTTTTACTTGGCCGCCCAGGGCCATGGACCGGGTCGCTGGCACCGTGACCAGCCCTTTAATTGCGACCTGGACCCGGTACCGAGTACCCCACGGCCCAGGCGAGCGACTCATAAGTGTTTGTCGATTAAGGTTCAGCGCTAATTGCATCACTTCAGTTTCTTAACATTTAACCTTGTCCCTGCTAAATGATGTCCTTTACTGCTTCAACTGTCACACATGGGGGCTAGCATTGTTATTTTGCAGCAGCGGGGTCGTGGATTCAAATCCCACATTAGACAACATCTCCAAGAAGTTTGTATGTTCTCCTCGTGCTTGCAGATCTTGAAAATTAGAGCCAAAAAGCAAATTTAAGCTTCGTATTCGTTTTCAGCACAACAAAATTAGTTAGGCTCAACTGTCTTTATCTGTGAACAAATTTGCCTGTAGAGCAGGGTAAATGAACATGGTGTCATTTCTAGAGGTCATTCCCTTCGGCACTTTAGTGTACAATCTAACAATCCAAAAGGCTTGTCTGAGAAAGAGTTTCTTTTGCCCATAAGAACTGACAATCAAAATGGAATGAGAGCTTGACAAAAGTGAGAAAAACATCCGGAGCTTCTACAGGTTTGGAGATATGAGTGACAAATGGTTTGCTTGCCTACAGTTGAGAACTCCAACCTCCTTTCGTATTCTATAACTTCATCCCGCTAAGGGGGGAAGATCTATACTACAAAGGATATCTTAGTAGAGTCCTACGTTTACTCTACTTTCCTTTATACTACATTTTTAAATTTAAAAATAACGTCCTGAAAATCTGGAAAGCTTAAGATCTGCATTCTTATTGGAAGATCTACAGTCTTTTAAGAATAAAAAGAACCCTTGTCTGGGCGGTTTCACCATACAGTTCTCTGATCAAAAAGCTCCAGTAATGCTAAAGCTCTGCAGCTCCATCCCTAACGAATGTCCTTTAGAGTATATGCACACAACGCCGTGTTTTTCACCAGGAAGACATTTCAGGAACATTTGTTTCCCTGAAGTGTCATATTAAGCATTTTTTATCATCTGATGAGCACTTTTTCTAAGTTTTTGGACACTGGTTTTTTTTTGTGTTGTCTTTTTTACTTCCATTTTCCAGAAGTTTTTTTTTTTTTTGGCTTTTTGTTTTCTGAAGAATCTTTATTTAGCATTTTCTTTGGTCATTTCCTGGGCGCTATTTTGACATTTTTGGTAGAGCACTTTATTTTTTTCAGCATTTTTAATTTAGTGTTTTTGTGACATCCTATTTTACTGCCAATTTCCAGACAAATTTTTTTAACTCCATTCAACAATAAATGGCCAACTGTTATTTAAACAAAAACCCTGGCAGAACCTTCAAGAAGACGCCTGGTCCTCTTGCAAGCATCTTTTGAGCCTTTCTCGTTGACTTAAGGTATATTGTAAAGTACAGAGTGTCTTTAGAACAGAAGATGAAGGAAGAATGGCCGGGTCACTTTGAACTACTTGGTGTCTTTGGAAACCTGAAGCAGTAAAAAGATGCCTAAAAGCCTGAACATATGAGCAGCTGACAAGGAGCTATATCCCAAAAGCAACTGTCTACAGTTGGTTGTCTTTTCCTATCGGAGAAAACTCAACCTGTTTTCTGCCTAATTCATATTGGAAGCCGATCCCCATAAGTATAAACAAAAATAAATAGCACCATCAGGATGACTTGACCTTCCTTATTTTGATTGGACAAACCTGGTCTGTCAGAATAAATTCCTTAAAGGGATTCAAGCTTCAGGAGGCTAATTTGCATATTCCAGGTGCCTTCTGGGAGAAGCGAAGTCTCCCTAAGCTAGAAGATCGTTGGGTACAGCCGGGACCAGCTGCTTCGAAAGCATCACCAAACCAGGGATTCAAGCTTCAGGAGGCTAATTTGCATATTCCAGGTGCCTTCTGGGAGAAGCGAAGTCTCCCTAAGCTAGAAGATCGTTGGGTACAGCCGGGACCAGCTGCTTCGAAAGCATCACCAAACCAGGGATTCAAGCTTCAGGAGGCTAATTTGCATATTCCAGGTGCCTTCTGGGAGAAGCGAAGTCTCCCTAAGCTAGAAGATCGTTGGGTACAGCCGGGACCAGCTGCTTCGAAAGCATCACCAAACCAGGGATTCAAGCTTCAGGAGGCTAATTTGCATATTCCAGGTGCCTTCTGGGAGAAGCGAAGTCTCCCTAAGCTAGAAGATCGTTGGGTACAGCCGGGACCAGCTGCTTCGAAAGCATCACCAAACCAGGGATTCAAGCTTCAGGAGGCTAATTTGCATATTCCAGGTGCCTTCTGGGAGAAGCGAAGTCTCCCTAAGCTAGAAGATCGTTGGGTACAGCCGGGACCAGCTGCTTCGAAAGCATCACCAAACCAGGGATTCAAGCTTCAGGAGGCTAATTTGCATATTCCAGGTGCCTTCTGGGAGAAGCGAAGTCTCCCTAAGCTAGAAGATCGTTGGGTACAGCCGGGACCAGCTGCTTCGAAAGCATCACCAAACCAGGGATTCAAGCTTCAGGAGGCTAATTTGCATATTCCAGGTGCCTTCTGGGAGAAGCGAAGTCTCCCTAAGCTAGAAGATCGTTGGGTACAGCCGGGACCAGCTGCTTCGAAAGCATCACCAAACCAGGGATTCAAGCTTCAGGAGGCTAATTTGCATATTCCAGGTGCCTTCTGGGAGAAGCGAAGTCTCCCTAAGCTAGAAGATCGTTGGGTACAGCCGGGACCAGCTGCTTCGAAAGCATCACCAAACCAGGGATTCAAGCTTCAGGAGGCTAATTTGCATATTCCAGGTGCCTTCTGGGAGAAGCGAAGTCTCCCTAAGCTAGAAGATCGTTGGGTACAGCCGGGACCAGCTGCTTCGAAAGCATCACCAAACCGCGCGCCGTAAGGACATTATTGCAAGAGAGCTTGGCTGAGTAGATTACACAAGAAGGAAAACACACAGCAAGTCAGCAGGATCTAGGAGCAACATGGCAGATGTGACAACCTACATGGTGAGCTGCAGCATGTGCTACATGTTCACAGATCGACCAGAAGAAGAATCCAATTTCACCTGTCAGAAGTGTAGACTAGTGGCCCTTTTAGAAGAAAAGGTGCGGGGTCTGGAAGAAAGAATAGCAACTTTGAAACTCATCAAAGAGAATGAAGACTTTCTAGACAGAACAGAAGCATCTCTACTGGTCACAGAAGGTGCAAAAAGTGTCAGAGAACCTCCAAAAGCAGATGAGTGGAAGCATGTGACCAAAAGAAGCAAGAAGACCATGGAGAAATCACCAACCACACAACTGAAGAACCGATATCAAATCTTTGTAGAGGATGAAGATGGCACACCTAAGAATGAAGCAATACCAGCAAGCAAAAAAGAAAAGGGCACACAGCAACAAGTGACAGCAAAAAGTACAGCCAAGAAGCAACGAAGAGTGGTGGTGGTGGGAGACTCACTACTGAGAGGCACCGAAGCAGCCATCTGCAGACCGGACATAACTGCAAGAGAAGTATGCTGCCTTCCAGGTGCGATGATCAAGGATGTGACCGATAGGATACCAAAGCTCTTCAGCTCCAAGGACGTCCACCCATTTCTTCTGATACATGTTGGCACCAATGACACGGCAAGGAAGGACCTACCGACAATCTGCAAGGACTTTGAAGAGTTGGGGAAGAAAGTAAAGGAACTGGATGCACAGGTAGTTTTTTCTTCTATCCTTCCAGTAGACGGGCATGGCACCAGGAGATGGAACAGGATCCTTGATGCAAACAACTGGCTAAGACGATGGTGCAGACAACAAGGATTTGGATTCCTGGACCACGGTGTGAATTACTGGTATGATGGACTCCTCGCCAGAGACGGACTACACCTCAACAAACCTGGGAAACACACATTCGCCAGAAGACTCGCTACACTCATCAGGAGGGCGTTAAACTAGAAGAAGAGGGGACGGGAAGAAAAACATTAGACTCGAACAAAGACGACCCAGGAAAACATACTCAGAAGGGAGGTAAGAACATTTCTAAAACAATCCACAGTGAGGAGATTGGAACAAAACAAAATCCTCTAAACTGCATGCTCGCAAACGCCAGAAGCCTGACAAACAAGATGGAAGAACTAGAAGCAGAAATATCTACAGGTAACTTTGACATAGTGGGAATAACCGAGACATGGTTAGATGAAAGCTATGACTGGGCAGTTAACTTACAGGGTTACAGTCTGTTTAGAAAGGATCGTAAAAATCGGAGAGGAGGAGGGGTTTGTCTCTATGTAAAGTCTTGTCTAAAGTCCACTTTAAGGGAGGATATTAGCGAAGGGAATGAGGATGTCGAGTCCATATGGGTTGAAATTCATGGAGGGAAAAATGGTAACAAAATTCTCATTGGGGTCTGTTACAAACCCCCAAATATAACAGAAAGCATGGAAAGTCTACTTCTAAAGCAGATAGATGAAGCTGCAACCCATAATGAGGTCCTGGTTATGGGGGACTTTAACTACCCGGATATTAACTGGGAAACAGAAACCTGTGAAACCCATAAAGGCAACAGGTTTCTGCTAATAACCAAGAAAAATTATCTTTCACAATTGGTGCAGAATCCAACCAGAGGAGCAGCACTTTTAGACCTAATACTATCTAATAGACCTGACAGAATAACAAATCTGCAGGTGGTTGGGCATTTAGGAAATAGCGACCACAATATTGTGCAGTTTCACCTGTCTTTCACTAGGGGGACTTGTCAGGGAGTCACAAAAACATTGAACTTTAGGAAGGCAAAGTTTGAACAGCTTAGAGATGCCCTTAATCTGGTAGACTGGGACAATATCCTCAGAAATGAGAATACAGATAATAAATGGGAAATGTTTAAGAACATCCTAAATAGGCAGTGTAAGCGGTTTATACCTTGTGGGAATAAAAGGACTAGAAATAGGAAAAACCCAATGTGGCTAAACAAAGAAGTAAGACAGGCAATTAACAGTAAAAAGAAAGCATTTGCACTACTAAAGCAGGATGGCACCATTGAAGCTCTAAAAAACTATAGGGAGAAAAATACTTTATCTAAAAAACTAATTAAAGCTGTCAAAAAGGAAACAGAGAAGCACATTGCTAAGGAGAGTAAAACTAATCCCAAACTGTTCTTCAACTATATCAATAGTAAAAGATAAAAACTGAAAATGTAGGCCCCTTAAAAAATAGTGAGGAAAGAATGGTTGTAGATGACGAGGAAAAAGCTAACATATTAAACACCTTCTTCTCCACGGTATTCACGGTGGAAAATGAAATGCTAGGTGAAATCCCAAGAAACAATGAAAACCCTATATTAAGGGTCACCAATCTAACCCAAGAAGAGGTACGAAACCGGCTAAATAAGATTAAAATAGATAAATCTCCGGGTCCGGATGGCATACACCCACGAGTACTAAGAGAACTAAGTAATGTAATAGATAAACCATTATTTCTTATTTTTAGTGACTCTATAGCGACAGGGTCTGTTCCGCAGGACTGGCGCATAGCAAATGTGGTGCCAATATTCAAAAAGGGCTCTAAAAGTGAACCTGGAAATTATAGGCCAGTAAGTCTAACCTCTATTGTTGGTAAAATATTTGAAGGGTTTCTGAGGGATGTTATTCTGGATTATCTCAATGAGAATAACTGTTTAACTCCATATCAGCATGGGTTTATGAGAAATCGCTCCTGTCAAACCAATCTAATCAGTTTTTATGAAGAGGTAAGCTATAGGCTGGACCACGGTGAGTCATTGGACGTGGTATATCTCGATTTTTCCAAAGCGTTTGATACCGTGCCGCACAAGAGGTTGGTACACAAAATGAGAATGCTTGGTCTGGGGGAAAATGTGTGTAAATGGGTTAGTAACTGGCTTAGTGATAGAAAGCAGAGGGTGGTTATAAATGGTATAGTCTCTAACTGGGTCGCTGTGACCAGTGGGGTACCGCAGGGGTCAGTATTGGGACCTGTTCTCTTCAACATATTCATTAATGATCTGGTAGAAGGTTTACACAGTAAAATATCGATATTTGCAGATGATACAAAACTATGTAAAGCAGTTAATACAAGAGAAGATAGTATTCTGCTACAGATGGATCTGGATAAGTTGGAAACTTGGGCTGAAAGGTGGCAGATGAGGTTTAACAATGATAAATGTAAGGTTATACACATGGGAAGAGGGAATCAATATCACCATTACACACTGAACGGGAAACCACTGGGTAAATCTGACAGGGAGAAGGACTTGGGGATCCTAGTTAATGATAAACTTACCTGGAGCAGCCAGTGCCAGGCAGCAGCTGCCAAGGCAAACAGGATCATGGGGTGCATTAAAAGAGGTCTGGATACACATGATGAGAGCATTATACTGCCTCTGTACAAATCCCTAGTTAGACCGCACATGGAGTACTGTGTCCAGTTTTGGGCACCGGTGCTCAGGAAGGATATAATGGAACTAGAGAGAGTACAAAGGAGGGCAACAAAATTAATAAAGGGGATGGGAGAACTACAATACCCAGATAGATTAGCGAAATTAGGATTATTTAGTCTAGAAAAAAGACGACCGAGGGGCGATCTAATAACCATGTATAAGTATATAAGGGGACAATACAAATATCTCGCTGAGGATCTGTTTATACCAAGGAAGGTGACGGGCACAAGGGGGCATTCTTTGCGTCTGGAGGAGAGAAGGTTTTTCCACCAACATAGAAGAGGATTCTTTACTGTTAGGGCAGTGAGAATCTGGAATTGCTTGCCTGAGGAGGTGGTGATGGCGAACTCAGTCGAGGGGTTCAAGAGAGGCCTGGATGTCTTCCTGGAGCAGAACAATATTGTATCATACAATTATTAGGTTCTGTAGAAGGACGTAGATCTGGGTATTTATTATGATGGAATATAGGCTGAACTGGATGGACAAATGTCTTTTTTCGGCCTTACTAACTATGTTACTATGTTACTATGTCTCATCTAACACGTGTAAATCACTGGAACCTACATCTATCTCAGTAATGGAGCCTGTCGTGTGTCACCATTAGAGGTGGCTGTGCATGTCTCGCTCTCTCCATTCATTTGTACGCGACTTCCAAAAATTGTCAAGTGGCAATGTATATATGAATTGCCATGTCTCCAATCCTGGACCAATGAGGTCCCATTCATGAGATAGATGTGACCTTCATCTATCATAAATTTATAGCATATCCTGCACCTAGGGGATACCCTGGTAATACTGTACTTGACAACGATGCAATTACAGTCATAAAGCCCCCCAAAAAATTATTTCCCTTTATTTGCAGCACACTGGCTCAGCATTTAACGCCATAGTCTTGCGCGCGGCTTCAAATCCCACCACGGACAACATCTCCAAGGAGTTTGTCGGGGTTTCCTCCAGGTTCTCCGATTTCCTCCTGACACTCCAAAGACATCCTTCTTGGGAATGTAGATTGCGATCCCCTATGAGGACAGTGATGATGGTATCTGTAAATCATGATAATGTCTTTTCATACTCCATTGTTTTGTATGACATCATCATAGCATTTTTGCCCATCACCTAAACGCTGGCACCAGTGTGCATTTTAATGCAGGATAGAAAAAAAAAAGAGTTTTTAGGATTGACCTCTGCTTTGATTCATTACCAACCTGAATGCCTCCATGTGTTAATGACTGATTTTCCTACTAGAAGAAATATTAACATTTTCACACCTTTTAGCAAGAAGAACTCATTGCAATCTAATATTTTTGCTGCCTAGGACTAATGTCAGGAATGTGTGAACATAAAATCCATGGTGTTTCCTTATACAATGTGATAGCAGTTTATTCCAAGAGATTGCAGAAAAGTGCATTTTGCAGAGTCTCTCTATTAGTCAGATAGCGCATGAGGGTTATAGGGCACTCTGCATCAGTCACAGGGCAGATTTCACATTTCTATATAGCATTGTATTATTCTCAAAGAAAAGATGCGCTGTGTAGAGAGAGAACTACCTTAGTCAAGTGGAGAAAGGAGAAGAAAAGGAAGAGCGACTTTACAGCAATTTAGAATCTTGCATGGAAACGGCCACCAGACGTGGAGGGTTAAACTAGAAGGCTGACTGCAAAAACATATACACAGAATATATTACCGTTATTGTTTTGGCTGTTCTAACTCTGTGTATTCACCTGTTTTCAGTGGTCATTGATGAAACCCTAAAGTTCAAGCCATATTCACCATAGGAACCCAACTGATAACCGTTAAGGTCAAAATTCACGCCAACATCCGCAAACCAGGAGGAATCAGGAAAACAACACGAGCAATGCATATCACAAATCAGGTAGCACTAGATGACTGGAAGTAGAAGTCAGAGACTCAGGGGATTAAATAGCAGACAGCCTTGCCCAAGGCTCTCAGAAAGGAGCAATCAAAACCAGACCATTAACACCATAGTTCCTGATCTTCAGGAATAAAACAGGACTGATGCTGCCAAGCATCACCAGAAACAAAGGCGCTGCACCACCTAACGGCCGAAGCGGAGACCGGCACAGATGTTACATCAACATTCTGACACTATGCGTGGCACTGACAGCAGAAGAATTGGTGGTGACGTCATCGCTGGGTGACTGCTCACTTCTCTGTAGGTGAGATGTACTTAGACAGGGAGCATAGCGCTGCAATCAAAGCAGCATCACTGTCCTTGCGCTCTTCTGATGCTGGAGAGGTAAAGTTGACAGTTAACCCTTGGATGCCTCTGGAAATGATACTGGACTTTGTGAGTACTCTTCTGTCTTACTTCTCTGATCCCTGAACTTGACCACAGCTGTACCCTGACTACGACAACTTGCTCCACCGGCCAGCAGCTATTTTATGGATGCAACTCAGGGTCAAGCCAGATAGGGATAAGAGGGTAAAAATTAGAGTGTGGGACCTACTAAGTGAAGTGGGTAGTTCCAAGTCTGGCCGTGGAAGTTCTCTTGAGTTGACAGTTTCATTACAGGGATTAGCATGTTTTTGCCTTTTGTCAAAAAAGCCGAAGGTCCATTTACAATGCAAATAAGTAGCTTTCTTGCCAAGAATGGTATGATTGATTTTGATCCTTTGTAGATAAAAGGCATCATCCAAATAAACACAACTGACCAACGAGTTATATATTCAGATTTGAGATGAGTACGAAACCCAAAATTAATGCAAGCTTGCTCTGCAGAGGGACGGAAGCACTACGAGAGCACATTAATTACCAGTGTTTTTGACAGCTACCGTTATGGAAAAGCAAATATAATGTCAGTAAAGAACAAAGCATAACCCCGTAATGACATTTATTGTCATGCATCATGTACTTGAATATGTAATACGACAGATAAGAAATGTGTCCCATAAGAGCAAGAAAAACACAAATAATTTAGTCACCCGATACATACTCAAGTCATGGTCATTTGTGGATTTTGTTATTCAAACTATACCAACAAGTATATACATAATCGTGACTCGTTTCCATAAGTGTCTACAATATATCACATATTATCATTTGAAATGTAGCAGTACGTTGCAATTTTGCAAATAAAACATGATACCCAACCCCAGAAATGAGGAGAAGAAAAAATGAGCTGGTTGGTGGGGTCTCGAGCACTTGAAGGAGGTGTCAAGTGTTCTTGGTGTGGCGTTGGTGGGTCCTCGAAGCTGGCAAAAAAAATTAGGTAATCAGGTATTTGCACTATGGGTTGTTGGTGGTCTGGTGAGACTTTGGTGATACCCGACGAGGCAAGTCGGAGTCACGTTATTATGAGACCCGGAAGGCCACCCGATGTTGGAGGTCGGGTGCGTGGTAACCGATGGGTGGGTACCCGACAACGGAAGTTGGGTACAGGTTAATGGTAGGGAGGCAACCTTTTCCCTCAATTCATGGTGCTTCCAAGCCTGGGAAAAGACATGGCTGGAAGTAAGGCTGGGAGGGAAGGGGCAATGCCAATGGGATAATCACCAGACCAGGGTCGAGTTAGCTTCGAGGGCCCCACCAATTGTCTTTAATTATTAATAAAAATTTTCTGCTCTGGCCATTATTATCCAAAAAAGAATATTGGTTGTGGCTTGTTTATTCAAGGGGGAAGGGTGAAAGTCACGGGGAGTCGACCTTGCCTGAGTCAAGCAACCGCCGGATGAGACACAAAGGGTTGGAAGGAGGCGGACATGACTGGGGACAGTGAGTGAGTGACGGTATAGGGTGACTTAGGAAGAAAGCAGGAGAGAAGTCAGAAGAAGAAAGGGGGGAGGTGAAGGAACTGACATGGGGAAGTGACATAATTAGAGTGAAGGGAGAGGATCGGGGGGAATAAAAAGGATGCGGGGAGTGGCAGTAGCCCTCTGTGATCCCATGACGCATGGACAGCAAGTCACACCCACATACCTCGGAGGAGGAGAAGAACAACTGGGTCGCAGTGGCCGCATCAACAATGTTAATAATGATGTTAATGATACAATATAAATGTGAAGTTAATTTGGCAATTACCTTTAAGCCCAGGGGAAGGGCAATCCATTGCCATGGTTCCCTGGAGGTTTCCCCCACAGGGGGATTTTCCTCTCCTGACTGCTGGCTGATGGCTCTTTGTGAGCCTGAGGTTCTGTTATACTCAACATAATGATAGTTGGAGCATTGGTGGGTCCTCGAAGCTGGCAAAAAAATAGGTAATGGGGGATTCTTGCATTGCTGGGACCCCCTACATTGGATGGTTATGGGTTGTTGGTGGTCTTGTGAGACTTCGGTGAAACCCAACGAGGCAAGTCGGAGTCATGTTATTATGAGACCCGGAGGGCCACTCGATGTTGGAGGTCGGGTGCGTGATAACCGATGGGTGGGTACCCAACAACGGAAGTCGGGTACAGATTAACGGTGTGGAGGCAACCTCTTCCCTCAATTCATGGTGCTTCTGAGCCTGGGAAAAGACGCAGCTGGAAGTAAGGTTGGGAGGGAAGGGGCAATTCTCCTAGTGTATCCTCATCCATCCACTGCAGACTGTGAGCCTTCGCGGGCAGGGTCCTCCCTCCTTATGTACCTGTGTGCCTGTTTTTTTTGCTCATGTTTAGTTCTATTTGTCTATATTTGCCCCCTTTTCACATGTAAAGCACCATGGAATAAATGGCGCTATAAAAATGTGCAATAATAATAATAATGATGAACAAAGCCACATGTCAATGTAGATCAACCTATAATCCTGCAGTCCAGAGCTGGAGTCATGAGATTGGGCAATCTCTAGTTCGCAGGTGGTGCACATGGTTTGTGGACCTACCTAGGTTGGGCTTGCCTAGGAGGGGCATAGCCAGGGCCGGACTGGCCATTTGGCAATTCTGGCAAATGCCAGAAGGGCCAGTCTGGTTGTGGGGCTGCCTTATGTGCTACATTGTTAACAGAGTCAATGTTCTCAAGACACCCATACTGTTAACATTTGTGATGGAGCACAAAGCCGGTCACTCTGTCACTTACCTCAGTATGCTGTGGGTATAATTAGAAATATTGGTCTTGTAGTAAATCTACCTTTCCTCCATCCAGGGTAATATTAATAATATATCCCGTCTGGTTATTGGGGACGGGGACACCAGGGGTTTGTGTGATTTCAAATGCCAGGGCTGAATTTCATCCCCAGTCCGTACCTGGGCATAGCTAAGCGGCTACCTGGTGTTCACTGGAGCTCCTGATGGTGGAGTCAGGAATGAGCTGCAGGTACCAGGTACCACTCCTAGGCAGTCACCGATATAGCAGCTGCTGTTCCCAAGAGTCAGGTACACTGATGCAGACTGATCTCAGAGTACTTGGCAACACAGAGTCACAGAGAAGGCTGGATTTGGATCCTGGAACTGGCTCAAACAGGTTCTAGTACTAAGGAAACGGTTTAAGGTTCAGATATCACTGGGGTGGTTTCGGGTTCATGTACCACCGATGCGCCCTCAGGGTTCAGATACCGCTATCGTGGATTCAGAGTTAAGGTACAACCAAATGCGATTTCGGGATTCAGATTTTGCCTGTATGGCTTCAGTGTTCAGGTACCGCCAATGCGGCTTCAGTGTTCAGGATCTGGCCACACAAGGACCAGGGGTTCGGGTTCAGGCTCTTGCCACACAAAGACCACGGGTTTGGGTTCAGGCTCTTGCCAAACAAGGACCAGGGGTTCGGGTTCAGGACCTGGCCACACAAGGACCAGGGGTTCGGGTTCAGGCTCTTGCCACACAAATACCAGGGGTTCGGGTTCAGGCTCTTGCCACACAAGGACCATGGGTTCGGGTTCAGGCTCTGGCCACACACGGACCAGGGGTTCGGGTTCAGGCTCTGGCCACACACGGACCAGGGGTTCGGGTTCAGGCTCTTGCCACACAAGGACCAGGGGTTCGGGTTCAGGACCTGGCCATACAGGGATCAGGGGTTCGGGTTCAGGCTCTGGCCACACAAGGACCAGGGATTCAGGTTCAGGCTCTGGCCACACAAGGACCAGGGAATCAGGTTCAGGATCTGGCCAAACAAGGACCAGGGGTTTGGGTACAGGCTCTGGCAACACAAGGACCAGGGATTCAGGTTTAGGCTCTGGCCACACAAGGACCAGCAGTTCGGGTTCAGGATCTGGCCACACAAGGATCAGCGATTCAGGCTCAGGCACTGGCCATACAAGGACCAGGGATTCAGGTTCAGGCTCTGGCCTCACAAGGACCAGGGATTTAGATTCAGGCTCTGGCCTCACAAGGACCAGGGATTTAGATTCAGGCTCTGGCCACACAAGGACCAGGGTTTTGGGTTCAGGATCTGGCCATGTAAGGACCAGGGATTCAGATTCAGGCACTGGCCAAACAAGGACCAGAGGTTCGGGTTCAGGCTCTGGCCACACAAGGATCAGGGGTTTGGGTTCAGGCTCTGGCCACACAAGGACCATGGGTTTGATTTCTGGTTCTGGCTGCACAATGACCAGGGATTCAGGTCCAGGCACTGGCCATACAAGGACCAGAGGTTCGGGTTCAGGCTCTGATCAGACTGCACAGGTTCTGGATCCTCACACAGAACGGATACTGACACAGAGTCACAGAAAGGGCTGGATTTGGATCCTGGAACCAGCTTGAACAGGTTCTAATACTAATGGAACGGTTTAAGGCTTAGATATCGCTGTGGTGGTTTCGAGTTCATGTACCGCCGGTGTGGTTTCAGGGTTCAGATACCGCCGATGCGGCTTCAGAGTTAAGGTACGACCAAATGCGGTTTCAGGGTTCAGGACCTAGCCAACGAAGGACGAGGGGTTCTGGTTCAGGCTTTTGCCACACAAGGACCAGGGGTTTGGGTTCAGGACCTAGCCACACAAGGACCAGGGGTTCGGGTTCAGGACCTGGTCACACAAGGACCAGGGGTTCGGGTTCAAGCTCTTGCCACACAAGGACCAGGTGTTCGGGTTCAAGCTCTTGCCACACAAGGACCAGGAGTTTGAGTTCAGGACCTGGCAACACAAGGACCAGGAATTCACGTTCAGGCTCTGGCCACACAAAGACCAGGGGTTCGGGTTTAGGCTTTGGCCACACAAGGACCAGGGGTTTGGGTTCAGGCTCTGGCCACACAAGGACCAGGGATTCAGGTTCAGGCTCTGGTCACACAAGAACCAGGGATTCAGGTTTAGTCTCTGGCCACACAAGGACCAGGGGTTTGGGTACAGGCTCTGGCAACACAATGACCAGGGATTTAGGTTCAGTCTCTGCCAAACACAAGGACCAGGGTTCAGGTTCAGGATCTGGCCACATAAGGACCAGGGATTCAGGTTCAGGCTCTGGCCATGCAAGGACTAGGGATTCAGGTTCAGGCTCTAGCCACACAAGGACCAGGGATTCAGGTTCAGGCTCTGGCCACACAAGGACCAGGGTTTTGGATTCAGGATCTGGCCACATAAGGACCAGGGATTCAGGTTCAGGCACTGGCCATACAAGGACCAGAGGTTCGGGTTCAGGCTCTTGCCACTCAAGGACCAGAGGTTCGGGTTCGGGGTCTGGCCACACAACGACCAGGGATTCAGGTCCAGGCACTGGCCACACAAGGACCAATAGACTCAGATACAAGGACTGGGACCTGGCAACTAGTTGCATAACACTCACTAATGGGACCACATTGCTCAGACACCTTCCTATTGGAGAAGGTGCCTTTTATATCAAATGCCTCCTATCTATTGGCTCAGGCATTTTCAAACAACGCGCACTGTCTCTTTAAGAGCAGGAGAGCACACCTCCGAAATGACTGTAGTGGGAAGCAGGGAATGAGGATGTGCTGAGAGACGGGGAGGCGAATTCGGCAGTGGCGGTCAATATGTCAGTATCCCTGCATGGAGAGGGAAGGGGAACCGTGCAGGGCACCACCATGGGTGTTACATTTAACATCAGGTTGTAGAAATCATCAAAGAGGATTCTGATGTGGATTTGCACAGTAAGTACACTGAGCTCCTCAGCTTTTAAGGGGTTGTCCAGCCCCAAAAATTGCTTTTACATGAGATTTTTAAAAAAAATGTAATGCACAAATGTACTTGGTATCTGAAAGGTGCCCTGTTCTTCAGTTATAAGCTCCGGTCCTTACAAATCCTCTTCCAGTTTGTGTCAGACAAAGGGCAGTTTCCAAAAGACGCAAAGTTCAGCAGCACCTTTAAACTTGGTCATGAGTTTTTTAGGAATAGTGTGACCCCAATCAAATGATTTGTGTCTGGTGGAGCTCCACTGAGTCTTAACACAAGGAACCCCCTATATAGCAGGTCAGATGCCCAGTATCACTTAGGTCACCAATATTGGTCACCTAGCTTAATGTCGGATAATTATTTTTCTACCATAAGGGGGCAGCAAAGTGTGAAAAAACTGTAAAGTCAAGAAGCGTAGGATGATAGCTGTGCAGCAATTGGTGGGTGCGTGGCACATTAATAAGCTATCATTGCAGCACAGAATTTTTTTTTCATGAGATCTGACTTGGTCAGTGTAAAAAAGAAATGTGGAAAAGTATAACATCCACAAAAGGAGCGCTCAAAATGAGGTGGAGCACCGGTCCATGCAGGTGATAGCATTGTCAGCATACACTGACCTGCGGTGCGTGTTTCAGATCCACAACATGTCAATTTTTCTTGCGGGTACGCTGAGTTTTATGTGCAGATTTTCTGTATAGACTTGCATTAGATGTGGAAAATTTGCAGGGAAAAAAAATGCAAGTAATCTGCATTAAAGTTTTATGAAAGCCAAAAACGAGGAAGTATCAAAAACAAAAGCAGTTTTATTTTAAACATGACATACCAAAGAAAAGGCCAAAACGCGATAAAACCGCCTGTAAAAATGCAATGAAAAAAAACCATAACCTAGTAGGTGCAGAAATTCTGTAATATCCAAAATTCACCAGAGTCTCATCGTGAGAACGCAGCCTAAGGTTCGTTTACGCAGGCAGATAATCACTTAAACGATGAACGACGCGATCGTAACTCGTTAGAAGAGCAGAAACGATATCGGACAAGATTGTACAGCGCGAGAATTGAGAATGAAACGGTTGAATAGCGATCGTGAGGTCGAACATGAAAACGGACAAATAATCTGAAATGTAGTGATGGTTCAACGTTCAAATCCCATAAGTGACTGCATTTATTTTGTATACAGAAATTCATGAAGTATCGTACAAATGTTTATTTTATAATGCAAAAAGAGAGTGTAATTGAATTAACACAGAAAAACATTTTTCGATACCCAAAGAATCCTAGAATGTTATAGTTGGAAGAGACCTCCAGGGTCCTCGGGTCCAACCCTCTGCTCAATGCAGGATTCACTAAACCATCTCAGACAGTCTGTCCAGCCTCCATTGACGGAGAACTCACCAACTCTCGAGGCCGCCTGTTCCACTCATTGATCACCCTCACAGTCAAAAAGTTTTTTCTAATATCTAATCTGTATCTTCTCCCTTTCAGTCTCCTTACATTGCTTCTCGTGTTTCCATGTGTAAATGAGAATAATGATGATCCCTCTACAATGTCACAGCCCTTCAGATATTTGTAGACAGCTATTAAGTCTCCTCTTTTCCTTCTTTTTTGCAAGCTAAACATTCCCAGGTCCTCTAACCGTTCCTCGTAGGACATTGTTCGCAGACCGGCCACCACCCTGGAAACTATTCTCTTAACTTGCTCCATGAAAGAATGTGTACTTGTTCCAAAGTGTAATAGCTACGGAACATGTCTGATCCTTTTTAGGACTTTTTAGGACTTGAACTTCCACTCCTCCTTTTTGTCCGAATGAACAATCTGCGTCTACATTACAGCGGGTAGATCTATAAACTGAAAGAATGAACCAGTAAATTGCTAAAAAGTATTTATCATGGTCATAGAAAACGCAGCTACTGCGGAGTTGTTTGCAGTTACGTGGGAGGGTAACTTTATGATCCAGTTTGATGAAAAGTTTAGAACCTGCGAGTGAATGTTTAGAAACAAAGTAGCACTTTCTCCAAACTGATTCCAAGTGGCATATTTGTAGCAACCAAATAGACTAAAACGTTCAGTAGGATCACCTCTCCTAAGCTGTCTGTACGGTCATGGAGGTCATAGGAAGCTGAATAAAATGATACCTTGATATCTGTGATCCGATGTCTTATTCCAGAGAAATCTACATTTTTCGTAATATGTAAACGAGCTGTTAAGATCTATGGGTGTTACATAGATCTTCCCGAAAATCTGCCTTGGTGTAAATGAAAGAGGGTGTCACCAGTGTGAGACATGTTGATCAGGCAAGCAGACTGTCAGTCTTTACATGTATCACACTGGTAATGCCTCCTTTCATTTACAATAAGCTCTGGAATCAGATTCTTAGAGAGATCTATATCCCGCCCATAGATCTTAACAGCTCATTTACAAATTAAGAAACCTGAATTTCTCTCGAATAAGACATTGGGTCGCAGATATCAAGGTATCATTTTATTCAGCTTCCTAGGACTTACATGCTCCTGTAGATGATTTAGGAGGGTTGATCCTACCGACAGATTCACTTTAAAAACCATCATTACACCTAAGGTGGATATGTTCGAAATTTTACTCACTGTCTACAGGAAAAATCTTCTCTTAGTGCTAAATGTCTAGAAACTTATACTGAAGGTGCCATACAAGAGTCGGATCCCATAAAAGAATTGTCACCCAATAAATGTTTAGATGCAACTATGATCCTTTTTAAGTATTAGGTTTTATTGGTTGCTGTGAAGTAGAGACTCCTGCGAATGTAATGCATTGTTTATCCTGTTTATGCACTTTGAAGGAAGAACCGCAAAAATATTTCAGATTCTCAGAGATCCTCGGAGAAACAGAGAGAATACTTATACTTTGAATCAACATTAGAATAGGAAAATTGATCAATCAAGAAAAAAACAAAAAAAAACATCCAGCAAAAAGGATCCTGTGAAGTCAGGGGCGGATATACCGTCAGTGCAACCTGTGCAGGGGACCTAGAAGCAAAGGGGCCACTTCCACCTCAAAAACAGGTGGAATAGTGCATAATGATGACCTATTGTCCTGCAAAGGGCCCATATATTGTCCTCTTCTGTCTGTGTTCGCCAGTGCGTAAATTACTCGTCTATGAAAAGTGTAATGGTCAAGAATCGTTCTGATGAACAGGTGGTGCAAAGTCAAGTAAAGAGCAGCTGAATACAGTGCTGGTGCCCAAGTACCATGACAAAATGCACAACTCATCGTTCTTTAGCACAGATGGATAAAACTAACTAAAAATGATCAAATAGATTCACAGGGTTCTCGTTCAGTGGCCATCTCGGTAGTACATGGCCACCAACCAGAGCCATGCAAACCTACTCTAAGTTGACGACATTGCCAAAGTCTCTAGTGATTAGTATGCACAAGATGACTTCATATGTGTGTGAACTGCTACTATGACGTGGAGCCATGCCTACTAATCAGAAGAGGTGCCAGGAATGCCGGCAAGGAGGAAGAGGTTTTTCTGGCTCTTTTTGACAGCCACAAACTTGCAGGGTCCTGCAAATCTTTTTGATCATCTACTGATAACGGTAGATGACCATGTCCAGCACCATGGCTGTCTATTGAAAAGAGAAACACTCCGATGGAGAAGAGAGCACAAGCATTGGATCACTGAACAGTGGAAAAGCATTGTTTGGTCAGATGAATCTGGATTTCTTTTGCACCATGCTGATTAGTGGTTCAGAAATTGGAGCAAACAGGATGTATCGATGAACCCTTCTAGGCAAACATCTATAGTAGAGATGAGTGGATCAGGCAGTTTGAATTCGCCTGTTCGTGTTGTTTTTCCCAGGAAGTTCAATTAGATGAAAAGTTATTCTTAATGAATTTATTGTCCCTTAATATGCTCTGAAGTCTGTACTGACCCCAAAGCATAATAAACAAAACACAAAAAAACAATTGCTGCACTCATCTCCCAGGTCTTCGGCCCTTCTGCTCTTCACAACACACGTTCGGTCCTCGACTCATCGTCTCATCCCCTGCCGCTCGAGTAGGAATATTTGATGCACCAGTCGCACTGCACCAAAATTCTGGGTGTTAAAGAGTTCCTGAGGGTTCTGCGTAGGCATGCAGGAAGTCAACGATGTTGACCTGTGATGGACCTGGACAGAACCCACCCGGGAGAGGAACTAAGATTCCAACACAAGTGGGGGATCAAACAATGTAGCGAGAACCGAACTGATGGTGGTAAGTAGCACAGGATCCAGAGAGGTGAAAGGTGAGCGGTGAGATTAGTTATTTTTTAACCCTTTTATGGGTTCAGAAAAATCTCAGCCAGCATCCTCCATTTTGTTGAATCCGCACGGAAGCAAAAACAAATCTAAATTTTGGTGAATGCAGAATTTTATAAAATTCAAGTAAATTTCAGTTCCACTCGAATTTATTTGCTAGTCAATAGTCCAAGATGGTGGAGGTGGAGTAACAGTGTGGAGAATGCTTTCTTGGCACACCTTCACTTTTTTGATACCGTGGATGCATTTTTGGATAGTAGGGTTTACATAAGCATTGTGGATGGTCAAGTTCATCCCTTCAAGGCAAGCGTTTCCCCTACAGCAGAAGGATAATGGGCCATGTTACTGGATCACTCTCAAGAACATGACCAAGAGTCTTCTTTGCCTTCTTGGTCTTCACGGTTCCCAGATCTTAATCCTAGAGAAGATCTCTTGATCTCAGGAGAGCGGGCTATTGACAGCATGTCAAATTTCAGTACCTAGTGCAATCCATGACAAACTGAAGACTGGAGTAGGACCACTACACTACTAGATGGGTGTCTTGCAAAAAGGACACATTTTTACGATGACCACCCATTTCTCCAGATCAGATTCCTAAGAAACATCATATAACCCATCTTCTTTGAGATGCCTAGCACAATTGATGAGCATTTTTCCGTGCAGTCACCTCTGCAGCCTGTGACTGTCTGCAGTGGTCATGCATTCATACTGGCTGGAAGAGTGAAAGGAGATTGGTTGGTGAACAAGATTTTATGTTCTGTATTAGGAATGAAATCTCTCTTACGTAGGGTAACTAGATGGTGGCCCGATTCTAACGTATCGGGTGTTCTAGAATATGTAGGTAGTACATAGCACAGGCTACGTACGATATTGCACAGTGACGTAGTATATAACACAACCGACGTAGTATATAACACAGCCACGTAGTATATAACACAGCCACGTAGTATATAACATAGCCACGTAGTGTATTGCACATGTATGTAGTATATTGGTCAGCCACGTAGTATATAGCAGAGCCACGTAGTATATTGCACAGCCAGGTAGTATATTGGACAGTCACGTTGTATATTGCACAGTCACATTGTGTATTGCCCAGCTACATAGTATATAGCACAGAGATGTAGTACTGTATATAACAGAGCGCACGCAGTATGTAACACAGCCCACGTAGTATATAGCAATGTGGGCACTATATGCGTGGTTAAAAAAGAGTTAAAATAAAAATAAACATATACTCACCTTCCGAAGGCCCCTTGAAGTCCTGGCACCTGTGTGCGGTGCACGCGGCAGCTTCCGGTCCCAGGGTTGGTATGAGCGCAGGACCTGTGATGACGTCGCGGTCACATGACCGTGACGTCATGGCAGGTCCTTGTCGCATACCATCCTTGGCACCGGTACCTGCCGCTTGCACTGCCGAGGACAGCGTGCGACGTCGGAGGGTGAGAATAACCTTTTCTTTTATTATTTTTAATATTATTTGTAACATTAGATCTTTTTACTATTGACGCTGCATACGCAGCATCAATAGTAAAAAGTTGGTCACACAGGGTTAAAAGCTGCAGTAACGGAGTGCGCTACACCGCGATCCATTAACGCTGGCATTAACCCTGTGTGAGCGCTCAGCGCTGACTGCAGGGCAGTAAAGCAGCTGCCAGACTATGGCCGTCGCTGATTGGTCGTGGCATTGGTCGTGGGCGTTTTGCCACGACCAATCAGCGACTTGGATTTCCATGACAGACAGAGGCCGCCACCAATGAATATCCGTGACATACAGACAGATAGAAAGACAGACAGACAGAAAGACGGAAGTGACCCTTAGACAATTATATAGTAGATGTGCAGGGTCATTATTTGGAAGTTGTCTTGTTCCCTTTATATTCGCCAATTAATTAATTGGTGTGCTTTTAGTCTAATAAATGCTACGTTTTATTGGGGGTCCATTCGGTAATTGTTTTCCCTATATCTCTGACTTCCATCTTACATATATTACTTTTTCCGGCATCTGCCAAGTTAAGACTGTGAATTCTAATTAACCTCCCGTTATTTCATGTATAGCGCCAATTGTTTTTTCATTTCCGCACCTTTGCCGATGTCTCTATCTTGAAATATTACATTTTAGTAAAAAAAAAAATTGGAAAAAAAAATCTGCGATCACACATGATTTACACGTGAGATATTCATTAAGGTTTGAGACTAAGAGATGATATATTAGTTTTTTTAAAAGTTTGGTAAAATTAAAAAATATATATTAAAAAAGGCACAATAATGTTCGGAACATAAATGACCACTCAGCCGATTTAATAAGTAGCAAATAGGATTGTAAACTGCTTACAAGTGCGTGTTATCCAGGAATCAAAAAACGATTCTGAGGTTTATAAGTGAAACATATCGACAATTTTCTTAAACACATGCCAAACCGGCGAACGCTAACCCCGCAATCAACGCACTCCCTTCGTCTTCTAATAAACTTTCATCTTTTTAACTTTTATTGCGACATAAGTACTTACAGGAATGAGATAAAAATGTATTCACTGTACTCCTCATATCCGGCTTCTCATTCGTATTCATGTGAGGTTTTAGCCCAGAGAAACTAGCGCCATCGTAAAGACGCACATAATATCGAAAGCGCTGTTAGAAACCCATAAGATACTTCATTTGCTCATCGTAGGGGAATTAGAGCCTAATCTCTGAATTCAGAGTCATCTGCTTCATATGTGTCAAAGAGAAAGCTAATTTGCAAAACATGCGCCAGTTTTTTTTTTTAAAGAAGAGCTTCCTAGTGTGCACTTCACCCTTTGGGGCACCTGTGTTGTGTTCATGGAGTAGCTGCTGGTTGAAAAAAAAATAAACTATTTCAAGATGGGTCAGAACCAGAGAAGTGGTGACAATTACAAAAAAAGTTGGAGCCACAAACATAGGAAAAGGAACATCTGGGAGATCAGACAGAAAAGTTAAGGCTAGAAGAAGTCAAGCAGTACAAGTGTCAAATCCTATGGGCACCCGGTGGTCAAATAGATAGATCAACAAGCAAAGATGAATCCAATATTACACACACCAATGTAGTTTGGGTAATACAGCAGCTGGACAAGACAAAAGCCAAATTGGAATGTAAATGGAAGCAGTAAACTTGTCCATTGGCACCAAACCCATGTGATGGTTTGTTTCCCACTCAGTCCTTGTGATTGACCCCCAGTAGAACCACTAATAAAGGGGTTGTTCCAACTCCGACATGTATCATCTATTCACAGAACCTGCTGATGGTTGAGTGTCCGACACAAAGATCAAGGTTCTACAATGATCCTACACCTGTCCTGGGTAAACCGTGCTCTGCTTCCTTCACTCCGGTTTGTTGACCTCTGTTGTGCTCCACGTCTGGTTTGCAGACATATATCATCTATTCACAGAACCTGCTGATGGATGAGTGTTATGATCTGGTGGCCTAGAAGCAGCATGAGACGGACTCTGGAGAAGGTGGTCCCTGTACTGACCGCAAACCCTGAACCTAGCAGCGCAACTAGAAGTAGCCGTGGGGGGTACCTAACACTCCCTAGACCCCTCGACACAGCCTAAGATCTAACTTCCCCTAAAGACAGAAACCGGAAACCTATCTTGCCTCAAAGAAAATCCCCAAAGGATAGATAGCCCCCCACAAATATTGACTGTGAGAGGAGAGGAAAATAACATACGTAGACATGAAATCAGATTTTAGCATAGGAGGCCATACTAGCTAAAAAGAAAGAATAGAACAGAGTACTATGCGGTCAGTATTAAAACACTAGAAAATATCCACCACAGAAAATACAAATCTCCAAAAAATCCTTCACAGACAAAGCTGGACAAGACAAAACATGAATATGCACAGAA
Organism: Ranitomeya imitator; assembly: GCF_032444005.1. Lineage (NCBI taxonomy): Eukaryota > Metazoa > Chordata > Amphibia > Anura > Dendrobatidae > Ranitomeya > Ranitomeya imitator. Next base: position 132,600,609 of record NC_091291.1, read on the forward strand.
CTATAAGGTCAACAGCAGGTGGACAGCAAAAACAAAGCCAGGACTTATTTTTGTAGAAAAGCACAGCAAACTGGAGAGACCAGCAGGGAAGTGAATCCTCCAAAAACAATGGACAACTGGCAGGGACTAAAGAGTCCTGCAAAGCTATATACCCCAGTCAGTTTTGCAATTAGTAGATACACCTGTCCAATCCTGCAGTCCAGGCACAACTGCATTACCCTCTACAACCACCAGAGGGAGCCCAAAAGCTGAATTCACAACAGATGAGTGTCCAACACCAAGATCAAGGTTCTACAATGATCCTACACCTATCCTGGGTAAACCGGACTCTGCTTCCTTCACCCCGGTTTGTTGCCCTCTGTTGTGCTCCACGTCTGGTTTGCAGGTTGTCCAACATGACTCGTTGACTTTATCTCCCTAATCCTACTGAACACCTATTACCATACATACCTGTGCCTAAGGATTGAGACTCAAGACTTGTGTTTGGTATACTCCACCTTCTGTGCACCCCATGCTTTAACTTGCTTCAATCACTATTGCTCCCCAAATTACTGAGTGCGCCAAGTCCTCGCTTACCTCATGCCTTCCTGCTTGATTCACCAACACCAGGGATCAGTGTAAATGCCCGGATCTGAGGCTTAAAGAATCCACCTCAGCAGGTGAGCCCAGCTCTGCCTCATTCATTGTCAATGAGAGTCCCACATCTCTGGAAGTCCTATAGACAATGAATGGAGCGGTGAAGTGCATGTGTGGCCATTTCTTTATTCTTAAGGGATCTGATCTTGGGATTATGGTAGTCCCAGCAATTAGACCTTCCGATGATCAGCAAGTTGGGACAATCCCTTAAACATTGTCAACCTTGTCTAATACATTGGGCGGCAGGGAAAAGACGGCTACATCCCTTCCACACCCGGTCCTGTCTGTAATACTGACTGGGTGGCACACATTACATGACTACTATGAGAAAAGTTGCCACCACTGATGCCAGGAGCGGAGATCCAGCACCAGATTGGTGAAAAGTAGTGAAAAGTTTGCAAAAACAGCAAAATGTGCATATGGTTCTAGCGTCATGTTTAAAAATAGCAAAAAACCTAAATTTGGGGGCATTTGATGTATTCACAACCCCTTATTTTGCTCTGTGACTGTATGACCAGATGGGTAAATATTCCTGTTTTCGCTCCTCCGTGCCCCATAGAACCAGAGTCCATATGTTATTCCCATCAAATGACTTTTGCACTGTGAAAAGTGAAACAAAAATGATAAATTCCGACCATTTTTATCAGCGTGCTTCCCTTTTAATGTCTGGAATAATTAATGTATGTACGTGCATGGAGATACAGTATGTAATTGTAATTACAACTAATCTAACACATTGTAGCAATTAAGCGCGCGATACCTCAATTTGATGGCCTTACTGAAGAGGAAATTACGATTCTCTGATATTTTGCAAGTCAAACATCATTTAAATCTCTGATTACAGAGCATAAAGGGGTTTACTAATTAGACGAGCCATAAAAGTGTGATGGGTGGCTGTCTAACAGCTGGGACCTCCACCTGACAATGCAGGAAAGTGGCCGCGCATGCGCAGGATTCCTCTGTCGAAACAAGTAGACGTTAAAGAGAATCTGTCTCCAAATCCCACAATATAAACTATAGACCAGATGAGGTTGATGTACTTACTTTGAAAATTCATGTCTGAATGGCTGTATAATACCGATAATAAATCGAGCATTTTATGAGTCCGGCTCTAGCTTTTTAATTATCATTGATAATCAAACATTAAAAAAGGATTGCACAGCTATTCTGTAATGGATTTTCAAAGGAAGTACACCAGCCTCATCAGTTCTAAGAGAGCTATTAAACCTGTTAGCAACGGCCGCTGAACAAGCAAACGCCATCACTCTGTGGAGCAGGTTCAGAAGCTGAGCCCGTCCGTATTACACAGTCATCGCCCGAGAGTTAAAGATCCAATCGCAAGACATTAAAAGCCACCATCAAGCAAGAAAGAGGCATTTAAAGGGCTTATAACATGGTGTCTGTCATTTCAGAGCCCAGTAGACAGTATGGCAGGGTATTGTATAGATGATCAAGTGACCACAAGTTCAAGTCCCCTTAGGGAACTAACGTAATAAAAAGAGTGAAAAAAAACAGACAAACCTTTTTTTTATATAACATAAACCAAAACAAATAAAAAGTGTAAATGACCTCACTTTTCCTAAAACATAAATTTAAAAAATGCACATATTTGGTATTGCCACATGCATAATTACCCTAATAAACCATAAAAAAAATTGTTCTCCCCTCAGATGAATCCTAAAACTAAGAAAAGAGCATTGAAACTCCAAAAATATACAATAAATAGCAATTAAAATGTGTATGAATAAAAACTACACCCTCACTCAACTTCATCAGCCACAAATGAAAAATGCTACAGGACTAAAAAAAAAAAAAAAATTAGTCTTCATAAAGATGCTTCTTCTCTTTGTCCAGCATGGAGTCTCTGAAGCTTTTTGCTTGGATGATCTCAGCAGTTCAATATTGACCACTCTTCTCTGCTGTATGTACTCCCCTCTGGCAATCTGGATTGTACTGCCTGGTGAGGAGTGGAAGAGTCGGTTGTTGGTAGAGGCTTTTGGAGTGTTGATCTATGATTGTTGCTTGGTGTTTCGGCTGTGTGCAAATCCTCTTCCTCTCCTATTTGGTTTTCATTCCTTTTCTCCCTGGTGTTCCCCTCTTTTGGCTTTGAGTGCATATTTGTATGATTAGTATTTTCCTTTATCCCTGTACATCCTTCCTTGTTTGTCTGGATTGTTTATGTGCATGCACTATTATTCTCCATTAACCTGGGTGGGTGAGGGGGACAAATATAGGTTTGATTCAGGAGCTCAGCAAGCTACGTGGCCCAGAGGTTTTCACCATCAGAACTAATCTGGGGAGCAGGAATAGCTAGGGCACCCCTGGAACTAGGCACAGGGAAGGAGCCTCTTGCCCTGGGTTATCAAACAACAGAGATGTGACAACTCCCTTTGGTACACATAGCTGCAATCAATCGCTTCCTATAACCATCAACAAGCTTCTTACACCTCTCAGCTGGAATTTTGGACTGCTCTTCTTTTGTAAACTGCTCCAGGTCTCTCATATTTCGCCTTCTCCCAAAAGTAATTTTGGGGGCTTCTTGCTGTATGTTTGGGGTCATTGTCCTGCGGGACCCATGACCTGGGATGCAAACCCAGCATTCTTACACTGGGCCCCACATCGTAATTACTTTACCATGCAATGTATTGAGAACAAAATACCTCCAAATGCGATGAAATGTTGCAAGAAATGCAATTCTTTCATAGTTTGCTTTTTACTATAGTTTAGTATAGTATAGTATATACCGGCCCAAAAGAGGACTATTTTGGCTTCCATAGTTTAAATTATGCTCAACAGATAAGTTTGGTGCAGACGCCTGGAGCTTTTTCTGGACTTTGTGCCAAACTTAGGCTCCGAACATCAATTGTCAACAGTGATTAAAAATGGTTCTTCCCGTCCTTGTCGATTTAGCCTGCACTCACATTGGACTTTACCTTTGTCTACATAGGAATTGATTAATAGCCCGTTTGGCCCTCTGGGTCTGAGCTACTCAAGGGGCCATTAGGTGCTTTTAGAAGAAGTTGTATTTTTCAAGCTGTCCGCCCCTATCTTGTTTCTTTGAAAGCCACAGATAATGTTACCGAATCCAGTGGCCTTTTGTCTTTTCCTTTGTGTAAGTGAATGACCTGAACAGCTGCGTTGTGCACTTAGCCCCCCACCCGAGAGATCAGAGGGTCCTCACACAGGTTGTGCAGCATCTGTGCTGGGCGCATGTGTTGCACCTCCGTCATCTTGTCAGCTTTAGGCAAATGTTATGATCCATGCACTCCAGGTCGGTATGCCCTGCATTTACAGACGTGTCCATTAGAAATGACTCCTCTTTGGATGATGGATGGTCTTCAGCACAAAATGTGAAGAGACACTTGGGACTTATCTGCCGCAATCACCAACAATAACGCAGCATTTACTTATAAAAATCTAAAGCATAAAAAGCAAATGATATAAATTATTAATAAAGTGTTTAAACTCTAAGGAAAACGTATACAATGGGCTCATTGCTGATCCGTCTTCTTCTGCATCTTGAAGGAGTTTCCGTTAGTAGATAACGAATTCCTAAATTCTAATGTTCCTCAGGTAAAAAAAAAAATACAATAAAAACCATACCTCCCGCTGAGGCGCCGTTCCAGCATTTGAGGCGCGTTGTCTCCTGGCAGTCACAAGGTATTGCTATGTTACGAGAGCACTGCAGGGTTCATAGTTTCGTCTGACGGGACTGTGAAGGCTGCAGCTGATCAGTGGCCACTGATTGCCTGCAGCAGTCCTAGTGAATGGCAAAGACATTCATTTCTAATTGAACTTATTAAGGATTTCATAAAAAAATTTGGATTCACACAAATGGGAAGTTTTGGGGGGATATGATTGGTACAAATTTGGCAAAGTAGCAGCCAGCCAGTTGCCATTGTGCTGAATTTTTTTGTGGGCTGGGAAGGGATTAAAGGGGTTGCCCATTACTTGTATAACCCCTTTCAGTTTCAGTGGTGTCGGCGCTGTTCCAGCGGTGTCGGCGCTGTTCCAGCGGTGTTGGTGCTGTTCCAGCAGTGTCGGTGCTGTTCCAGTGGTTCCACCACGGTTCCAGCTGTGTCTGTGCTGTTCCAGTGGTTGCACCACGGTTCCAGCTGTGTCGGTGCTGTTCCAGCAGTGTCGGTGTTGTTCCAGTGGTTCCGCCACGGTTCCAGCTGTGTCGGTGCTGTTCCAGTGGTTGCACCACGGTTCCAGCTGTGTCGGTGCTGTTCCAGCACTGTCGGTGCTGTTCCAGTGGTTCCACCATGGTTCCAGCTGTGTCGGTACTTGGTCTCCTGGAGTTACATGACATTGATACGTCACACAATTCCTGCAGCCGGTCACCACTGGCTTCCCTCTCCCACCTTTGGACTTATCACATACAAGCCAATGGCTCTCAGTTCCTCCGGGTTTATGTGATGTGTCCGAAGGTAAGGAGAATGAAGTCAGCACTGATTGGCTACAGGGATCTCATGACATAACAATGTCACACAATCCCCTGCTTAAAGGACGCCTACACCAGAGGTGAGTATAAGTGTTATTATTTTACAAGGGGGAAACATTGGGATGTAAAAGAAGTTTTCCAAGTAGTGGACAACCCTTTTAAAAGTAAAAAAAAATCACATGATACTTACATGCCTTAAGCCCCAGCCTAACCTCTTACACTACCTCCATTGACAATGCAGCTCCCTAGTCCTCCGTGCAGGTTTTTCAGTTTATCCAACACTAATGCCCCTATGGTTTCAGGGGAAAAGGGAGTGATACATAGCATTGATGTCAATGACGTACGTTGCTCCCCACTTGAAGCCCCGGAATAACCATTGACTTGCAGAGAGGACCAGGAGCTGAACAGAGGTGCAAGCATCATAGGGAGTCATGGCTTTTACGAGAGGTGAGTATACTATGCTTTTTTTTATCATTTTTGACTCTTTTTTGTCCCTCCATTTATTATTCTTTGACGACTGGAGTGACTTTAAAGAGTAAAAAAAAAGTATTTTCTTGGCAATCGGAGAACTTTCAATTCAGATCGAATTTTAGCCAAAATTAGCCAATTTTGAGAAAATCTGCCTGAAATAATTTTCGTGAGATTCGCTTATCTCTTGTGCACACATAACTTATTCCAGAAAGTAACGTGTGTTCCTTATGATGCAAACTCTCTGCAGCCCTTTCCTGATTTCTCCATCTGGTACTATCGGAAGGGAGCATTGATGTTGTATGTAACACGATGACTTGTGATTGTGTTGTGACCTTACTGTAGACTGCAGTGATATGATGCTTTGTTTCTAAGAAGACAATATCATGGGTGGTGGACACTTTACGCTGAAATCTGAGAGATCAGATGAAAGAGACATCTGTCAGGAGCATTGTGTCTTACGACTGGTGGAGCCACCTCTTCTCAACACTTTATGGTTTACTATTGTCCTATATTCATGATTATTATTTATCTTCTTCTGCGAAGTCCATAAAGCTGCCACGTGGATGCATGTATGGAAATATTTTGCACGCATGATAAACTGGAGTAAGGTTATCCTACAGGGAACATGATTAGATATCTCTCTGAAGACGTCAATAACGAGAGCTGCCAGTTTACTGATAGACATGGGATAGTTGCAAGGGTTCCTAAGACGAGGAATTTCTTATGGGTTCCTCCATGGTAAAAAGTTTCAGAATGACTGCGTTGAAGCATGCTCATTAAATCAAATATGTTGTAAACTAAATGAACTCTTGCTCCTACAGCATGGTGCTCCTTTAGAAAACACATCCACAATGCACAAAGCCTAATCTAACCTGACGGAGGGTGCCAGACATATTTTTGGCAAAAATGCACAAGCTTATTGGCAAAGTCGGACAGTCATTGCCCTGACCGGAAAGAGGAAACAGCTAAGACGTAATTCAATGATGTTAATCACGCATGCTGCTATTAAATAAAGGGTAATTTTCAAGTTCTTTGACGGGAAACATTGCACAGTGCTTGTAAAAACAATTAAATTCTATTTAAAAATCCTTTCTGTCCTCAAGAACAGAGGAATCTATAGTTTACTGCTTGTTGCCTATGTCACCAGCCATCTGCAATCTATCAGTGCTGGCCAGTGCTAGGCAATGAGTATAGTGCTTACAAGCTCTTTCCAATAGAGCTTGTACGCACTGCTCCAAAGCTGTCTGGATGCAGACGAGTAAGGCACACAGGATACAGACAGTTAACTGGGAGACTGGAAGCCTTTGGCAGCTAGGACACGTTCTTAAGACCTCGGACAGCTTTCAGAGTTACTGACTTCTGCAGGCAAACAGAAGACTGAAGGGCGGGAAGCCTCAAGCAGCCAGAAGATGTCTTAGAGAGCGCAGACAGGTTGCAGAGTTACTGAAGCCCATGGGCAAACAGGAGACTGAAGGGCTTAGAGCCACAGACAGACAGGAGATGTTTTGGAGACCGCAGATAGGTCGCAGGCAGATAGGAAACTGAAGGAATGGAAGCCGCAAGCAGCCATGAGATGTCCTGAAGTCTATGAACAGGAACAACACACCGGCAAAACTAAAAGTCTTACTAGAAAGTCTTCATAGCAAGACACTGGTGTGTGCCTAGGGAGGCCTTATGTAGAGCTAGGAAGTTCAACACATGAGAGCACATCAGGCTACTTGCAAAGCTCAACGACGAGCACAAGAAAGTTTAGTGAACCGGGGTGTAGGGAGCAGAGCATAGACTCGACATAAGTGTGTAACAGAGCTTTAGTACCCCTGCGCTCCAACAAAGCTACAGAAACAAAGTTATCATTGGAGATTGCATAGTTTGGGCCATTGACGCATCAATGCTGCTAGTCCACACTGTTTATCAACAAGGAGTATAGGAAGTCAGGAGGATGGAGAGAGGTGCGCTCTTGAAAAAGGAACATGAAAACTCTTTAGGATACCATCTGATGCTTATGAGGGCCTCAAGACACTCTTCCCCAATAGGAGAGAAGCATCAAAATCCTTTTGATCCTGCAGGAGATAAGCCTTTCCCAACAGGAGAGAAGCATCGGGATCCATTTGGCGGCCCACAGGAGTTGACCCCCACTGGAAATAAGCCTTTCTCAACAGGAGGGAAGCATCAGGATCCTTTTGGCGCCCCGCAGGAGTTGACCTCCGGAGATGATAAGCCTTTCCAAGAATCGCCTGCTTTCTTCGCTCTCGAAAACACATATGCTACAATTTTCTGTGTTACTACTGAAGCTGAGACATACAGATCATGAAGTACAGCAGACTTTCCTCCAGAAATATCTATGCTGGGAGAGCCGGTACAGGAGATATTGCCGTAGAGGTCTATTAATTTGAAATGGACAAGGAAAAAAGCAGCACTGAAAAAAATAAAAATTGCATCCATTGCTGTAGTGCGGCGATGCTGCACATGACACGTCTATCCGCGGAGATCAATATTACATCACCGTATGGTATTGACTTGTTAGGTGCTCCGGGTCCTGACTTTTATGCTATGATCCTATGGAAGGACGTTGTAACCAATCTCTTTAGTCATCTTTTCACGAAAAGAGCTGATAACAGAGAATTATTTATTGTACTCTGCTGCATATGACATTGTATTAAAAAGTCAAACACTTCAAGTTCTGCCGAGTTAATGGAACATATATTAAATTTCCGAATATAATTAATAACTTCAGGAATTTTTAGCATTACTTAAATCTGTCTCCCGAGGTCCCACTTTTGACAGGTGAGCGGAGTCGAGATGGAGCCTGAAACCCGGCACTATGTGATCAAAATGGACAGCCGAGCAAAGATCGGGAAAAGAAAGTACAATGTGTTCTGTGTTCCGCAGGCTTCGTCTCTTCATCCAGGTTGGTTCATTATACCAATTTCTCTCTTTGGAGGCCACTGGACTCTCTTAGGTTGTGTTCACACTGCGTTTTTTTCTGTTGTTTTTCTGCATGGAAAACCCCGCAAATTGACGAAAGGATCATAAGAATGAATATATTGATTCCAATGTAAAAACGACTCGCTGTTCACACTTTCAGGCTTTTGAGCGTCTTTTAAACGATTCCGGCTTTTCAAAAGACGCCAAGCGATTAAAAGAAGTAGCGTAAATTTTTCAGCCGTTTTCTGCCAAGACGATGCTCAATACTTTCAGTATTTACAAGTCAACGGGAAGGTTAAAAAGACGTCTGGGAGATTTTTTTTTGGCACATTTTTGTAAGCTTTTCTGCTGCACAAAATACTGGAGTTTTCTTCATTGGCTAATGGATTAAAGAAAAATATATAAAAAAAAATGCAAAAGAAAATGCTCCCAAAAACAGCTGATACAAAAAGCTCAAAAATGCTGACGGAAAAAGTGCAAAGGAAAAAAAAAAGGTCGGCAAATGACCAGAAATCATCTCACTTCTATAAAATCACAGAAAAAAAAGGAAAGTTTCTACTTGAAAAACGGAATTTATTGATCACCAGAAAAAGACGGAATGTGAACATATCCTTAGGGAATGTGCACACAACGTCTTTTTCAAGTGAGGCAGCATGGTGCCCCTCCAATCTATTCTAAACTCAGCTGCCCGACTAATCCACCTGTCCCCCCGCTATTCCCCGACCTCTCCCCTCTGTCAATCCCTTCACTGGCTCCTCATTACCCAGAGACTCCAGTACAAAAGCCTAACCATGACATACAAAGCCATCCACAACCTGTCTCCTCCATACATCTGTGACCTCGTCTCCCGGTACTTACCTACCCGCAACCTCCAATCCTCACAAGATCTCCTTTTCTACTCCCCTCTTATCTCCTCTTCCCACAATCGTATACAATATTTCTCTCATGCTTCCCCCCTACTCTGGAACTCTCTACCACAACACATCAGACTCTCACCTACCATTGAAACCTTCAAAAAGAACCTGAAGACCCACCTCTTCCGACAAGCCTACAACCTGCAGTAACTACCGATCGACCAAACCGCTGTATGACCAGCTCTACCCTCACCTACTGTATCCTCACCCATCCCTTGTAGATTGTGAGCCCTCGCGGGCAGGGTCCTCTCTCCTCCTGTACCAGCTATGACTTGTATTGTTCAAGATTATTGCACCTGTTATTATGTATACCCCTCCTCACATGTAAAGCGCCATGGAATAAATGGCGCTATAATAATAAATAATAATAATAATAATAATAATGGTGGCTCAGTGGTTGGTACTGTTACTTTGCAGCATTGCAAGGAGTTTGTATGTTCTCTCTGTGTTTCCGTGGGTTTCCTCCGGGTTCTCTGGTTTACTCCCATACTCCAAAGATATACTGATAGGGAATGTAGATTGTGAGCCTCAACGGGGACAGTGATGATGATATCTGTAAAGTGCTTCAAAATATGGTGCTGCTATATAAGGACGGCAAGTGGGTAAACCTGACAAGTTATTAAAAAAGAAGACCTTCCTGGAAGCGCTGTTTTTTTCCCTTAAAATGTATATCCAGGACTTTCTGAAAAACAAAAAAATGTTCCTAAGCTCTAACAGGCAGGTAGTTGAACAGGCAGGTAGTTGAACAGGCGGGTAGTTGAACAGGCAGGTAGTTGAACAGGCAGGTAGTTGAACAGGCAGGTAGTTGAACAGGCAGATAGTTGCTACTTACCTGCCTGTTGTGCTCGGCACCGTTCTTCTCAGTGACAGGGCAGTCATAGACCGCTCCTGCCAGCGATTCAGCTGGCATCACATCTACAAAGCAGAGGCTTCTTTTCCACTCCACTCTGTTGACAGGACGGGACTTCTGACATCATTCTGATTCACAGCCGGATTCCCACAGCCAAACTGCGGAAGTTGGCTGTCAATCAGAATGATGTCGGAGGTCCCATCCCATCGACAGAGTATGGTGGAAAATAAGCCTCCGCTCTGTCAACATAACGTCAGCAGAGGTAGCTGAATTGCCGGCAGTAGCTCTCTGCGTCCACTCTGTGCTGGGGAAAACCGGTGCTGGGCACAACAGGCAGGTAAATAGCAACTACCTGTCTGTTACTGCTTAAGCACATTTTTTGTTTTTCAGAAAGTCCCAGTTATCCCATGTAAGTATCTTTTTTAGCTATACAAAGAGGTTTCACCTCTCATTGTAATCTGTCTGTGATGATAATGAGACTGCTGAAATACCTTTCACGGAGAACAAGAGTCATGATTCTAATATTGTGCCTTGCAACCAGAGTGAAAATTACAAATGTTCAAATTTTTTTTGGGGGGGAAGGATATATATATATATATATATATATATATATATATAGTAATATAAAAAATAGCAAACAAGTAGAACATTTTTACATAAAATCCTGATTTTAAACAATAGCTAATTTTTGGATGACTCATTCCCTTCACAGTATATTGGGATTCCATAGAAGACCCAAGAGTAGCTTTACATTCACTGCTGTGCAGGCACATGTCACCAAGTCCTAAGAGACAGATCAGGAAATGAATTCATGCAACTGGTGAAGAACAGGAAGAACTGAGACAAAGCCGAAGAAGATCCTGAGATAAAATGTATTATTAGAAGACAAGTCCAAGGACTTGGTGACAGGTGAGTGCGTTCATTCATTCATTCATGGACATGCCTGGTCTACGGCCTTCACTGCGCTGCTCAGGGTGGGAGCTCTTCCGTCTTCAACTCCTTTGTCTGAAACCATAAAAGACATGTCGCAACCTCAAAGTGAAGCTTCTATGGGACGTGTGAGAACGAGCCCTATTGTCCTCCAGGCGACGAGTAACTTGAATATCGTCCGTACATCTATTTTTTTTTTTTTAACACAAACAGAAAGAATCAGCATCCTGTCTTTTTAGGTTGCATAAAAGAAACAACTGCGTTGGATGTAAACTCTACCGTGACTATAAAGATGACATCACAAGCACAAAATCATTCTCAGCAGCCCATGATATAACGTGACCGGAACAGATTTCAGTCATTGCATCTTGTGCCAACTTGTACAATGGTAACCCCTTCCCCAACGGTTCACGATAATGATCATGTATCACAAAAACAGACCTCTCTTTCTTGATAAAATGAATAATATTCATGATCAAACAAAAGATTTCTACCAAGTTAGGAAATGATCCACTGATATAGGATAAGACGATAACGTTCCGATCGCTGGGACCGCGATCGATCGCAAGGACGGGGCTCTGAATGGAGCAGAGATCGAGCATGCACAACTTGGCTCAATCCAGTCTCTATGGGACTCCCCGAGCTGGCCAACTGCTGTCCTATCCCACAGAGCCGAGGTCCCCAACCTATCTGACCTTGAGAGCCACATCCAGCCCTGAAAGATGGCCGCGAGGCAGAATTCAGATCCTTCCACGGCTTAGTAATGGAGAGGCGTCTATAAAGATATGTAATATTTTTGTTGTGGCAGCTTTTTGGATGATTTCTGCCTGCCATTGACGTCAGTGAGGTTCGAGTATACTCGCCGAACCATTCGTTGAAGATGTTTTGCGAACATTTGGACGTTCACGATCCGAAACGAACGTTAAAAGGTTTGCTCATGTCTAGTTATAGAGCCAAAGTTCTGTGACAAACCTGTTTGTTTGGTAATATCTGGATGGGACATATGGGCACAGATAGGGCAGTACCGTAAGGAACAAGATGGAAGTGAGGGTGATGGCGGAGCTCACCAGTAAGGGTTGTGTAAGGAAACAACACCTGTAGGTGCCTGATGTGCCATAGCTGCAGTCAGGTACGGACTGGGGATGAAATTCAGCCCTGGCATTTGAAATCACACAGGCCCATGTTGTCCCCGTCCCCAAGAACCAGATGGGATATATTACTAATATTACCCTGGATGGAGGAAAGGAAGATTTACTACAAGACCAATATTTCTAATGATACTCGTGGCCCGCTGGGGTAAGTGACGGAGTAAACGACTTTGTGCTCCGTCACAACTCCTAACAGTATGGGTGTCTTGAGAACACCGATTCTGTTAACAATGTAGCAGTCAAGGCAGCCCACAACCAGACAGGCCCTTCTGGCATTTGCCAGAATTGCCAAATGGCCAGTCCAGCCCTGGCTGCAGTCCTGTGGCTGGAGGAGAGCGTCGTCCAGATAACAGTTGGAGATTATCGCGATGTTCGGGCTCTGCTCATGGAAAGGACGAGATCTGTAGAGTATAAACAAGGGTTTTTAATTCACCAGTGCATTTTGGCACCGGACTAGCGCCTTTATCAAGGTAAATAACCAAGTGCACTTGACTATTTAACCTGGAGAATGGTGTCGGTATGGTGCAGAAACGAGTTGATGAATTAAAAAAAAAAACCTTGTTTAATTCTCTCCGGATTTCATCCTTTCCATGAGCAAAGCCCACACATCCTGATGATCTCCAGTTTGCCAAACCTGTTTAACAGACACCACGCACTGCAGCATGGTGGTTTCTCCACTCTAGCCGATGGCACATAAGTGGTATTTGCAATTCGGGGAGGGCACTTTTCGGGGAGATTATTCTTTTTTTCTTTATGCTCTGCTATGAAGTCCTTCATCTTGTAGGCTCTCCAATTGGTATCGGAAACTTAACGTATGGATTTTAGAAACTCTGTAAACCCTTACGAAGGATCAATTGCAATCAGCCTCTCTTGTCTATGGACACAAAGCTACAAATCCATACATCACAATGGAGTTTTCAGCCATTGTCCAGGTACGGTTCTCGGCTGGCCGAGCCTAAATGCTCCCACTCATGTAAATTATTAATGCTTTGAGTTGAAACTGGCTATTCACCCATGGACTAATGACTCCAGTCCTGGGCTTCACTATTCTCTCCTCTCATGGGCTATGTCACCAGCAATCTTTCCATTGTTCATCCTGGATGTCCTTATGGAATTTAAAGTTCATCTTGTCAGAAATAGCTTTTGTTCTTTTCACCTTTAAGCACAAAGTTCACATCAGAAGGCTGTCTGCTCATGAGCCGATTCCGTTATTACACGTCCCTTTTCTCAATGGTTAGAGATGTTCTTTGAGTCCATTATTGTCTTCCTTTCTTTTGTGCACTCGCTGATTTATCCTTGGACACAATATTTCTCCAGCTTGACATTTAAAATCTTTATATTGTGTATAAGATGGAGTAAACAAGTGAAAGTCGGGGAGATTATCAAGAATCACATCCAGTTAAATTCAATTAATGTCCATTTTTTCACATATTTTGTAAAGAATGTTACACTCGGCTCACTCCATCAGCGCTTATTGCTGTTATTACAGTACGTGCTGCTCCCTTGAGACTCTGATCAGTTATTTTTCCATTTTTTCTATACCTACAGCACATGGGCTGCTTTGTGGCAATTCATCACTTAATTATTACATGTATTTCTGGCTAAAAGGATTTTTGACATGTAGTTTTATTCAAAATGGAAGACCAATTGGCTTCTACATCCTCTACGTATCACTGTACACATTAAGCTGCAGAACAAGTTACTAGTAAATCCATTTGTTTGTAGCCTTTATCTCTCTTTTTCTGAACTATCTTCCAAGCTGATTTACGATGAGTAGACACTTCAACTTTGATGTAGTCATAAATCAGCTCAGAAGATGGTTCAGGAGATGAGAGATTACGGTTACAGATTGCAGTGATAGCGAGCTCACTGATGGGTTCTCTGGTAACTCATTCTGTAGTCTACTATGTACTGTTACACATAGAGGCTGCAGAATGAGTTACTAGTGAATCTGTCAAAGTCTGTAATGTTTTCTATGTTTCAAGTTGATTTATAAAGAGTTGACAGTTGAACTTTGATGCAGTCATAAATCAGCTTAGAAGATTATTCAAGAGCTGAGATATTGGGGTTGCAAACTCTGCAGTCAAAACCAGCTCACTGATGGATTCACTGGTAACTCATTTCATAGTCTGTTCATTTCATAACTCTATTCTAATCAGCTATCTTTCAGGTTGGTTTATTAAGATTTGACAGTTGAACTTTGATGTAGTCATAAATCAGGTTAGAAGATGGTTCAGGAGATGAGAAATTAGGGTTCAAGGCTGCAGTGAGAGTGAGCTCACTGACGGATTCACTGGTAACTAATTTTATAGTCTGCTAGGTACTATGATACATAGAGGCTGCAAAATGAGCTACCAGTCAATCTGTTAAAGTCTGTAACCCCTATCTCTCTTTTCCTGAGCTATCTTTCAAATTGATTTATGAAGAGTTGAAAGCTCAACTTGAATGTAGTCATAAATTAGTTTAGAAGATAGTTCAGGAACTGAGATATTAGGGTTACAGACTCTGTAGTCAGAACAAGCTCATTGACAGATTCACTGGTAAGTCATTCCATAGTCTGCAATGTACTGTGATACATAGAGGCTGCAGAATGAGTTACCAGTGAATCTATTAGAGTCTGTAACCCTTATCTCTGTTTTCCTGAGTTGTATGAAGAGATGACAGTTCAACTTTGATGTAGTCATAAATCAGCTTAGAAGGTGGTTTAGGATATGAGAAATTAGGGTTACAGACTGTGCAGGGAGAGCAAGCTCACTGACAGATTCACTGGTAACTCATTCTGTAGTCTACTATGTACTGTCATACATAGAGGCTGCAGAATGAGTTACTTGTGAATCTGTCACAGTCTGTAATGTTATCTATCTTTCAAGTTGATTATAAAGAGTTCACAGTTGAACTTTGATGTAGTCGTAAATCAGACAAGAAGATTATTCAAGAGCTGAGATATTAGGGTTGCAGTCAAAACCAGCTCACTGATGGATTCACTGGTAACTCATTTCATAGTCTGCTAGGTACTGTGATACATAGAGGCTGCAGAATGATTTGCCAGTGAATCTCTCAGAGTCTGTAACCCCTACCTCTCTTTTCTTGAGATATCTTTCAAGTTTATTTATGAAGAGTTAACAGCTCAACTTGAATGTAGTCATAAATCGTTTTTTAAAAGATAATTCAGAAGCTGAGAGATTAATGTTACAAACTCTGCAGGCAGATCAAGCTCATTGACAAATTCACTGGTAACTCATTCCATAGTCTACAATGTACGGTGATACATAGAGGCTGCAGAATCAGTTACCAGTGAATCTATCAGAATCTGCAACCCTTATCTCTCTTTTCCTGATCTGTATAAAGAGTTAACAATTCAACTTTGATGTTGTCATAAAATCAGCTTAGAAGATAGCTAAGGAGATTAAAGTTACAGACTCTACAGGCAGAACAAGATCACTGAAAGATTCACTGGTAACTCATTCTGTTATCTGCTATGTACTGTGATACACAGAGGCTGCAAAATGAGCTACCAGTGAATATGTCAGAGTCTGCAGCCCTTATCTTTGTTCTAATGAAGATTAGGTTAGAAGATGGTTCAGGAGATGAGAGATTAGTGTTACAGATTGAGCAGTCAGAACTAGCTCACTGATAGATTCACCGGTAACTCATTCTGCGGTCTGCTACATAATGCTCCCAAAAATATTGTTCTTCTTTCACTCTCTGACATTGAAAAGGTATGGAGTTTGGATGACAGTGATATGGACTAAACTATGTACAAGTGCATCGGTGTACTGATCGTTCACAATAGGATCATTTCTTTATGGTTGTTCAACTATTAATCTAATTCTATCTGATATGTATGGCCATGGCTACCTTTAGAGGTGGCCATTTATGAGCAAATTTTTTTTACAAAATTTTCAAAGCAATGTCATTGAAAACATATATGTAAAGGCCAATGTTGACTAAAATGTGGATGGTTAGATGGGTTTGAAGATCGTTCACCAGACAATGGTTATTCCACCATGAACCTACTTCTGTCTGATATGTATGGCCATGGCTACCTTGAGAGGTCACCACTGAATGAGCAAATTTTATCCAAAATTTTCCAAGCAATGTCATTGAAAATATATGTAAAGGTCAATGTGGACTAAAATGTGGACAGTCGAATGGGTCTGAGGAACATTCACCAGACAATGGTTGTTCAGCCATCAACCTACTTCTGTATGATGTCACTTTTATAATTCTTGTGGTCAGTGGAGGTCCACAAAGTTAGACCTCTATAGATCAGACTTAATAAGTCTAGAAAAAATAAATCTCATTACGTGAATGTCCATCCATCGATAGGCAAAGCCAAATTGTTATCACTGAACTCTACAGTTGCGTGACGGAGAATCCAGGGTTTGGAATTTTCTAACAGAAAAAAGGGGCACTAAATTGGAAAAAGATATTTTATAAAAAGAAATATGTATGATTTGACTCATATAAAAGATTTCAGTAATAGAAATTTTTTTTTACAAGAGTCATTGTAGTGAACCGAAGATGGAATCTCCCATCGATCAAGACTTCTGATACATCAGAAGTTACAAAACTTTAGCTATGTCAAATATTTCGATCAATGGGAGTTCTGGTATTAAGAACGAGGGCGCAGACGCTCTTCTTTCCTCCAAGTCTTATGATTGACTCATAGTTTTTCTATTGAGCCCATCTTAGAGCACTTTTACCCACTAATGGGGGTCTCAGTACTCTGACCACCACCAATCAAAACTTTTGAAATGTATCTACGACATGTCAAAAGTTTTGCAAAAGTGAATTTACTCTTGAAGACTTTTTCCATTTCAATTTAGAATTTTTGTTTTAATGGGAGAGGAACAAAAAGTGAAGTGGCATCTGTGTTTTTTTTAAAAAGGTTGATGCCTTTTAAGCTAGAATTGTAACCCAAGGAGACCATCCGTGCCGATCAGCTGCTGTATCTCCTGAAGTGCAGCAGCTGTGACTCACATCCTTAAAATATAAAAAAAAAAGAAGAAAAATAATGAAAACAGCAAACTATTCGGAAAATGCAACTTTTGTTCTACGGCTCCCGAATGAAGCACTCTAGAGTATTTGGGAACAGTTTGAGTAAATGAAGCTGTAAATTCCTGGCGTTACCACTTAAAAGGGTTCTGCTGAGATTAATAAATATTGTATGCCGGCTCCGAAAACATAAAGAACCTTACAAGTTTAAAGTGGATCTGTCAGCTGAATATGCTGCCCTACGTAAGGACAGATACCGGTGCGTTCTTCTATTAGCTGAAACAAAAGGAAAAAAAATTGCCATTGGCAAAAAAGGAAGAATGAAAGAAATAAGCTGAGTCATATATAAGTTAAGTGTGAAGATGATGGGGTGTGCTACCCCTGCCAGGACCACCACCACTGAGAGGTGGTTGGAGAAGTTGGATGAGGACTCCATGGATGAAGGCTCCGGATTCCTAATTAGGAGTCTGCTGCATTTTCTCTAACCTCTTCCGTTAGCCAAATGGCACATTGGATATTTTGGTTGAGTGGGGTATGGACCTGTCGTTCTGATATGATTCCCTTAAAGAGGTTGTCCACTCCGAAAAATAAACCACCGTTCTTAAATAAATAAAATACTTGTTAGAGTTAAGCAAAAAACATTTGGAAGACGTTGGTCCAGTGGCCACTTTATGGCAACCGAACCAGAGCTCTTTGGATCTCCTACTACCTGCCGGTATCATCAGTGCCTCTTCTGATTAGTTTGCCCAATGTGGGGACATGTGTGCATCGCGAAGAAGTGACAACATGAGGCTTACTAATCAGAAGAGGCAGAAGGTGGCATGAGGTTTGGTTTGGTGGCCACGGACTACCTAGACAAGAGTCCTTGCTCAACTCTAAATCTTACCTTACCAATACTATCCTCTTTTAATGCTAACAGATCCCCCACCTGTTTAGCAGGGTGGGCATGTAGCTGCTGCAGCCAATCCCTACACACCAGGGACCAGTGATTGGCTGCTCATCTGGCCAGAGTGGAGAGGAACCTGGGCAATATTGAAAGACTCATAGCGGGTGATCTTTAAAAACTGCACCGATCTCTGTGTTTCTTCTTCCGGCTGGGTGGGCAAGTAACTGCTGCAGCCAATCATTGCTCATTGCCTGGGATTTTCAGCAACCGGCACATACTGTTCCGGTTAGATACTGACGTTCAAAGACCCGCAGAGGACCATTGAGGCATCGGAAGATTCGCGAAAGGGATCTGTAAGGTGAACATACTTTTTTCTTAGTATCCTGGGCAGTTTTTAAACAAAAAAAGTTGGGGGGATGGACAACCTCTTAGACAAGCCCTTTAAAGAGTGCAGAATTTTCCAGACCATACATACAATATATAACACCAGGAATTAATATACTCTAACTGTTCCCAAATACTCTCCCATGCTTCAATCAGAAGCTGAAAGACAAAGGTTTGCAGTGATCGTTTTTTCCCCTCTTTTAGGGGCTCGCGTCTTCACTAATTGTCCTCCATTCTATACGCTGATGGTTACTTGCATGCAGTCGACCATTGATTAAGCCACCAGACACCAAGCAATCGAAACTCATATTTCCCATGATATGTAAATTGCCCTAAATATCTTTTGTTTCCAACGTTCCCGGCAATTGTTCCAGTGTAATAAAAACAAAAAACAAACCTTACAGATTTATTGCTCATTTGGTATTGTGCGATGCCGGATTGGATCCATTTCTTTTTTCGACATTTTATGCCACGACCAAAACCTATGTTGTGAGTATTAACTGCGAGACATGATGAGAATATTACATTTAGGCCGGGGTCACACTAGCGTATTGCATCCGATGCGAGAGCGGGAGCCAAGTGTCCTGCGTCTGTGCTCCAAGCCACTCGCAGAGAGCGGATCAGAGCACAGCTGCGGAGGAGGCGGAGAAATGGATTTCTCCATCTCCTCCATTGCCGGGGTCAGCGTTTAATGATGATATCCGAGTGATGTGCGCTGTCTATAAGCCTATGGGTGCAAGTGAGCTGTCAGTCGGCCGAGTGTCCGTGACAATCACAGCATGCTACGAATGTCACGGTCCGGGGAAAACGGCCGACAAAAGATCGGCTGCTGCGAGCTGCCCCATAGTGTAACATTGGTCCGAGTGCAATGCGATTTTTTTATCGCATTGCACTCGTCCGTTTTAGTCGCCAGTGTGACCCCGGCTTTACGGATATTGTAACAAAGTACAGAACCTAATAAGGAAAATGTGTCATCAGGTTTTAATGCTAAAAGTATTTTCTTATTTGATTTTTTTTCATATCATTATATTAAGAAAAATAAAACATATTGATATTTGTGGGAAGAGTAGGAGGAGGTGAGATGTGACATCACCTATTGTGAATGGTGGATCCTGTGTTATCTACTGTATATAGAGGTGTTATCAGTCATTGTATAGGAGGAGAAGGTGAGCTGTGACATCACCTATTGTGAATGGTGGATCCTGTGTTATCTACTGTATATAGAGGTATTATCAGTCATTGTACAGGAGGAGAAGGTGAGCTGTGACATCACCTATTGTGAATGGTGGATCCTGTGTTATCTACTGTATATAGAGGTATTATCAGTCATTGTACAGGAGGAGAAGGTGAGCTGTGACATCACCTATTGTGAATGGTGGACCCTGTGTTATCTACTGTATATAGAGGTGTTATCAGTCATTGTACAGGAGGAGGAGGTGAGCTGTGACATCACCTATTGTGAATGGTGGATTCTGTGTTTTCCAATCCACTGTATATAGAGTGTCATTGTCATGCATCTTGCATCATCCAGCCATACTGCTGTAGTTGAAGCCAGTCAGTGAAAGACCAGCTGGGGTTTATCGCTTTGTTGTTTATGTTCTTCTCCTTGCACCTATCTTCTGATTCTTTTTAGGAAGTAGGCGTCATATTCTCTAATAGTACATACTCAACCCTTTATTTTTATTTCATGGCTTGTTTTACTCATTCTGGCTTATGCACAGTCCACTCTCCGTCAGACAAGAAGTGATGATGTCCCATTCTTCGGTCACCTGAGGGCTGAATCCTGTGGCTGTCACGCACCAGAGGTGCATCCTGATCGCTGCACCCAATCACAGGCATCAATGGTCAGTTGATGAAAAAATTGCTTCTTGTTGCATTGTTGTTGTTATTTTTTAGGTGAACAGTCCCATTAAAGGGAACCTATCAGAACCAATCAGTGGACAACCTGAATCAGTGCCAGGCGGCATAATTGTACAAGGGTATATTTTTGTCTGAAAACGCTCCAGCATTTCAGAGAAAATATAGTTAGTAGATCCAACTGGGGATCATAGCCGGAGAGGAGACTAGTCCGGCGCTGCCCATAGACAACTCTTCCTGACGCTTCTACAGGTATTTCACAGGTCACTCTTTATGAACCCATGAAGGAGAGACCTGTCAATCACCAGGCGGGGCGCTGTGAAGAGCCGTCCAAGGGCAGCGCTGGACTATACTCGTCTCAGGCTATCATCCCCAGTTGGATCTACTATGTTTTTTTCTTAAAACCCTGCTGTTGTCTTCGGTCAAAAACGACCGACCTTGAACTTCAATATTCTTTAAAATATTCAAGATGCGGCTCTGAAACCTGTGGCCGACCGAACCATCCTCATTTAAGTCAATCAACCACAAGTTTCAGAACCGCATCTTGAACACCTAGCGGTGTGGTTTCCTTCTGCCGCGGGTAGCGCATGCGCTCTGATGCCCCCGTCGCCTCTGATCCACAACGGCGTCTACTTCACGCGGTGAGTGCATATGTTACTATGGGAACCTCGTCCCGACACTCACTGCTCTATGACGCCGGCGGGGATGATTGGCTGCGGTGGACCTCGTTCTCATGCGCTCATTAGACGCGGCCGGAGTAAGGGTACCGTCACACTATAACATTTCGATCGCTACGACGGTACGATTCGTGACGTTCCAGCGATATCGTTACGATATCGCTGTGTCTGACACGCAGCAGCGATCAGGGATCCTGCTGAGAATCGTACGTCGTAGCAGATCGTTTGGAACATTCTTTCATCGCTGGATCTCCCGCTGTCATCGCTAGATCGGTGTGTGTGACACCGATCTAGCGATCTAGCGATGCGATCCAGCGATGCGTTCGCTTGTAACCAGGGTAAACATCGGGTAACTAAGCGCAGGACCGCGCTTAGTTACCCGATGTTTACCCTGGTTACAAGCGTTAAACTAAAAAAAAAACAAACAGCACATACTTACATTCTGGTGTCCGTCAGGTCCCTTGCCGTCTGCTTCCCGCACTGTGACTGCCGGCCGTAAAGTGAAAGCAGAGCACAGCGGCTGTGCTTTCACTTTCACTTTACGGCCGGCAGTCACTGAGTGCAGGAAGCAGACGGCAAGGGACCTGACGGACACCAGAATGTAAGTATGTGCTGTTTGTTTTTTTTTTAGTTTAACGCTTGTAACCAGGGTAAACATCGGGTAACTAAGCGCGGTCCTGCGCTTAGTTACCCGATGTTTACCCTGGTTACCCAGGGACCTCGGCATCGCTGGTCGCTGGAGAGCTGTCTGTGTGACAGCTCCCCAGCGACCACACTACGATTTACCTACGATCACGGCCAGGTCATATCGCTGGTCGTGATCGTAGGTAAATCGTATAGTGTGACGGTACCCTTAGCCTGTCTCTATGCCGGTGATTGGTTCATGCTTTCTCACATGGGGATATTTAACTCCTGAACATTACACATTTGCACACTGCCCCATGAAGAAGCAGCGGTGAAACGCGCGTTGGGGTACCTGCGTGGTCGGTGTCTGGCTTTCCTGGGTAAGACATGGTTATTGGTATATGCGCACCATTGGCACTTTTATTTTAGGAGTCATGAGGGCACATCATCTAGCCATATGGCTTAATTTGTAATGCAGCAGCTTCCGTGATCCTTGGTGTCGTTCCCCATTGATAGGAGGGTTATTTTGTGGTTACTCTTTTTGATATATGTGCACACTTGTGCCTTCCAGCTTTTATATTTTGTTGCTGGGATATATTATTTATATCTTTGAGTACCTCTCCCCTCTTTTTGTAGGATTGCCCACCCCCGCCAGTTTGCGTTATTGTTCATTAGACCTATCCAGTAATTATTTTTTTGTTTATTGTATTGTATTGTATGTATTTCCTTTATGTCTAGTGTGTGTTTTTGTATTAATATTAAAGATATTTTGATAGTTATTTTTCTGGACATTTGTGATTATTTATGGATACATTTTTCTTATACTTTAAGGATTTAAAAACTCTTGGTTCTTTTATGTTTTCATACTTTTAAAATATAGTTAGTAGATCCAACTGGGGATCATAGCCGGAGAGGAGACTAGTCCGGCGCTGCCCATGGACAACTCTTCCTGACGCTTCTACAGGTATTTCACAGGTCACTCTTTATGAACCCATGAGGGAGAGACCTGTCAATCACCAGGCGGGGCGCTGTGAAGAGCCGTCCAAGGGCAGCGCTGGACTATACTCGTCTCAGGCTATCATCCCCAGTTGGATCTACTATGTTTTTTTCTTAAAACCCTGCTGTTGTCTTCGGTCAAAAACGACCGACCTTGAACTTCAATATTCTTTAAAATATTCAAGATGCGGCTGTGAAACCCGTGGCCGACCGAACCATCCTCATTTAAGTCAATTAACCACAAGTTTCAGAACCGCATCTTGAACACCCCCAAAAATACCAAAGTTCAAAATAGGTCTCCCCAGACCGAAGACAACAGCAGGGTTAAATGTCGTAGTTTTTTCAGACAAAAATATACCCATCTACAAGAGAGAGACCTGTTATTCACCTGGAGTAGCACTGGGAAGAGCCGGCCAGGGGCAGTGGAGCAATTGTTTATCGGGCTGGCTTACTTTTTTCACCAAACGCCTGGTTGAAAATGCAAAAACCGACCTTCTTTCCCCGTTACATAAAGTCTCAGCAGCAAAAATCCACTTGTGACTTTGAGCACATCCTATGGGCACATGCCATTAGTATCTATGGTTGTAATAACCCTCTAATGCTTAGGTTGGGAGGAAAATGGCCAATAGGACATGGGGCGCATTATGTAGCAAAGCTCTCATGGCCGCACAGACGACGTATCTGTCAAATTTGCATCATGTGGCACAACAGCAATGAAGTAAATACCGGCGACTTATACATCGGATTTGTGTTGGTTGTGTAGTAGCCGGCCGGCCATGGTTGTAGATTAGCTCTCTGCGAAATCACTACTGTATGTGCCATCAGCCAGAGAAAATGTAAAGAACAGCACGATGCAAAACTAGCTGAGTGCGGCGAAGATCTGTAGCCATCTAAATCATACATCTTCATTTACATGGATAAGACGATAAAACTGCTGATCCACGGCTTACATTACACCTCATCACAGCTCTCTAAATAACTATATCCGCCAGAGTGGATCAAAATGGGGACAGTGAAATTAAGCAAACCCAAAATGCTCCAGTGGTAAACCCACACTCCATGAATCCATCCAGTAAATCTGCGGAAAAACATCTGATCATAGAGCTCCTCTGAGGGTTCATTTCCAAGTCTACGGCTTCGAAGAAAAGCAGCGCGATGATGTGCGAGCTGCAAATGTTTGCATTAGTCTTCCAGTGAGGCTGCGGGGTTGTGATCTCAAGAGAAGGCCAGCATTCTGCAAAAATATCGAATTTTATTATCTTCAAGGGGTTGTAGAGGACTAACCAATCCTTAGGATAGGTCATCAATATCAAATTGGTGGGGGTCCAACACTCGGCATCTTCAAGGATCAGCAGTTTCCATCTTTCCAGTGTATGGATCCAGAACATCACAGTCCCGTATGTATGTAGTGGCTGTTCTCCTGTACCTGAGAGCGACCACTACACAGTGTACGGAACTGTGATATTGCGACTTTGTATACTGCCAAGTTTCGGCAACCACAGTGTCATTTAAATAGTGGAGCGGGCTTGGTGTCGTCCCCCTCCCCCAATTGATCTTATGTTGATCACCTATGTTAATAAAAAGTAAAGAATCCGAGAGTAGGGATTGTTATAAAACAAAGAAGTAATTGTTACTTTTGACTTGAATTAACCGCCAATCCTGCGCCACCATGCCGACGGTCACATTAGACAGACGTCAGCCAATCCTGCCAATCTCGACCAGTTTGACCAATAGTTAAGTGTGTATGGGGGCTTCAGTTAAGAATCCGCCATGTCGGTTTTCGGACAAGCAGCTCTTTTGTTCTCCCGGAGAAGATGTCTCATAGAGAACACAAGAGATTGTGTGCTCCTGTGTATAGGAGTGTCGGGGGAGACAGCTGCCAGCGGAGCGATCGATCGGCCAAAACTTGGTTCAGCTGACAGCCATATAATATGTATGGGGGGGCTTTAGTCACTTGAGGTAGGGAGTGGCATTTATAGTGTGTCAACAATGGGACCAGTAAGCACAGACCAATGGGGATCTGTACCCTATTTACGGAAACTGAATATTCCGTATATACCAACTATAGATACCCGGTGGATGCCGTATCTAACCAAAGGATCTACTAACACTAGCTAATGAACGAGGTGGGTCTTTTCCCATTATACATCCAGGGCCATCTCTCATTTCTCATTGGGGTCTCTAATCTTACGATTTGTTGTAACTTAGCCTCTACTTCTTTAGATCCACCGCATTATACAAGGGTCTCTCACGGACATATTCTCATTCCCATAGCAGTCCGGTAGGTTTTCCGTCTCCATATTTTCTAATGGACTACATACATTATGGTCCCACTTGTACGTTGATTTAAACCTTAATCCTCCAAGTGTTGTATACCCCTTTTTCTTCTTTTTTTCTTTTTTGTTTTCTTTTTATGATGTGACTTATGTTATTCTTTCATTTAAACGCATATATGTATGTATTTATTTAGTACACTTGTTGGACCGAAACCTTTACGACTTTGTACTACTCCTGGATTAAACTTCTTCATCATATAACCAAGCTGAGTGCCAAGTTCTTTCATTATACTTTCCGGTTTGGGACCCTTCTTCAGCAACTGCACGTTTGTGCCACGGTTATTCAATTGCCAAAACAATCCCAGACTTCCGAATGCTGACCATAAAAATATCCAAAAGACATACAAACATGGTTATAGGGATGTTCCCATCATATAAAGATCATTAACCATTGGGCTCTACTAACATATGCAACCAAAGTCAGGGTACAAAGTAAAAAACACCACTCAAAAGAGTATGGAATGTCAAAATTTTATGGAGGATTAAATGTAAAAAAGACAAGAACCGGAGAGTAAATGGGACATGTAGGAGGATTCAATAGGAGATAAAATCAAGTAAAGGTGGGAAGGGGTTTTCGTAAAAACTAGAGGGTAGCAAGGTAGTATATATCAGACAAAGCAGGGAAAGCCAATGACCTTCCATGATTCACGTAAGAATTTGCATATAAGGCATGATACCGTAGATCATAGTACAGACTATTAAGACAGTATAGTGGCAAAAATAATCAATAATCTAATATTGGAAGACATTATTTAAAAAAAAAGGCTTAATCAGTCTATATTTAATATAAAGGTATAATATAATATAAAGGTAATATTGAGCTTACCCATATTGAGGCGAAGAGACTCCACATACAGCCACCAGTGCCCCGACGCGCGTTTCGTTGTTACGCTTTTTCAAGGGGAGTGTAGATCCAGATGCTGTAGTGAGCGGTGACATCAGTTATGTGACCGCTCACCACATCATCTGGCACGGACAGTAATGTGTGAATCCGGCTGCTACGATGAGTGCTGACTAGGGATGGGCGAACCCTAACTGTAAAGATCGGGTCCTTACTGAACACATAGTGTTCGGTCAACCTGCCCCGAACACGGAAATGGGAAACCCGTGTTACAGTTCGGGTCCAGTTCAGGCTGTAAAAAAAGCAGAAAATTAATAATAAACTTTATAATTATACTTACCTGTCCAGTGATGCGTTCTCCCGTCCCGCTGTCTCCCGGCTGCATCAGCTTCCGGGGCCGCTCATTACCTTCTGCCAGTATTCACTGCACTCGGCAGTCTTCGGCTTTTTCCGGCAGTGTTCGTGCGGTGATGTTGAAAAGCCGAAGACTGCCGGAAAAAGCCGAAGACTGCCGAGTGCAGGGAATACCGCCGGCAGTTAATGAGCGGCAGCAGGAAGTAGATGTGGCCGGGAGACAGCAGGACGGGAGGACGCGTCGCTGGACAGGCAAGTATAATTATAATCTTTATTATTAATTTTCTGCTTTTTTTTTACAGCTCCCCCCGCCCCATCCCATATATGTAAAGTCCGAGTTTGGGGTTCGGACGCAAGTTCGTATCATCTCCGGCCCCAAACTCGAACCCACCGATCCCGTTCATCTGGGGGTCCCAGGGGTTGCGGGGCCACACTTACTGGCAATGTGAGCCAACGGGATGTGCATTACTGGAATACAAAATATCCCACGTTCTCAGTGAGTGGTTTCTCCCCAACTCTGAACATTCCGACCCAACATAAGATAATCTGTTGTCTCATGGATCTATCAATCTGGGGAACGCAGAACCGATGTGACTGCAGGAAACTCCATTCATACAACAGATGATGTCCACGTCCATAAACTAGAAGAAGAAAGTTAAACATGAAAGTCCAGGAATCGAGCGCCTGCACTTGTCACAAGCTGACGTTTCACTAATACAATATTGTCCGTTGTGCTGGTAGCACGAGAGCAACGACACAGCGCCGTCACATCCCAGAAAGCAATGCCATGAATGTTAATGTCGTTTTCCATGCATCTATTAACACAAGTAAAGGGCATTAAGAATGGATCGGTGTGGACGAGGCGTAACAGGAGGGACGTTGTAGTGAAATTCTGATTTAATACTGGCCTTTGGGGTCATTAAGAAAGCGAGGAAGATATAAAAACGCCATCGTCCGTATGTTTACACAAATGTTCCTTCACTATAGCAATGGATAATGTGTATTTATAAAAACGAACTTGTCTTGTTATAGGATTATGTATCTATCCAGATAAAGTAAAAAACTGAAGGCAGCGCTCCAAGAATAGGGGCAAAAAGAGTCAATTATTCAGCCCATAGTGGCGACGGCTCGGTTCACATGTGTGAAAGCGGCTGGAAGAAGGCGCACAAATCTGAACGTCGCCACTATGGGATAAATAAACCACCGTACTCTTTTTGCCCCCTTCAGGTTTTTACTTTGTCTGGATGGTTTGGTTCTTGACAGGTACCGATCGATCGATCTATCTATCTATCTATCTATCTATCTATCTATCTATCTATCTATCTATCTATCTATCTATCTATCTATTATCTATCTATCTATTATCTATTATCTATCTATCTATTATCTATCTATCTATCTATCTATCTATCTATCTATCTATTATCTATCTGTCTATCTATTATCTATCTATCTATTATCTATCTATCTATCTATCTATCTATCTATCTATCTATTATCTATCTATCTATCTATCTATCTATCTATCTATCTATCTATCTATTATCTATCTATCTATTATCTATCTATCTATCTATCTATCTATCTATCTATTATCTATCTATCTATCTATTATCTATCTATCTATCTATCTATCATCTATCTATTATCTATCTATCTATCATCTATCTATCTATCTATCTATCATCTATCTATTATCTATCTATCTATCATCTATCTATCTATCTATCTATCTATCTATCTATCTATCTATCTATCTATTATCTATCTATCTATCTATCTATCTATCTATCTATCTATCTATTATCTATCTATCTATTATCTATCTATCTATCTATCTATCTATCTATCTATCTATCTATCTATCTATTATATATCTATTATCTATCTATCTATCTATCATCTATCTATTATCTATCTATCTATCTATCTATCTATTATCTATCTATCTATTATCTATCTATCTATCTATCTACCTATCTATGTATCATCTATCTATTATCTATCTATCTATCATCTATCTATCTGTTGAATATAGCCATTGATTTGGCATTAGTAGCACGTTTGCTATTACTGTAGATCTCCCTCTTCTGATATGAGGACTCGGCGCCATGTTGCTACGTGCCGGACACTCGTCAGGACTAATATTCCATGATGTCCATTGACGAGTGGTCAGGTTCTCCAGGGAAGCATTCGCGCCTCCACCGGTTCCAATCACTATGATGTCTGTCTATCCCAGGGTCACGCTGACACATGGTACATTTCTTATCGATCTTCGAGGAGGATTCCGGAGCCTGACATCCGTCAAAGTATTTTTTCCTGATTTAACCCAGTGCGTTGTGTAATGTGTGTGGCCTCCTATATGGCAGAGAGCCAGAGATTTCTCCAGCGAGCCCCTGAATCACATTAAAGTCCCATCGCAGACATAAGCCATGTATAACGATAGCGGGGCAGGCGGCCATGGTGTCATATAGGGCAGGGGACACAGAGGGCACGACCTGGGGTCGCGGTTACAGACTCCGGGTAGCCGCCTTCTTCTCAACTCAACACTGCTAGATTTAAAGGGGGTTCCTCCACCTGGATAAACCCGGGTGCTAGACCCTATATGAGGCCATACAGACTGGAAAATGTCCTAGACTAAAGGGGCTTGCCATTTGTAGAAAACCAACACGTTTGCTCATCAGTAATAGACACCGCAGTGGTTGGGAAGGGGTTAAGGATAATCCAACGCTGGCTTGAAAAAAAACAAATGAGAAAAGATTTTTCAGGACATTTCTGGTAATTAACCATAGAACCCAGGCTGCTGATTGTGGCGATATTACCCAATTCTGGGGGAAGTTACTTTACATTGCGTCTTCCACTTGCAGTAGATCCGCTGTCACATGTGTCCTTGCAGAATTCAAATTCAAACCTGATTAGACAGGAAAAAAATAGAATGTGGAATTTTTAATTACAGAGATGATTACAAAACAGTCTTATTAAAGAGAAAATAGAAAACAGTTTCATAAATTGCTGGAATTATATATTATTCCACTCATCAATAAGTATCTGTACACGGCTGTAAATAGCTGGGATACAATTCATCCGGTGACATTGGACAAACTACCAAAGTTTTTCACATCATTCTGAAGTTTGATTTCTCAGGAAAACAAAATAATAACCTGCATCTCCAATATCTGCGCTACACTATATGGACAGAAGTGCTGGGAGTCACGTCTAAATCATGGGGTTTTCATTCAGTCTATTTGCCCCCTGGTGTATAACATCCGGCCCCATTACCCCCAGTGTATAACATCCGGCCCCATTACCCCCAGTGTATTACATCCGGCCCCATTACCCCCAGTGTATAACATCTGGCCCCCTCACTCCTGGTGTATTACATCCTGCCCCCTCACCCCCAGTGTATAACATCCGGCCCCATTACCCCCGGTGTATAACATCTGGCCCCCTCACCCCCAGTGTATAACATCTGGCCCCATTACCCCTGGTGTATAACATCCGGCCCCCTCACTCCTGGTGTATAACATCCAGCCCCATTACCCCCAGTGTATAACATCTGGCCCCCTCACTCCTGGTGTATAACATCTGGCCCCATTACCCCCGGTGTATAACATCTGGCCCCATTACCCCCGGTGTATAACATCTGGCCCCATTACCCCTGGTGTATAACATCCGGCCCCATTACCCCTGGTGTATTACATCCGGCCCCATTACCCCCAGTGTATAACATCTGGCCCCCTCACTCCTGGTGTATTACATCTGGCCCCATTACCCCCAGTGTATAACATCCGGCCCCATTACCCCCAGTGTATAACATCTGGCCCCTTTACCCCCAGTGTATAACATCTGGCCCCATTACCCCAGTGTATAACATCTGGCCCCCTCACCCCCAGTGTATAACATCTGGCCCCATTACCCCTGGTGTATAACATCTGGCCCCATTACCCCCGGTGTATAACATCTGGCCCCCTCACCCCCAGTGTATAACATCTGGCCCCATTACCCCTGGTGTATAACATCCGGCCCCATTACCCCTGGTGTATTACATCCGGCCCCATTACCCCCAGTGTATAACATCTGGCCCCCTCACTCCTGGTGTATTACATCTGGCCCCATTACCCCCAGTGTATAACATCCGGCCCCATTACCCCCAGTGTATAACATCTGGCCCCTTTACCCCCAGTGTATAACATCTGGCCCCCTCACCCCCAGTGTATAACATCTGGCCCCATTACCCCTGGTGTATAACATCCGGCCCCATTACCCCTGGTGTATTACATCCGGCCCCATTACCCCCAGTGTATAACATCTGGCCCCCTCACTCCTGGTGTATTACATCTGGCCCCATTACCCCCAGTGTATAACATCCGGCCCCATTACCCCCAGTGTATAACATCCTGCCCCCTCACCCACAGTGTATAACATCCTGCCCCCTCACCCCCAGTGTATAACATCCGGCCCCATTACCCCAGTGTATAACATCTGGCCCCTTTACCCCCAGTGTATAACATCTGGCCCCTCACCCCCGGTGTATAACATCTGGCCCCATTACCCCTGGTGTATAACATCTGGCCCCATTACCCCCGGTGTATAACATCTGGCCCCCTCACCCCCAGTGTATAACATCTGGCCCCATTACCCCTGGTGTATAACATCCGGCCCCATTACCCCTGGTGTATTACATCCGGCCCCATTACCCCCAGTGTATAACATCTGGCCCCCTCACTCCTGGTGTATTACATCTGGCCCCATTACCCCCAGTGTATAACATCCGGCCCCATTACCCCCAGTGTATAACATCTGGCCCCTTTACCCCCAGTGTATAACATCTGGCCCCATTACCCCAGTGTATAACATCTGGCCCCCTCACCCCCAGTGTATAACATCTGGCCCCATTACCCCTGGTGTATAACATCCGGCCCCATTACCCCTGGTGTATTACATCCGGCCCCATTACCCCCAGTGTATAACATCTGGCCCCCTCACTCCTGGTGTATTACATCTGGCCCCATTACCCCCAGTGTATAACATCCGGCCCCATTACCCCCAGTGTATAACATCCTGCCCCCTCACCCACAGTGTATAACATCCTGCCCCCTCACCCCCAGTGTATAACATCCGGCCCCATTACCCCAGTGTATAACATCTGGCCCCTTTACCCCCAGTGTATAACATCTGGCCCCTCACCCCCGGTGTATAACATCCGGCCCCATTACCCCTGGTGTATAATATCCGGCCCCATTACCCCCAGTGTATAACATCCGGCCCCATTACCCCCAGTGTATAATATCCGGCCCCATTACCCCCAGTGTATAACATCTGGCCCCATTACCCCTGGTGTATAATATCCGGCCCCATTACCCCCAGTGTATAATATCCGGCCCCATTTCCCCCGGTGTATAATATCCGGCCCCACCATGCCGTCTGCCTTTACTAACATATGGCCGGTGGTGCAGAGCTCAGCGCGGTCCTGTAATAGGAGCCTCAGGGGTAACAACTCCGTTCATGACATTTCTTCCTCCAGTATCTTCCTCCATCACCTGTGAGTGATATTATTTGGAAATGTAAGGAACCGCAGCGACTCAGCCACGAAGTGGAGACCCCGTAATGTTACAGACTGGGGGCTGAATATTGAGGAGCAGAGGGCAGATAAGTCATTACCGCTCTGCTGACCCCATAACTGCAGAGTCCAGACCTTCTCACCCCCTGCCGGGAGCTTCATGGCCGAGCAGCTGCACACAGCCGTACATCACCAAGCACAATGTCGAGCGTCGGATGGAGAGGTGTGAAGCCGCCACCACTGCACTCTGGAGGAGACGGGTTCTGTGCAGTGATGGGATCACACTTCTCTGATGGAGGAGTCTGGGTTTAGTGATTCCAGGAGGACGTTACCCCCTGACTGCATTGTGCCCCCTGTACAGACGGTGGAGGAGGATAATGCTATGGGCTGTTATCAGGGGTCCAGCAGGACAGTCCAGGATTTAGGATATTGTCTTGCTGTCTCAGGAGGTTGGTAGCAGTTGATAATTATGATGAAGGACAGGGACGTCAGATTCCCTCTCCACCACCTACCTGTGTGGTCTGCGGCTCGCACAGCACTACATTGCCCCTGCTGTATACTGTATAAGGCCGCAGCTGCGCAGACAGGAGAGCTGCTCCGCTCATCATGGGAACACAACTATGAGAAGATTCTCTTTTATTTGCCAGTGGAGTGGAGGGGCACCATAGTAGCGGGGAGGAAGTACTGTGGAGCATCATGTGTAGGGAATATTCTGAGAGGGGCACCATTAGGTATGTGGGGGGTATCAGGTGTGGAGCATCATATTGTGTGGGGTCACTGAGGGGCACCAGTAGGTGTCAGAATTCATACTGTGTTCAGAAAGTGTCAGTGGGACACCAAGTGTCAGACATCATACTGTGTGGGAGCACTGAAGGGCACCATTAAGTATGTGGGGGCATCAGAGGTATCAGGTGTGGGGCATCATACTGTGTGGGAGCACTGAAGGGCACCATTAAGTATGTGGGGGGCATCAGAGGTATCAGGTGTAGGGCATCATACTGTGTGGGAGCACTGAGGGGCACCATTAGGTGTGTGGGGGCATCAGAGGTATCAGGTGTGGGGCATCGTACTGTGTGGGAGCACTGAAGGGCACCATTAAGTATGTGGGGGGCATCAGAGGTATCAGGTGTGGGGCATCGTACTGTGTGGGAGCACTGAAGGGCACCATTAAGTATGTGGGGGGCATCAGAGGTATCAGGTGTGGGGCATCATACTGTGTGGGAGCACTGAGGGGCACCATTAGGTGTGTGGGGGCATCAGAGGTATCAGGTGTGGGGCATCATACTGTGTGGGAGCACTGAAGGGCACCATTAAGTATGTGGGGGGCATCAGAGGTATCAGGTGTGGGGCATCATACTGTGTGGGAGCACTGAGGGGCACCATTAGGTGTGTGGGGGCATCAGAGGTATCAGGTGTGGGGCATCGTACTGTGTGGGAGCACTGTACCAGTACTGAAGCACAGCGTAACCTTGGTTATTCTATAAAATGACTCAATAAAACATGAGAACTGTTGATTCCTGAGAGTGAAATGTGTTGAGTTCTTCAGTAAACATTATGCGTCACTCCAGCTCTCTCGGTGATAGATGTTCTGACTGTCACAGATGTCAAGTTCTTTAGAGGTAATGATGATAAAATAAATTGTGTATTAAGAATGTTTAATGTGATAAAATAAGACTTTTAGCAGTTCAAAGCAAAAAAAACATAAAACCATATGGCGAGCTGGAAAAACAATTGATGTTCATATTAAATGACTGCAATTATCATAACCAGGCGCCGATGGTCAGAAATGGCCGTCACCTATGCAGGATAACTGCGCTGCGGTCCGGGACCTTCCTGCGGGTTCCAATTGGGAACCCACACAGGAAAAGAGGTTTATATCAGGGGGTTTGTATCCTGAGGACAGATGGACGGGATCGGTGTAATGGAACGTAAGACAGACGTGTTCCTCACCTGTGCGGCTCCAGCACCGGCTCTGCTTCCTCTTTACCCTCTGCCTCTATTTACATCATGTTATCATGGTAATCTGGGATAACCAGGCGGGGTGCACTCAGAGTGTTCACATAGTGCTGCCTCCATACTCTTGGACAAATCCAGCTTTGCTTAATTCCTGAGCTCTGATACTTATCCTCCAATGTGATACTACTGACATACTCACTCCTAGTATTCATCACACTTAACTCTGTTGTTGCAAGGTTCTTGTCTGCATACTCGGCTCTGTTGTTCCTGTGTACCTGTCTGCTCACTTGGCTCTACTGCTCAATGCTGCCTTTCTGCACACTCAGCTCTGCTGTTCCAAGGTGCCTTTCTGCATACTCGGCTCTACTGTTCTAAGGAAACTGTCCGCATACTCAGCTCTCCTGTTCTAGCTTGTCTTTTCACACGCTCAGCTCTGTTGTTCCAAGGTGCCTTTCTGCATACTTAGCTCTACTGTTCTAAGGTGACTGTCCGCATACTCAGCTCTTCTGTTCCAGCTTGTCCTTTCACACGCTCAGCTCTGCTGTTCCAAGGTGCCTTTCTGTATACTCGGCTCTACTGTTCTAAGGTGACTGTCCGCATACTCAGCTCTCCTGTTCCAGCTTGTCTTTTCACATACTCAGCTCTGCTGTTCCAAGGTGCCTTTCTGCATACTCGGCTCCACTGTTCTAAGGTGACTGTCCGCATACTCAGCTCTTCTGTTCCAGCTTGTCTTTTCACATACTCAGCTCTGCTGTTCCAAGGTGCCTTTCTGCATACTTAGCTCTACTGTTCTAAGGTAACTGTCCGCATACTCAGCTCTCCTGTTCCAGCTTGTCTTTTCACACACTCAGCTCTGCTGTTCCAAGGTGCCTTTCTGCATACTCGGCTCTACTGTTCTAAGGTGACTGTCTGCATACTCAGCTCTCCTGTTCTAGCTTGTCTTTTCACACACTCAGCTCTGCTGTTCCAAGGTGCCTTTCTGCATACTTAGCTCTACTGTTCTAAGGTAACTGTCCGCATACTCAGCTCTCCTGTTCCAGCTTGTCTTTTCACACACTCAGCTCTGTTGTTCCAAGGTGCCTTTCTGCATACTTAGCTCTACTGTTCTAAGGTAACTGTCCGCATACTCAGCTCTCCTGTTCCAGCTTGTCTTTTCACACACTCAGCTCTGTTGTTCCAAGGTGCCTTTCTGCATACTTAGCTCTACTGTTCTAAGGTAACTGTCCGCATACTCAGCTCTCCTGTTCTAGCTTGTCTTTTCACACACTCAGCTCTGCTGTTCCAAGGTGCCTTTCTGCATACTCGGCTCTACTGTTCTAAGGTGACTGTCTGCATACTCAGCTCTCCTGTTCTAGCTTGTCTTTTCACACACTCAGCTCTGCTGTTCCAAGGTGCCTTTCTGCATACTTAGCTCTACTGTTCTAAGGTAACTGTCCGCATACTCAGCTCTCCTGTTCCAGCTTGTCTTTTCACACACTCAGCTCTGTTGTTCCAAGGTGCCTTTCTGCATACTCGGCTCTACTGTTCTAAGGTGACTGTCTGCATACTCAGCTCTTCTGTTCCAGCTTGTCTTTTCACACGCTCAGCTCTGTTGTTCCAAGGTGCCTTTCTGCATACTCGGCTCTACTGTTCTAATGTGACTGTCCCCATACTCAGCTCTCCTGTTCCAGCTTGTCTTTTCACATACTCAGCTCTGCTGTTCCAAGGTGCCTTTCTACATACTCGGCTCTACTGTTCTAAGGTAACTGTCTGCATACTCAGCTCTTCTGTTCCAGCTTGTCTTTTCACACGCTCAGCTCTGTTGTTCCAAGGTGCCTTTCTGCATACTCGGCTCTACTGTTCTAAGGTGACTGTCTGCATACTCAGCTCTCCTGTTCTAGCTTGTCTTTTCACACACTCAGCTCTGCTGTTCCAAGGTGCCTTTCTGCATACTCGGCTCTACTGTTCTAAGGTGACTGTCCGCATACTCAGCTCTTCTGTTCCAGCTTGTCTTTTCACATGCTCAGCTCTGTTGTTCCAAGGTGCCTTTCTGCATACTCGGCTCTACTGTTCTAAGGTGACTGTCTGCATACTCAGCTCTCCTGTTCCAGCTTGTCTTTTCACACGCTCAGCTCTGTTGTTCCAAGGTGCCTTTCTGCATACTCGGCTCTACTGTTCTAAGGTGACTGTCTGCATACTCAGCTCTCCTGTTCCAGCTTGTCTTTTCACACACTCAGCTCTGCTGTTCCAAGGTGCCTTTCTGCATACTCGGCTCTACTGTTCTAAGGTGACTGTCTGCATACTCAGCTCTCCTGTTCCAGCTTGTCTTTTCACACGCTCAGCTCTGTTGTTCCAAGGTGCCTTTCTGCATACTCGGCTCTACTGTTCTAAGGTGACTGTCCGCATACTCAGCTCTCCTGTTCCAGCTTGTCTTTTCACACACTCAGCTCTGTTGTTCCAAGGTGCCTTTCTGCATACTCGGCTCTACTGTTCTAAGGTGACTGTCTGCATACTCAGCTCTCCTGTTCCAGCTTGTCTTTTCACACACTCAGCTCTGCTGTTCCAAGGTGCCTTTCTGCATACTCGGCTCTACTGTTCTAAGGTGATTGTCTGCATACTCAGCTCTCCTGTTCCAGCTTGTCTTTTCACACGCTCAGCTCTGTTGTTCCAAGGTGCCTTTCTACATACTCGGCTCTACTGTTCTAAGGTAACTGTCCGCATACTCAGCTCTTCTGTTCCAGCTTGTCTTTTCACACGCTCAGCTCTGTTGTTCGAAGGTGCCTTTCTGCATACTCGGCTCTACTGTTCTAAGGTGACTGTCTGCATACTCAGCTCTCCTGTTCTAGCTTGTCTTTTCACACACTCAGCTCTGCTGTTCCAAGGTGCCTTTCTGCATACTCGGCTCTACTGTTCTAAGGTGACTGTCTGCATACTCAGCTCTCCTGTTCCAGCTTGTCTTTTCACACGCTCAGCTCTGTTGTTCCAAGGTGCCTTTCTGCATACTCGGCTCTACTGTTCTAAGGTGACTGTCCGCATACTCAGCTCTCCTGTTCCAGCTTGTCTTTTCACACACTCAGCTCTGCTGTTCTTGGGTGAGTGTCCTGCATACTCAGTTTCAGTGTTCCAGAGTTAATGTCTCAACACTTAGTTATGCTGTTCCAGGGTGACTTGCATACTCAGCTGCACTGGGCTAAGGTGCTTGTCCGTATACTCGTCTCTGCTGTTCCAGGGTGACTGCCTCCACATTCAGTTTTGCAGCTTTAGTGTGACTTTCTTCACATTGGGCTCTACTCTCCAGGGTACTTGTTCGCATACTCAGGTCTGCCAGTTTCAGAGTACTGTCTACACACTCAGATCTACTGTTCTATGGTGCTTGTCTGTATACTTGACTCTGCTATTCCAAGGTGCCTCTCTGCATACTTGGCTCTGTTGATCCAGTGTGCCTGACCATATACTCAGCTCTGCTGTTCCAGGGTGCTTGCTTGTACACCCGGGTCTGCTATTCCAAAGTGCTATCCAGCATAACCAGCTATACAGTTACCTGACTTGTGAGGCCACTGACTGGCTACAGATTTAGGGGACCATGTGGACCTGACATTATCATGTCTGGTCCCACGAGAGAGCACTGACACGGTTGCATGGAATTTCAGCAATTCGACTATGTAAGATAATAACAAGCCAAGAGATTGTGCCGATGAAGTTTTTAAGGCTCAAAGTTCAGCTACTTCTAACACCTAATTAAGAGAGACATTGAGAGGTAAAGGACACGACGAAAAATCTAACATTTTTCCTGATTAATGCAAATATAAAATATATACATATAGTCAAAAATGCTGAGAAATTGGGCTTCTAAGCCATATGCAAATCAGTCTGAAAATTCAATAGGGGCGTGTCATTGCGATTAGCATACATGGACACGCCCTCAATGCTTTTTCAGGCTAATTTGCATGTGGAAAACAGGTATCAGTTTTATTATTGTACATTAGTAAAATTATCTTACAGTTTAACAAAACGTTTCATTGCGCAGCGAATAAGATGCACCAGCACGAGTGGAGTGGAAACCAGTTATACATAATAATGGGGACGGTCCCATTCCGAGGAGACCACAGATTTGGTGATCGTTACCAAATAAGCAATTTCTTTGCCCGATATTAGCAGACTGCAGATGTACATGTTGTAGAAAACAATAGAAACTTTTATTCTCCGTCCTAAAAAAAGATAAAATCCAAACCTTTTCTGTGCGTTTGGTTTCTCCTTTGATCCAGTTTGACGCAGTCCTTGGTTTGATGTCAGACGTGTCTCTACCTGTGCTTGACATGCTCCCAATGTCAATGTGCTTGTCTACAGCCGGAGGAATATTCACCTCTGTTTATGCCGTCATTGTTTCTTTTTCTTTTTTTTTTTGTATATTGTGTATTTTTTTTCTTAAAGCATTTCAGATTTTACTGAACCAAGCCGACCCCAGACAAACAAAACAACCCAGGAGGGTCCTAAATGTTTATGACCTCTTCCTATTTTAATCCGTCCAGATATTTCCCAGGCGCCCATTTGAAATAAAATTAAAAAAAAAACACTACATCTATTGTGGGTAAGTGTGCGGCGTTCATTGCTACAAAAGATTACGGATGAACATGAGCGCACGTCTCAGAAAAAGGGAAAGAGCAGTGAGACAAAACGATAACAGGGCAGTTTCTAAAAATGGCAAGGTCAGTCAAAAACAGCCATGACTCAACATCTCCAAATATAATGGTTAGCAAACGCTGCTGACCATCCACTGCCTGTTCTGTATTCTCCAGTCCGTCATAACAGTAACACATTGGCGATTAATAAATGTACAGCTTATAAAAAATACAAAATGATACTTGTCTCAACCCAGCCCTCACCTGTCTCTCCATGCAACCCCTACATGATCCTCCGTGCAGCCCCTGCCTATTGCTCATTGCAGCCCCTACCTGATTTTCCATGCAGCCCCTGCCTACCCCACTGTGCAGTCCTTGCCTAATCCTCAGCGCAGCCTAATCCTCCACGCAGCCCCTGCTTGATCCCCAACGCAGCTCTCCCATGATCCTCCAAGCAGCCCCTGCCTGATTCTCCGAGCAACCCCTGCCTGATCCCCCACATGGCCCCTGATTGGCCCCCATGCAGCCCACGCCTGATCATCTGCGCTGCCCACGCCTAATCCCCATGCAGCCCATGGCTCTTCCTCTGTGCAGCCCACACCTGATCCTCTGTGCAGCCCACTCGTGATCCTCGGGGCAGCCCATTCCTGATCTTCCACAGAGCTTCTTCCTGATCTTCCACAGAGCCCCTTCCTGATCTTCCACAGAGCCCCTTCCTGATCTTCCACAGAGCCCCTTCCTGATCTTCCACAGAGCCCCTTCCTGATCTTCCACAGAGTCCTTTCCTGATCCTCAGCACATCCCCTTCTTAATCCTCTGCACAGCCCTTTCCTGATCCTCCACACAGGCCCTGTCTGATTCTCCACAGAGCCCCTTCCTAATCCTCTGGACAGCCCATCGATCCTCCAAAGAGCCCCTTTCTGATCTTCTGCACAGCCCCTGCCTGGTCCTCCACAGAGCCCCTTTCTAATCCTCCGCCTGCCCAACCTGATCCTCCACAAAGACCATGTCTGATCCTCCACCTGCCCCTGCCTGGTCCTCCACAGAGCCCCTTTCTAATCCTCCGCCTGCCCAACCTGATCCTCCACAAAGACCATGTCTGATCCTCCACCTGCCTCTGCCTGGTCCTCCACAGAGCCCCTTTCTAATCCTCCGCCTGCCCAACCTGATCCTCCACAAAGATCATGTCTGATCCTCCACATGCCCCTAAGTGATCCTCCACAGAGGCTGTGACACCCCAGGTTCCTGGTTGTCACAGTGGAATTGCTTTCCTCATGGGGAGAGTGATATCACGCTTGGAAGCGAAGGAAGATCTTCTTTATCAGGTAACACAAACATACAACAAGTTCACACTCCAGGCCAGAAGGGGGAGCTCTGATCCAGCTTATGGGAGGCTCCCCTATATATATACTGGTCTGGAGGGAAAGTTAGTTCCTGTCAGAGAGACAGAGAGGAGAGAGAGAGTCGGAAGGACTATAGGGGCCGTGCAGCCAAGAGGGTGCTGCAGCTCCTGGACAGAGATAACACAGAAAAATTAACAGTTTGTAATGAGCATGGAGGAGAGTGGAGCACAGGAGAGTGAAACCTGGGGAGAATAGCTACGACTGAGCTACCTCCCTGCAGAGCACAGACACTGGTAGCCGGAAGACCGAGGTTGTGTCGGACTCCACGAGGCACAGCAGAAACCGTCAAGACAGCTGGACTACACGTCACCTGTCCGCCCTAATACCCAGGAGACACAGTGGCACATAGAGCCCGGGTCGTGATAGAGAACTTGTAAAAAGGCTCGAGCCACTTGTCATACAGGTTAGTGTTCTACCCTTTAAGGAGGACAGAGAGAACTGTGAGGACCTTGACAGAAGCCACAGGCAGCAAGGGACTACACCACTGCGTCGGACCCTGTCTGTTCCTGTGATCCATAACATTACCCTAGTGGACCCCTTTATGCAGCGTCAGTCATCTCTGACTGAATACCACAGGTGGCGTCACAAACAAATTTTATTCACAAAACCCCTTTAAAGACTGTTCCTTTTATTTGAGCATCCAGGCCATGGACCCCACGGCCCTGGTACTCCAAGCCCCTTTCTGATCCTCCGCCTTCCCCTACCTGATCCTCCACAAATACCCTGTCTAATCCTCCACCTGCCCCTACCTGATCCTCCACGGAGCCTCTGTCTGATCCTCTACAAAGCCCCTTTCTGATCCTCCACCTGCCCCTACCTGATCCTCCACAGAGACCATGTCTGATCCTCCATCTGCCCCTAACTGATCCTTCACAGAGCCCCTTTCTGATCCTCCGCCTTCCCCTACCTGATCCTCCACAGAGCCTCTGTCTGATCCTCCACCTTGCCCTACCTGATCCTCCACAGAGACCCTGTCTGATCCTCCACCTTGCCCTACCTGATCCTCCACAGAGCCTCTGTCTGATCCTCCACAGAGCCCCTTTCTGATCCTCCACCTGCCCCTACCTGATCCTCCACAGAGACCCTGTCTGATCCTCCACCTGCCCCTACCTGATCCTCTACAGAGACTCTGTCTGATCCTCCACAGAGCCTCTGTCTGATCCTCCACAGAGCCCCTTTCTGATCCTCCACCTGCCCCTACCTAATCCTCCACAGAGACCCTGTCTGATCCTCCACCTGCCCCTACCTGATCCTCCACAGAGACTCTGTCTGATCCTCCACAGAGCCTCTGTCTGATCCTCCACAGAGCCCCTTTCTGATCCTCCACCTGCCCCTACCTGATCCTCCACAGAGACCCTATCTGATCCTCCACCTGCCCCTACCTGATCCTCCACAGAGACCCTGTCTGATCCTCCACCTTGCCCTACCTGATCCTCCCCAGAGCCTCTGTCTGATCCTCTACAGAGCCCCTTTCTGATCCTCCACCTGCCCCTACCTCATCCTCCACAGAGACCCTGTCTGATCCTCCATCTTCCACTACCTGATCCTCTACAGAGACACTGTCTGATGCTCCGCCTGCCCCTACCTCATCCTCCACAGAGCCTCTGTCTGATCCTCCACAGAGCCCCTTTCTGGTCCTCCGCACAGCCCGTTTGATCTTCCACAGATCCCCTTTCCGATCCACCACAGAGCCCCTTCCTGATCGTCCTCACAGTATGTGTCCATCACACTATAAAAAAATAAAAAAACATTTTTCCCGTATGAAAAAATAAAAACCTGCCTAAACATGAGAGCTTAATGTGGACAAATCTGAACTAATTATCTCTCCTCCATCACGCATACCTTCCCTATCTGATCTATCTATCAAAATAAATGAAATCACACTTTCCCCTGTCCCCAAAATCCCCTGCCTCGGAGTAACCCTGGACTCAGCTCTGTCCTTCAATCCGCACATCCAAGCTCTCGCCACCTCCTGTCGCCTCCAGCTCAAAAATATTTTCAGAATCCGTCCTTTCCTCAACCCTCACTCTACCAAAATGCTTGTGCATGCCCTAATCATCTCCCGCCTCGACTACTGCAACATCCTCCTTTGTGGCCTACACTCTAAAGGTACTGTCACACTGGACGATATCGCTAGCGATCCGTGACGTTGCAGCGTCCTCGCTAGCGATATCGTCCAGTGTGACAGGCAGCAGCGATCAGGCCCCTGCTGTGATGTCGCTGGTCGGGGAAGAAAGTCCAGAACTTTATTTGGTCGCTGGACTCCCCGCAGACATCGCTGAATCGGTGTGTGTGACACCGATTCAGCGATGTCTTTGCTGGTAACCAGGGTAAACATCGGGTAACTAAGCGCAGGGCCGCGCTTAGTAACCCGATGTTTACCCTGGTTACCATCCTAAAAGTAAAAAAACAAACACTACATACTTACCTACCGCTGTCTGTCCTCCAGCGCTGTGCTCTGCTCTCCTCCTGTACTGGCTGTGAGCGTCGGTCAGCCGGAAAGCAGAGCGGTGACGTCACCGCTCTGCTTTCTGGCTGCCCGGCGCTCACAGCCAGACAAGAGAAGCAGAGCGTCGAGGACAGACAGCGGTAGGTAAGTATGTAGCGTTTGTTTTTTTACTTTTTAGGATGGTAACCAGGGTAAACATCGGGTTACTAAGCGCGGCCCTGCGCTTAGTTACCCGATGTTTACCCTGGTTACCGGGGACTTCGGGATCGTTGGTCGCTGGAGAGCTGTCTGTGTGACAGCTCTCCAGCGACCAAACAGCGACGCTGCAGCGATCCGGATCGTTGTCGGTATCGCTGCAGCGTCGCTATGTGTGACGGTACCTTAACACTCTCGCACCCCTCCAGTCCATCCTTAACTTTGCTGCCCGACTAATTAATCTCTCTCCTCGCTACACTCCTTCTTCTCCTCTTTGCAAATCCCTTCACTGGCTCCCAATTTCCCAGCGTATCCAGTTTAAATTACTAACACTGACCTACAAAGCCACCATAACCTTTCTCCTCCCTATATTTCTGAACTAATCTCTCAATATCTTCCCTCACGTAATCTCCGGTCCTCCCAAGACCTCCTTCTCCTCCTCGCTTATTCGCTCCTCACCCAACCGCCTCCAAGACTTCTCCCGAATATCCCCCATCCTCTGGAATTCTGTGCCCCAACACGTCCAGTTATCCACCACATTTGGATCCTTCAAAAAAAAACTGAAAACTCATCTCTTCAAAGAAGCTTACAACCTGTAATGACCACACGGCCACCTCAGCACCATTGGAGCTCCTGCAACCCTCGACCTACTGTCTCCTTCCCCATAATCCTGTAGAATGTAAGCCCGCAAGGGCAGGGTCCTTGCCCCTCTGTATCAGTCTGTCATTGTTAGTTTGCTTACTGTAAGTGATATCTGTAACTTGTATGTAACCTCTTCTCATGTACAGCACCATGGAATTAATGGGGCTATATAAATAATAACAATAATGAGATATATTTCTTGGGTGGATCACACAGATTTTGCCATGATCTGCCAACAATCTAGCACGAGGACGTCCTCTATGGACAATTACGTAAAAAGTAAATTAAATCGTTAACAATAATGGAGCTTTGTTTCCATTGTTATGTGGTAAACACAAAGTATAACAAGTCGATATTGGATCATTGGTAACGTAATTGCCTTCTTACATCCGAATTTCTAAATTATTACATAACTTAAGAAAAAGTTGATCTTTATTGAACCTACAAAGGTAATGAAGATCTGATCACTTCACTTTTTGCCTGTGTTCCATAAAAGAATCCTTCAGGAAATAACTTTCTTGTTTGCTTGAAGCGCTCTACACTTTGTTCCCTCTGCTCTTGTCCATCCCAGCACCCATGGTCTTTGTTCCTTGTCCACCCCCACCCCCACCTTGGCTTTTCACTGTCTCCACTGTGTATTT
This sequence comes from Ranitomeya imitator, assembly GCF_032444005.1. Taxonomy (NCBI): domain Eukaryota; kingdom Metazoa; phylum Chordata; class Amphibia; order Anura; family Dendrobatidae; genus Ranitomeya; species Ranitomeya imitator. The sequence continues at coordinate 132,644,324 of NC_091291.1, forward strand.
TTCTTTGTCTCCTTCTGGATTTCCCTCCATTTGTTGATCCTGCTGGTGATTAGTGTCATGACCATGTCATAGCTGCAACTTTAAAGGTCTAAAATCTGATCGCTTTCTTCAAGGAAGTGAAAAAAAAAATGACTTCTGAATGAGACCTAAAAGATTTGAACCAGAAGATAGTGGAATGGCAACAACTTCCTGAGACCAGAATACCCCTCGAAGTGTCTGAACCAGCAACTTGTATGTAAAAAGATGGATTCGCAGTGTTCATTGATCTCAATGGGGAAAACAAATTGCGGTAGAAACTCTTGGGCTATGTTTCCAAATGCATTTTTATACTTGCGCCATTTTTTTGCAGAACATTTGCTGTGTTTAGCAGTTTCAGCAAAGTGGATTTGATTCCAAGAAAACTCTTGCCCTCCGTGCACTTAATTTATGGTGCATTTTCAATATACGTGTTTATGGAGAGGGGAAAAAAAAAAAAGCATTTTTTTTTTAAAGCGCAGGATCCAAACATTTTTGTAAAAAAAATGTTGAATGAAAAAAAAAAAGTAAACAAATGTTGAATCAAATCTGCAACAACAACAAAAAAAGCCTAAAAAAAGTTGCAAAAAATGCAATAATCAGAGCAGAAAAGGATTGGAACATCAATTGGGCAAACATAATAAGTGCAGAAATCAGCACTTTGCCGTCATTCTGATATGTTTAGGACTTGGCTTGTTTTTTCCCCTTAAACTTTGTTTTCTAGACGAGCCCTGTTTTGGACTTTGGAACTGATTTACTAAAACGGACCAATTTTTGGAACGCGTGAACTTTAGATAAAACGGTCTTAATATGCGCCAAATTTATCGCAGGGTCTGTTGTCATTTGATAAATTTGACCCTCTTTAGAGTGACTGGTCTAACCTCGCACCATCTGTTAGTTGGCTTATTCTGGTCTATTAAGTCATAGTGCCCTTTTTGACGAAATCAAGATCATGGGATCACATTCCTTTTTCCATCAACTTTCCGATAGGTTTTTTTTTTTTTTGGTGGGGATGGGGGTAGAATTTGCCAGAATTCCAGCACATTTAGTTTAGTAAATCCGTCCCATTGTGTCGCGGTCTGTAACTGTGCTGGGTTAATATAAAAAAAATAAAAAAAGTAGAAATCAATTTGAGATTGGCATCAGGAGAAATCCAAATGTAATAGGTGAAATGATTCATCCATTGTTTTCTATGGATCGCTGAATCTGCAATATGAAGCGCGCTCATCTCTGCCAGCGACTACGACGATGCGAGCAGGCGGCCGAGGCGCGGGAGACGCAGATCATTTCATGTACACGCACTGAATCAATCTGTGCAATCAGCAGCTCCAGATCCGAGCTTTGGGTTTCACAAGTGTCATGGAAAGACATACGGTCGGGTACAGATCTGGTATTTCGATCGGTTCTCGCGGTGCAACACGAGGAATAAAATAGTCGCCCAGTGATTGAAGCTTTTCATGTAGCGAGCGATGCCAGAGAAAGTCACCGGGTCATGTCGTAGGAAGCAAAAATTTGTGCGGATGTTCTATCACATTCTTTGTTTGTTTACTGGACATTCTTTTTGTTTACATTATATTCTTTTTCTTTTTGTTTACTTTACATTCTTTTTGTTTACATTATATTCTTTTTCTTTACTTTACATTCTTTTTGTTTACTTTACATTCTTCGTTTGTTTACATTATATTCTTTTTCTTTTTGTTTACATTACATTCTTTGTTTGTTTACATTATATTCTTTTTCTTTTTGTTTACTTTACATTCTTTTTGTTTACATTACATTCTTTGTTTGTTTACATTATATTCTTTTTCTTTTTGTTTACTTTACATTCTTTTTGTTTACTTTACATCTTAAAAGAAATTATAAAAGACAGGAACATAGGAGCAGAAAGTGATTTTGATTTTGCAGCGCAAAAAAAAACAAAAAACACCAAACCGGGCACAAGACAAGACAAAGTTCATTTAAAGCATTTCATTTAAAGCAAAAACATCACAAACAATGATTCTGAATGGTTCCTTTTATTCGTAGATTTGTTACATGGGCTGTTTGTTTGTTTGTATTGTATTTAATCATTGTTTGTGATGTTTTTGCTTTATGAACTTGGACTTGGCTGTTTTGGCGTTGTTTTTTTTGTTTTTTTTGAGAAAGACAAAAAAAAATGAGACAGCATATAAGAACATGCAGATCTGACAGTCCACTTGTAAGGTTTTGTCCTGAGGAAGAGCTCCTGCGTGACCTCAAAATGCGTTGACCATTAACCTGTTTGATATAAAGCTTTGAAGAATATCGTCCGCCATCCATCTTTATTTATTTAGTTTTTCATTTTTGGAGGAGTTTTAAATAGTTTTGAAACTTTTTTTTCTTCGCAACACTTTTGATTGGATAGTAAATTGTTTGGAGCATTTTCCATCAGGAGTCGCTTAAAAGAAGTCATCTGCACTCTCTTTTTCCCACCGTCCATTTTTCTTTTAAATATATTGCAGCGGAAAACAAAAAATTAATATACTGAACTTGTGAACAGCAAAGATCACATAGCCCTCTGTATAGCATAATGATGCCCATTTAGCCCTCCATATAGTATAATGGCCACCTCATAGCCCTCCATATAGTATAATGGCCACCTCATAGCCCTCCATATAGTATAATGGCCCCCACGTAGCCCTCCATATAGTATAATGGCCACCTCATAGCCCTCCATATAGTATAATGGCCACCTCATAGCCCTCCATATAGTATAATGGCCACCTCATAGCCCTCCATATAGTATAATGGCCACCTCATAGCCCTCCATATAGTATAATGGCCCCCACGTAGCCCTCCATATAGTACAATGGCCCCCTCATAGCCCTCTGTATAGTTTAATGCCCCCCTCATAGCCCTCTTGACAAAGAGTGCATGTCGCTCGAAACAAGTCAAAATATGCCTGAATTCTCTTTTTTGTGAACACATAATTTTAATCTTTGCTTAATGTACCTTGGAAAATAAAATGAACTTTTTTGGATTTCATCTGTGAGCTGGATTTTTCTGCTTTCTCCATTGGATGTTGCACCCTGCCCAGGTGCTATCCGTGCTCCAGAAATGTGGAATCACAGGTGGTGAGCTGGATTTTCTTCTGTGATAGTATAATGGCACCCACATAGCCCTCTGTAAAGTTTATGGCCCCCCATACAGCCCTCCGAATAGTATAATGGTGCCCACATAGCCCTCCACATAGCACAATGGTGCCCAACATAGCCCTCCATATAGTATAATGGTCCCCACATAGCCCTCCATATAGTATAATGGCCCCCACATAGCCCTCCATATAGTATAATGGCCCCCACATAGCCCTCCATATAGTATAATGGTCCCCACATAGCCCTCCATATAGTATAATGGTCCCCACATAGCCCTCCATATAGTATAATGGTCCCCACATAGCCCTCCATATAGTATAATGGTCCCCACATAGCCCTCCATATAGTATAATGGCCCCCACATAGCCCTCAGTAGTTTATTTTCCCCCACACAGCCCTCCATATAGTATAATGGTCCCCACATAGCCCTCCATATTGTATAATGGTCCCCACATAGCCCTTTGTATAGTATAATGGCCCCCACATAGCCCTCTATATAGTATAGTGGTGCCCACATAGCCCTTTATATAGTATAATGCCCCCCACATAACCCTCTGTATAGTTTAATGCCCCCATATAGCCCACCGTATAGTATAATGCGCAACACACACATCACCCTCTAAATAACATGATGGCAGAACAATGTAATCATTAATTTGAAAAAAAAAATCCTTTTCATCGTTCCCCACTACTCTTTTCTCTGCACTGCTCGGCACAGTGAACGCAGTGTAATGACAATCCAATGCCGGACACAGGAACGTGGTGTTTCGGGCAATCAGACCTTTTTCAAATATGCAGAAGGTGGCTGGAATGAGTAGGGGTTAATGCTGGTGAATAGAAATGTGACCTAGGTTACCGGCCACTGCTGCAGCCTACCAGAGGTGGTCGGTTTAGGCTACTTTCACTCTTGCGTCATTTGGCCTCCGTCGCAATGCGTCGCTTTGGGAAAAAAATGCATCCTGCAAATGTGCCCGCAGGATGCGTTTTTTCCCATAGACTTGTATTGCCGACAGATCGCGACATATGGCCACACGTCACATCCGTCGTGCACTGGATGCAATGTATTTTGGCGGACCGTCGTCTTGAAAAAACGTTCAAGGGAACGTTTCTTCGTACGTCGGGTCCTGCATTTCCAACCGCGCATGCGCGGCCTGAACTCCGCCCCCTCCTCCCCGGGACTTTAGAATGGGCAGCGGATGCATTGAAAAACTGCATCCACTGCCCACGTTGTGCTGAATTTTCACAACGTCCGTCAGTGCGTCGCGCCAACGCTTAGCGATGGCCCCGTACCGACGGAAGTGTGAAACAAGCCTAACTTGGCAAGGGGTGCAGCGCTGACAAGCTCTTTGCTATACAGCTTGTTAGAGCAGCATTTGTTGGATCCTATGATGCTACAGAGGAAAAGTTGCAGCATAAGTTCGGACCAGCAATGTATGATGCCGCCAGCCCGGACTGTCAATCATCAGGAGTGCGCCCCCTATGGAGCCTCCATGTGTCCTGGGTGCTCTGTCACCCATTAAAGGGGCTGCACGGGACATATTCCCCTACGTGACCAATGTCCCCCACTCCCCTATGTGACCGGTGCCCCCCACTCCGCTATGTGACCGGTGGCTCCCACTCCCATATGTGACCGGTGCCCCCCACTCCCATATGTGACCGGTGCCCCCCACTCCCCTATATGACCGATGCCCCCCACTCCCCTATGTGACTGGGGCCCCCCACTCCCCTATGTGACCGGTGCCCCCCACTCCCCTATGTGACCGGTGCCCCCCACTCCCGTATGTGACCGGTGCCCCCCACTCCCCTATGTGACTGGGGCCCCCACTCCCCTATATGACCGGTGCCCCCCACTCCCCTATGCGACCGGTGCCCCCCACTCCCGTATGTGACCGGTGCCCCCCACTCCCCTATGTGACTGGGGCCCCCCACTCCCCTATATGACCGGTGCCCCCCACTCCCCTATGCGACCGGTGCCCCCCACTCCCCTATGTGACCGGTGCCCCCCACTCCCCTATGTGACCGGTGCCCCCCACTCCCCTATGTGACTGGGGCCCCCCACTCCCCTATATGACCGGTGCCCCCCACTCCCCTATGCGACCGGGGCCCCCCACTCCCCTATATGACCGGTGCCCCCCACTCCCCTATGCGACCGGGGCCCCCCACTCCCCTATGTGACCGCTGCCCCCCACTCCCCTATGTGACCGGTGCCCCCCACTCCTCTATGTGATCGGGGCCCCCCACTCCCCTATGTGACCGCTGCCCCCCACTCCCCTATGTGACCGGTGCCCCCCACTCCTCTATGTGACCGCTGCCCCCCACTCCCCTATGTGACCGGGGCCCCCCACTCCTCTATGTGACCGCTGCCCCCCACTCCCCTATGTGACCGGTGCCCCCCACTCCCCTATGTGACCGCTGCCCCCCACTCCCCTATGTGACCGGTGCCCCCCACTCCTCTATGTGACCGCTGCCCCCCACTCCCCTATGTGACCGGTGCCCCCCACTCCTCTATGTGACCGCTGCCCCCCACTCCCCTATGTGACCGCTGCCCCCCACTCCCCTATGTGACCGCTGCCCCCCACTCCCCTATGTGACCGGTGCCCCCCACTCCTCTATGTGACCGGTGCCCCCCACTCCTCTATGTGACCGGTGCCCCCCACTCCTCTATGTGACCGGTGCCCCCCACTCCCGTATGTGACTGCTGCCCCCCACTCCTCTATGTGACCGGTGCCCCCCACTCCCCTATGTGACCGCTGCCCCCCACTCCCCTATGTGACCGGTGCCCCCCACTCCTCTATGTGACCGGTGCCCCCCACTCCTCTATGTGACCGGTGCCCCCCACTCCCCTATGTGACCGCTGCCCCCCACTCCCCTATGTGACCGGTGCCCCCCACTCCTCTATGTGACCGGTGCCCCCCACTCCTCTATGTGACCGGTGCCCCCCACTCCCGTATGTGACCGCTGCCCCCCACTCCCCTATGTGACCGGTGCCCCCCACTCCTCTATGTGACCGGTGCCCCCCACTCCCCTATGTGACCGCTGCCCCCCACTCCCCTATGTGACCGGTGCCCCCCACTCCCCTATGTGACCGGGCCCCCCACTCCCCTATGTGACCGGTGCCCCCCACTCCTCTATGTGACCGGTGCCCCCCACTCCTCTATGTGACCGGTGCCCCCCACTCCCGTATGTGACCGCTGCCCCCCACTCCCCTATGTGACCGGTGCCCCCCACTCCTCTATGTGACCGGTGCCCCCCACTCCTCTATGTGACCGGTGCCCCCCACTCCTCTATGTGACCGGTGCCCCCCACTCCCGTATGTGACCGCTGCCCCCCACTCCTCTATGTGACCGGTGCCCCCCACTCCCCTATGTGACCGCTGCCCCCCACTCCCCTATGTGACCGCTGCCCCCCACTCCCCTATGTGACCGGTGCCCCCCACTCCTCTATGTGACCGGTGCCCCCCACTCCTCTATGTGACCGGTGCCCCCCACTCCCCTATGTGACCGCTGCCCCCCACTCCCCTATGTGACCGGTGCCCCCCACTCCTCTATGTGACCGGTGCCCCCCACTCCTCTATGTGACCGGTGCCCCCCACTCCCGTATGTGACCGCTGCCCCCCACTCCCCTATGTGACCGCTGCCCCCCACTCCCTTATGTGACCGGGCCCCCCACTCCCCTATGTGACCGCTGCCCCCCACTCCCCTATGCGATCGGTGCCCCCCACTCCCCTATGTGACCGCTGCCCCCCACTCCCCTATGTGACCGGTGCCCCCCACTCCTCTATGTGACCGGTGCCCCCCACTCCTCTATGTGACCGGTGCCCCCCACTCCCCTATGTGACCGCTGCCCCCCACTCCCCTATGTGACCGGTGCCCCCCACTCCTCTATGTGACCGGTGCCCCCCACTCCTCTATGTGACCGGTGCCCCCCACTCCTCTATGTGACCGGTGCCCCCCACTCCCGTATGTGACCGCTGCCCCCCACTCCTCTATGTGACCGGTGCCCCCCACTCCCCTATGTGACCGCTGCCCCCCACTCCCCTATGTGACCGCTGCCCCCCACTCCCCTATGTGACCGGTGCCCCCCACTCCTCTATGTGACCGGTGCCCCCCACTCCTCTATGTGACCGGTGCCCCCCACTCCCCTATGTGACCGCTGCCCCCCACTCCCCTATGTGACCGGTGCCCCCCACTCCTCTATGTGACCGGTGCCCCCCACTCCTCTATGTGACCGGTGCCCCCCACTCCCGTATGTGACCGCTGCCCCCCACTCCCCTATGTGACCGGTGCCCCCCACTCCTCTATGTGACCGGTGCCCCCCACTCCCCTATGTGACCGCTGCCCCCCACTCCTCTATGTGACCGGTGCCCCCCACTCCTCTATGTGACCGGTGCCCCCCACTCCCGTATGTGACCGCTGCCCCCCACTCCCCTATGTGACCGGTGCCCCCCACTCCTCTATGTGACCGGTGCCCCCCACCTCCTCTATGTGACCGGTGCCCCCCACTCCCGTATGTGACCGCTGCCCCCCACTCCCCTATGTGACCGGTGCCCCCCACTCCCGTATGTGACCACTGCCCCCCACTCCCCTATGTGACCGCTGCCCCCCACTCCCCTATGTGACCGGTGCCCCCCACTCCTCTATGTGACCGGTGCCCCCCACTCCTCTATGTGACCGGTGCCCCCCACTCCTCTATGTGACCGGTGCCCCCCACTCCCCTATGTGACCGCTGCCCCCCACTCCCCTGTGTGACCGGTGCCCCCCACTCCCCTATGTGACCGGGCCCCCCACTCCCCTATGTGACCGGTGCCCCCCACTCCTCTATGTGACCGGTGCCCCCCACTCCTCTATGTGACCGGTGCCCCCCACTCCCCTATGTGACCGCTGCCCCCCACTCCCCTATGTGACCGGTGCCCCCCACTCCCCTATGTGACCGGGCCCCCCACTCCCCTATGTGACCGGTGCCCCCCACTCCCGTATGTGACCGGTGCCCCCCACTCCCGTATGTGACCGCTGCCCCCCACTCCCCTATGTGACCGCTGCCCCCCACTCCTTTATGTTACCGGTGCCCCCCACTCCCCTATGTGACCGGTGCCCCCCACTCCTCTATGTGACCGGTGCCCCCCACTCCCCTATGTGACCGCTGCCCCCCACTCCCCTATGTGACCGCTGCCCCCCACTCCTTTATGTGACCGCTGCCCCCCACTCCCCTATGTGACCGGGGCCCCCCACTCCCCTATGTGACCGGGGCCCCCCACTCCCCTATGTGACCGGTGCCCCCCACTCCCCTATGTGACCGCTGCCCCCCACTCCCCTATGTGACCGCTGCCCCCCACTCCTTTATGTGACCGCTGCCCCCCACTCCCCTATGTGACCGGGGCCCCCCACTCCCCTATGTGACCGGGGCCCCCCACTCCCCTATGTGACCGGGGCCCCCCACTCCCCTATGTGACCGCTGCCCCCCACTCCCCTATGTGACCGCTGCCCCCCACTCCCCTATGTGACCGGTGCCCCCCACTCCTCTATGTGACCGGTGCCCCCCACTCCTCTATGTGACCGGTGCCCCCCACTCCCCTATGTGACCGCTGCCCCCCACTCCCCTATGTGACCGGTGCCCCCCACTCCTCTATGTGACCGGTGCCCCCCACTCCTCTATGTGACCGGTGCCCCCCACTCCCGTATGTGACCGCTGCCCCCCACTCCCCTATGTGACCGGTGCCCCCCACTCCTCTATGTGACCGGTGCCCCCCACTCCCCTATGTGACCGGTGCCCCCCACTCCTCTATGTGACCGGTGCCCCCCACTCCTCTATGTGACCGGTGCCCCCCACTCCCGTATGTGACCGCTGCCCCCCACTCCCCTATGTGACCGCTGCCCCCCACTCCTTTATGTGACCGGTGCCCCCCACTCCCCTATGTGACCGGTGCCCCCCACTCCTCTATGTGACCGGTGCCCCCCACTCCCCTATGTGACCGCTGCCCCCCACTCCCCTATGTGACCGCTGCCCCCCACTCCTTTATGTGACCGCTGCCCCCCACTCCCCTATGTGACCGGGGCCCCCCACTCCCCTATGTGACCGGGGCCCCCCACTCCCCTATGTGACCGCTGCCCCCCACTCCTTTATGTGACCGGTGCCCCCCACTCCCCTATGTGACCTGTGCCCCCCACTCCTCTATGTGACCGGTGCCCCCCACTCCCCTATGTGACCGCTGCCCCCCACTCCCCTATGTGACCGCTGCCCCCCACTCCTTTATGTGACCGCTGCCCCCACTCCCCTATGTGACCGGGGCCCCCCACTCCCCTATGTGACCGGGGCCCCCCACTCCCCTATGTGACCGGGGCCCCCCACTCCCCTATGTGACCGCTGCCCCCCACTCCCCTATGTGACCGCTGCCCCCCACTCCCCTATGTGACCGGTGCCCCCCACTCCTCTATGTGACCGGTGCCCCCCACTCCTCTATGTGACCGGTGCCCCCCACTCCCCTATGTGACCGCTGCCCCCCACTCCCCTATGTGACCGGTGCCCCCCACTCCTCTATGTGACCGGTGCCCCCCACTCCTCTATGTGACCGGTGCCCCCCACTCCCGTATGTGACCGCTGCCCCCCACTCCCCTATGTGACCGGTGCCCCCCACTCCTCTATGTGACCGGTGCCCCCCACTCCTCTATGTGACCGGTGCCCCCCACTCCCCTATGTGACCGCTGCCCCCCACTCCCCTATGTGACCGCTGCCCCCCACTCCCCTATGTGACCGGTGCCCCCCACTCCTCTATGTGACCGGTGCCCCCCACTCCTCTATGTGACCGGTGCCCCCCACTCCTCTATGTGACCGGTGCCCCCCACTCCCCTATGTGACCGCTGCCCCCCACTCCCCTATGTGACCGGTTCCCCCCACTCCCCTATGTGACCGGGCCCCCCACTCCCCTATGTGACCGGTGCCCCCCACTCCTCTATGTGACCGGTGCCCCCCACTCCTCTATGTGACCGGTGCCCCCCACTCCCGTATGTGACCGCTGCCCCCCACTCCCCTATGTGACCGGTGCCCCCCACTCCTCTATGTGACCGGTGCCCCCCACCTCCTCTATGTGACCGGTGCCCCCCACTCCCGTATGTGACCGGTGCCCCCCACTCCTCTATGTGACCGGTGCCCCCCACTCCCGTATGTGACCGCTGCCCCCCACTCCCCTATGTGACCGGTGTCCCCTACTCCCGTATGTGACCGCTGCCCCCCACTCCCCTATGTGACCGGTGCCCCCCACTCCCCTATGTGACCGCTGCCCCCCACTCCCCTATGTGACCGGTGCCCCCCACTCCTCTATGTGACCGGTGCCCCCCACTCCTCTATGTGACCGGTGCCCCCCACTCCTCTATGTGACCGGTGCCCCCCACTCCCCTATGTGACCGCTGCCCCCCACTCCCCTATGTGACCGGTGCCCCCCACTCCCCTATGTGACCGGGCCCCCCACTCCCCTATGTGACCGGTGCCCCCCACTCCTCTATGTGACCGGTGCCCCCCACTCCTCTATGTGACCGGTGCCCCCCACTCCCGTATGTGACCGCTGCCCCCCACTCCTCTATGTGACCGGTGCCCCCCACTCCTCTATGTGACCGCTGCCCCCCACTCCCCTATGTGACCGGGCCCCCCACTCCCCTATGTGACCGGTGCCCCCCACTCCCGTATGTGACCGGTGCCCCCCACTCCCGTATGTGACCGCTGCCCCCCACTCCCCTATGTGACCGCTGCCCCCCACTCCTTTATGTGACCGGTGCCCCCCACTCCCCTATGTGACCGGTGCCCCCCACTCCTCTATGTGACCGGTGCCCCCCACTCCCCTATGTGACCGGTGCCCCCCACTCCTCTATGTGACCGGTGCCCCCCACTCCCCTATGTGACCGCTGCCCCCCACTCCCATATGTGACCGCTGCCCCCCACTCCTTTATGTGACCGCTGCCCCCCACTCCCCTATGTGACCGGGGCCCCCCACTCCCCTATGTGACCGGGGCCCCCCACTCCCCTATGTGACCGGTGCCCCCTACTCCCGTATGTGACCGCTGCCCCCCACTCCCCTATGTGACCGCTGCCCCCCACTCCCCTATGTGACCGGTGCCCCCCACTCCCGTATGTGACCGGTGCCCCCCACTCCCCTATGTGACCGGTGCCCCCCACTCCCCTATGTGACCGGTGCCCCCCACTCCCCTATGTGACCGCTGCCCCCCACTCCCCTATGTGACCGGTGCCCCCCACTCCCCTATGTGACCGGGCCCCCCACTCCCCTATGTGACCGGTGCCCCCCACTCCTCTATGTGACCGGTGCCCCCCACTCCTCTATGTGACCGGTGCCCCCCACTCCCGTATGTGACCGCTGCCCCCCACTCCTCTATGTGACCGGTGCCCCCCACTCCTCTATGTGACCGCTGCCCCCCACTCCCCTATGTGACCGGGCCCCCCACTCCCCTATGTGACCGGTGCCCCCCACTCCCGTATGTGACCGGTGCCCCCCACTCCCGTATGTGACCGCTGCCCCCCACTCCTTTATGTGACCGGTGCCCCCCACTCCCCTATGTGACCGGTGCCCCCCACTCCTCTATGTGACCGGTGCCCCCCACTCCTCTATGTGACCGGTGCCCCCCACTCCCCTATGTGACCGCTGCCCCCCACTCCTCTATGTGACCGGTGCCCCCCACTCCTCTATGTGACCGGTGCCCCCCACTCCCCTATGTGACCGGTGCCCCCCACTCCCGTATGTGATCGGTGCCCCCCACTCCTCTATGTGACCGCTGCCCCCCACTCCCCTATGTGACCGCTGCCCCCCACTCCCCTATGTGACCGCTGCCCCCCACTCCCCTATGTGACCGGGGCCCCCCACTCCTCTATGTGACCGGTGCCCCCCACTCCCCTATGTGACCGATGCCCCCCACTCCTCTATGTGACCGGTGCCCCCCACTCCTCTATGTGACCGCTGCCCCCCACTCCCCTATGTGACCGCTGCCCCCCACTCCCCTATGTGACCGCTGCCCCCCACTCCCCTATGTGACCGGTGCCCCCCACTCCCGTATGTGACCGGTGCCCCCCACTCCCGTATGTGACCGCTGCCCCCCACTCCTTTATGTGACCGGTGCCCCCCACTCCCCTATGTGACCGGTGCCCCCCCACTCCTCTATGTGACCGGTGCCCCCCACTCCCCTATGTGACCGGTGCCCCCCACTCCTCTATGTGACCGGTGCCCCCCACTCCCCTATGTGACCGCTGCCCCCCACTCCTCTATGTGACCGGTGCCCCCCACTCCTCTATGTGACCGGTGCCCCCCACTCCCCTATGTGACCGGTGCCCCCCACTCCCGTATGTGATCGGTGCCCCCCACTCCTCTATGTGACCGCTGCCCCCCACTCCCCTATGTGACCGGTGCCCCCCACTCCTCTATGTGACCGCTGCCCCCCACTCCCCTATGTGACCGCTGCCCCCCACTCCCCTATGTGACCGCTGCCCCCCACTCCCCTATGTGACCGATGCCCCCCACTCCTCTATGTGACCGGTGCCCCCACTCCTCTATGTGACCGCTGCCCCCCACTCCCCTATGTGACCGCTGCCCCCCACTCCTCTATGTGACCGCTGCCCCCCACTCCCCTATGTGACCGCTGCCCCCCACTCCTTTATGTGACCGCTGCCCCCCACTCCCGTATGTGACCGCTGCCCCCCACTCCCCTATGTGACCGCTGCCCCCCACTCCCCTATGTGACCGCTGCCCCCCACTCCCGTATGTGACCGGTGCCCCCCACTCCTCTATGTGACCGGTGCCCCCCACTCCCCTATGTGACCGCTGCCCCCCACTCCTCTATGTGACTGGTGCCCCCCACTCCTCTATGTGACCGGTGCCCCCCACTCCCCTATGTGACCGGTGCCCCCCACTCCCGTATGTGATCGGTGCCCCCCACTCCTCTATGTGACCGCTGCCCCCCACTCCCCTATGTGACCGCTGCCCCCCACTCCCCTATGTGACCGCTGCCCCCCACTCCCCTATGTGACCGGGGCCCCCCACTCCTCTATGTGACCGGTGCCCCCCACTCCCCTATGTGACCGATGCCCCCCACTCCTCTATGTGACCGGTGCCCCCCACTCCTCTATGTGACCGCTGCCCCCCACTCCCCTATGTGACCGCTGCCCCCCACTCCCCTATGTGACCGCTGCCCCCCACTCCCCTATGTGACCGGTGCCCCCCACTCCCGTATGTGACCGGTGCCCCCCACTCCCGTATGTGACCGCTGCCCCCCACTCCTTTATGTGACCGGTGCCCCCCACTCCCCTATGTGACCGGTGCCCCCCACTCCTCTATGTGACCGGTGCCCCCCACTCCCCTATGTGACCGGTGCCCCCCACTCCTCTATGTGACCGGTGCCCCCCACTCCCCTATGTGACCGCTGCCCCCCACTCCTCTATGTGACCGGTGCCCCCCACTCCTCTATGTGACCGGTGCCCCCCACTCCCCTATGTGACCGGTGCCCCCCCACTCCCGTATGTGATCGGTGCCCCCCACTCCTCTATGTGACCGCTGCCCCCCACTCCCCTATGTGACCGGTGCCCCCCACTCCCCTATGTGACCGGTGCCCCCCACTCCTCTATGTGACCGCTGCCCCCCACTCCCCTATGTGACCGCTGCCCCCCACTCCCCTATGTGACCGGTGCCCCCCACTCCTCTATGTGACCGCTGCCCCCCACTCCCCTATGTGACCGCTGCCCCCCACTCCCCTATGTGACCGCTGCCCCCCACTCCCCTATGTGACCGATGCCCCCCACTCCCCTATGTGACCGATGCCCCCCACTCCTCTATGTGACCGGTGCCCCCACTCCTCTATGTGACCGCTGCCCCCCACTCCCCTATGTGACCGCTGCCCCCCACTCCTCTATGTGACCGCTGCCCCCCACTCCTTTATGTGACCGCTGCCCCCCACTCCTTTATGTGACCGCTGCCCCCCACTCCCGTATGTGACCGCTGCCCCCCACTCCCGTATGTGACCGCTGCCCCCCACTCCCCTATGTGACCGGTGCCCCCCACTCCCCTAATATTTCTTGTCGTTGTCCCCTTATCCCCTCTCTGAGGTGTCCGGCGGAGCAGGGTCAGACCCCCAACATCTGCCGGGGGCCGCTCTCCAGTCTTTGCTGTGTAACCATTTAGATGCTGCCACCAATCCCTGGCAGCGGCCTATCACCCGCTCGGCCTCCGCCGCTCACCGCTTCCTATAGGCGGATTTGTTTTGGGTCATTTTTACTGTATAATGAACATTGTAAAAATAAAATGTCAAAAAACAACAGAGTAAATTGCTTTTTTTAACCATTTCTCATGTCCAGTACATTCCATGGTCAAATACATGACGTCATTCAATTCTACGACTCGTCCCGCAAAAAACAAGACGTCACACGGCGATGTAGCCGGCAAAATTCACTGCGGGGTGAAGGGCTTAAAGGGGAGCTCCACCCGCATCACAGCTGTCTGGCCGAGTCATCGCGGGTCTCCTCCATCCTCCCCCGGTCCGCAGCAGCGCCGCTCACACCTGGGCACCAGGTCAGCCCTCTGTAGCGCCTCCTGGACCGCAAGGACTACTGCGACCGAGGGGCGGGGCCATTCTTTGTTTACAGGGTGTGTCCTGATGAGCAGCTGTGATTGGCCAGCAGTATATTATGGAAGGCCACGCCCCCTTCTGGTAACGCCCGCTTTCTCTGCATATTTCCAGCTGCAGCGCAGTGTACACCCGCCCGCCTCTCTCCGTCCTCCCGGGCTCCGCCTCTGTCCGTCCTCCCGGGCTCCGGCTCTGTCCGTCCTCCCGGGCTCCGCCTCTGTCCGTCCTCCCGGCTCCGCCTCTCTCCGTCCCCCCGGCTCCGCCCCCACGTTCGCCGTGATTTGCCTCTGCCGTCGCCGTGTTCTCAGATTTACTATCGCAGCGGCCCCGCCCCCTCAGCAGCCACACCCCCAGCTCACACACGTGGTCAGCTCTGTTCCCACCTTGACGTCACGGATCGACGTCAGTGGGCGTGGTGCAGAGGCGTGTCCGCCACAGTTGTGCCGGCCTCCCGCTGAATGTATTAGCATATGATTAGCATGTGATTATCGCCGAGCGGAGGCTGCAGAGTGAAGCAGGTGCCGAACATGGCGAGTCAGCCCGGAGCCGCTCTCCGCCTCCTCCTCCTGATCAGCGGGCTCCGAGCCGGACTGCTCCAGCAAGGTACCGGGGCTCCGGGGAGCGGGCCGGGGGGACGGGAGAGCCGGGGGAGGCCGGGGGACGGGACAATGGGCGCCGGGAGAGGGAGCGGGGATCGGCGGGAGAGGAGGCAGGAAGCCTGGAGCGGGAGAAGGGACAGACGGGGAGCGGGAGGACTGCGGAGCCGGGGGGAGAAAGAGGGGGAGAAAGAGGGGGAGAAAGAGGGGGAGAAAGAGGGGGAGAAAGAGGGGGAGCACGGGGGAGAAAGAGGGGGTGCACGGGGGAGAAAGAGGGGGAGAAAGAGGGGGAGAAAGAGGGGGTGCACGGGGGAGAAAGAGGGGGTGCACGGGGGAGAAAGAGGGGGAGAAAGAGGGGGAGAAAGAGGGGGTGCACGGGGGAGAAAGAGGGGGTGCACGGGGGAGAAAGAGGGGGTGCACGGGGGAGAAAGAGGGGGAGAAAGAGGGGGTGCACGGGGGAGAAAGAGTGGGTGCACGGGGGAGAAAGAGGGGGTGCACGGGGGGAGAAAGAGGGGGAGCACGGGGGAGAAAGAGGGGTGCACGGGGGAGAAAGAGGGGAGCACGGGGGAGAAAGAGGGGAGCACGGGGGGAGAAAGAGGGGTGCACGGGGGAGAAAGAGGGGAGCACGGGGGGAGAAAGAGGGGAGCACGGGGGAGAAAGAGGGGAGCACGGGGGAGAAAGAGGGGAGCACGGGGGGAGAAAGAGGGGAGCACGGGGGGAGAAAGAGGGGTGCACGGGGGAGAAAGAGGGGGAGAAAGAGGGGCTGCACGGGGGAGAAAGAGGGGAGCACGGGGGAGAAAGAGGGGGAGAAAGAGGGGCTGCACGGGGGAGAAAGAGGGGAGCACGGGGGAGAAAGGGGGGAGAAAGAGGGGAGCACGGGGGAGAAAGAGGGGAGCACGGGGGGAGAAAGAGGGGAGCACGGGGGAGAAAGGGGGGAGAAAGAGGGGAGCACGGGGGGAGAAAGAGGGGAGCACGGGGGAGAAAGAGGGGGAGAAAGAGGGGCTGCACGGGGGAGAAAGAGGGGAGCACGGGGGAGAAAGGGGGGAGAAAGAGGGGAGCACGGGGGAGAAAGAGGGGAGCACGGGGGGAGAAAGGGGGGAGAAAGAGGGGAGCACGGGGGGAGAAAGAGGGGAGCACGGGGGGAGAAAGAGGGGAGCACGGGGGGAGAAAGAGGGGAGCACGGGGGAGAAAGGGGGGAGAAAGAGGGGAGCACGGAGGAGAAAGAGGGGGTGCACGGGGGAGAAAGAGGGGAGCACGGGGGGAGAAAGAGGGGGAGCACGGGGGGAGAAAGGGGGTGCACGGGGGAGAAAGAGGGGGTGCACGGGGGGAGAAAGAGGGGGTGCACGGGGGAGAAAGAGGGGGAGCACGGGGGGAGAAAGAGGGGGAGCACGGGGGAGAAAGAGGGGGAGCAGGGGGAGAAAGGGCAGCAAGAAGGGGTGCATGAGGGGGGAATAGGGGCAAGAAGGTGCATGAGGGGGGAAGAGGGGCAAGAAGGGGTGCATGAGGGGGGAAGAGGGGAGCATGATGGAGAAAGTTGTGCACGGGGAAGAGAACAACATGTAGGGTAAAGGGGGTGCATGGGGCAAGAGGAGGATTCTGTGGGGTAAGGGGGGTGCATGGTGGTGGGGAGGCAAGAAGGGATGCATGGGGGAGGGGGAGCATGGGGGATTCATGGAGGGTAAAGGGGTGCACGGTGGTGGGGACCATGTTTGGTGGAGCATAAAGGCCATGGGGAGCGTGGTGGTGGGAGACTGAGGGGATGAGGGCTGGTGTGGTAGAGAATGGGGGTGTGATGGGGTGAGGGCAGGGTGGGGAATGGTGGGGGGTGAAGTGTTCAGATGGGGGTTGATGGAGGAGGTGGATATTGGGGACAGCGAAGTCCACGGTGGAGAAGGAGGAAACTCTGGAGGTTGTGGAGAAGTAGCTGGAGGGGCAGGCGTGTGAGGGGGCAGCACAGGACCTGATGGTGCAGGCCGCCAGTGATGAGGACCCCCTGGGTTCTGTATGAGGAGATATTTGGGGTCTCAGCACCTGATGGTGGGCAGTATGGGGGAGGCTGAGAGCTGAAATGAATGGGGGGGGGGGAGGGGTGATGGCCGAAGAGAAGGATCAGGGAGATGAGAGGGAAAGAAGATGAAAGGAGAAGAACAAAAGGAAGGAAGGAGGGAGCGCGGCGGAGCCTGGTGCAGGGACCCGGCAGTGCGGACCCCCAGTGCTCCCCTCTCTGCTGGGCGCCCACCTGTTGCCGGCTGGTTGTAGCTGGTGCGGACCCTGCTCTGAGGGGCAGCGCGGGGGCGGCTCCCTGCGCTCTCCCTCTCGGGGTATCACACATTTTGGGGTCCTCTCTGGCTGTATACGTGCAGTGATGGTGAGAGCAGAGCTCTGCATGGTGGGGGGCTCGTACACGCATGTTCCCACCGCTCTGCTGTGGCGTATCTGTATTATTACTCCTTTGCCTTCTTCATCAGATGATACATTTTGATGCTGAACTTGCAGCCATTTTTGGGTGTTTTTTCTTTTTTTCGTTCTTTCTTTCGTTCTTTCTTTCCTGGCTGCCATTGTTGCAGCTTTGTTTTTTTCTGCAGGGATGAAGCTGTATTTACTTTTGAGGTTTAGTGTGATGGATGTGAGGCTGCTGCCGGACCCCCTCCCTCCCTGCTCTCTGGGGGCACTGAGTGTAATGGGGAGGACTGGATCCCGCAGGGGGCTGCTTTTTCTTCTTTTTGGCTGGGGGTGGGTATTGGATGTGCAGGATGAGACCCCAGCATCTTCCCTTCCAGTATGCGGGCTGTTTTGTTAGTGCATCTGTTCATGTCTGCCATCCAGCACATCCCCCTCTGCTGTTCCCTCCACTTGTGTTTCCGCAGTCTGACTCCCTCTTTTCCCCGATCCTGATGCTTGTAGTGTAAAGTGTCTGCAGCGCCGCTCTCTCCAGCTTTTCGCCTTCCTATAATTTCGCCTTCGTGGATAGGACTCGGGTCTCTCCCGTTTTGCAGCAGAGCAGACTCGGGATGAAGCATCGGGAACACAGATCACTTTGTCGCTTCAAGACGGCCGGCGTTATCCTTTTTTCAAAATTATTTTTATTTATTTATTTTTTGCTGGTCTCATGTTGTTTTTTTTTTTTTTTTTCTTGGGTTCTTTGGAGACTGAAGCTGCAACTGTTCTGGCGCCGCTCCGAATCAAGAGGGCAGTGTTTGCATTTGGAGAAAAAAAACCGAGGAAAGGTTTCTCTCCAGCTCCATGTACAGCACACACATGCAACTCGCTGCAAAAGCGTTTGTCCAACCTTTAGCCATTACTGGGGGGGAAAAAAATCCATCCACTCTCCACCCATATTGCAGTTGTATTTTTTTTTTTTCTTTTTTCTCCTGAACCCTCTTAAGTCCAGAATATATTGCCGGCGTGTCCACCACTAAGCACAAAGACCTAGGTGTAGAACAGCCGGTCACCAGGAATAAAAAAACAAAAAACAAAAAAAGCCTGTGGTCCCCCCCCCCCCCCTTCCTTAATAAATCTGTAAGGTGTTAGGTATTGTGCACACGTGTGTTCTCCTGACCGCCCCTCGTGCGTTACATTTCGGCTACATTATAAGGGATTATTGGCAATCAGTGATACATGTTACTGTTGACTTATCATATTCCATGTTCTCAGTGATACATGTTGTCGTCTTTTTTGGTTACTGTTGACTTCCACGTTCAGTGATACATGTCGTCTTTTATGGTTACTGTTGACTTATTTCTATGTTCACAGTGATACGTTTTGTCTTTTTTGGTTACTGTTGACTTATTATCTTCCACAGTCACAGTGATACATGTTGTCTTTTTTGGTTACTGTTGACTTATCATCTTCCATGTTCTGTGATACATGTTGTCTTTTATGGTTACTGTTGAGTTATCATCTTCCATGTTCAGTGATACATGTTGTCTTTTATGGTTACTGTTGAGTTATCATCTTCCATGTTCAGTGATACATGTTGTCTTTTATGGTTACTGTTGACTTATCATCTTCCATGTTCAGTGATACATGTTGTCTTTTATGGTTACTGTTGACTTATCATCTTCCATGTTCAGTGATACATGTCGTCTTTTTTGGTTACTGTTGACTTATCATCTTCCATGTTCAGTGATACATGTTGTCTTTTATGGTTACTGTTGAGTTATCATCTTCCATGTTCAGTGATACATGTTGTCTTTTATGGTTACTGTTGACTTATCATCTTCCATGTTCAGTGATACATGTCGTCTTTTTTGGTTACTGTTGACTTATCATCTTCCATGTTCAGTGATACATGTTGTCTTTTATGGTTACTGTTGACTTATCATCTTCCATGTTCAGTGATACATGTTGTCTTTTATGGTTACTGTTGACTTATCATTTTCCACGTTCACAGTGATACATGTTGTCTTTTTTGGTTACTGTTGACTTATCATCTTCCATGTTCAGTGATTCATGTTGTCTTTTATGGTTACTGTTGGCTTATCATCTTCCATGTTCAGTGATACATGTTGTCTTTTATGGTTACTGTTGAGTTATCATCTTCCATGTTCAGTGATACATGTTGTCTTTTATGGTTACTGTTGAGTTATCATCTTCCATGTTCAGTGATACATGTTGTCTTTTATGGTTACTGTTGACTTATCATCTTCCATGTTCAGTGATACATGTTGTCTTTTATGGTTACTGTTGACTTATCATCTTCCATGTTCAGTGATACATGTCGTCTTTTTTGGTTACTGTTGACTTATCATCTTCCATGTTCAGTGATACATGTTGTCTTTTATGGTTACTGTTGACTTATCATCTTCCATGTTCAGTGATACATGTTGTCTTTTATGGTTACTGTTGACTTATCATCTTCCACGTTCACAGTGATACATGTTGTCTTTTTTGGTTACTGTTGACTTATCATCTTCCATGTTCAGTGATTCATGTTGTCTTTTATGGTTACTGTTGACTTATCATCTTCCATGTTCAGTGATACATGTTGTCTTTTATGGTTACTGTTGACTTATCTTCCACGTTCACAGTGATTCATGTCGTCTTTTTTGGTTACTGTTGACTTATCATCTTCCACGTTCACAGTGATACATGTGTTCCTTTCTTTTTTTTAACGACCCCCATCCCTACTCTATAAGGCTGCTGTTATGGCTTTCTGGGACCACCGATTGTGCACAGCCTCATCCTGCCACCATCATTAAACCACTTCGTCCTTCCTAAAAAGCCTTTGATGGTCCGCCAGAATCTTCCTCCTCCACCAATCCGAGCTCTTCTCCTTCCACCAATGATCTGTTCCTTTTTCACCCCATTTATTTCCTCTTTCTTCTACCCAAGAAGTGAAGGATTTATATTGTGCGCTCATGAAAATGTTGGATTAGCTGTCGCTTCACGTTTAGTAGGTGGGACAAGTAATCCCAGGCAACAAGTAGGAACATTAGGATTGGCCGCTCGTGCAGGAGGCCTAGAGTACAGCGGCCGGAACAATGTATTTAGTGGACAGGATGCAAAAAAAATATTATTTCTATCCGTCGCTTATAATTTTTTTTTTTTTGTTTCCAAGAGTAGGTGGTGGGAAAGAACTGGATATTGAAGCCATGCGATGTTGTTTTTTTTTTTATTTTGTTTTTTTTTAATTAGATCAACGCCTTGCAGCGGATGCTTATCTAATTATCTTGTTGTTAGTAGATCTACATAGACTGAGGACTATTTCCAGGGATTTCATTAAATAACAAAAACGGTGGATTTCTTAATCTATGGGTATGTGCACGCTGAATCGTCTTGCAACGTTTGAGATTCTGTTCGAAAAAGTTTTTGATAAGCAAATAGCCAGTTTCTGCTCCGAAAACTCCTACAAAAAAAAAAAAACTTTTCATGTAGCCAGTTTCTGCTCTGAAAACCTTTAACAAAAAAATCAAAAAAACAAACAAAAACCCCACCCTCTATACACATAGGCAGTTTCTGCCCTGAAAACTTCTCAAAAAGCCCTCTGTGTACATAATCAGTTTCTGCTCTGTAAACTTTTTTTTTCAAAAAAAGAAACCCTCTAAGCGTTAAGACCAGTTTCTTTTTTTCGAAAACATAAAAAAAAAAATGCGCGCTCAGCTCCAAAAACTTTTGAAAAAAAAAAAATCCTTTTGCACATAGCCATTTTCTGTTTGAAAACTGCAAGAAAAAAAAAAAACCCACTTTGTGCACACAGTCAATTTCTGTTCTGAAAACTTATTTAAAAAAAACAACTTTTTTTTTTTTTTTTTTAAGAATATTTTGGGGTGGAAACTCTCCAAATCTTTCTGAAAATGACACAACTTCTCTTAAGTTTTTTTGAGGTTCTCGTACAGAAACTTTGCAAAACAATTCATGACACTGAGCGGAAACTTTCCAAACTTCTCAAATGTAGAGATTCCACTCCAAAAACTCTGCAAAACGTCTCCATGGGCACATACCCTAAGATGGGTTTCATAAGGATGCCCAAGATATCTTCACTCCCTAATTAGTAATTTTAGCATAAACGGGGGTCACTTAAGGCTATATTAAGTCGTCCCCCCCCCCCCCAAATCCCCCTTCCCCCATCTATTCCGATCCATGGTGAGATCTGTAAAGAATTTTATAACTGTGCCTCAAAAACAAGCACAGATGTGGCGACATCATCCCTGTCTATAGCCCCATTCATAACCTCCGTCATTTCCATTTTTCCCGATGTTAATGGATTTTTACGTCAATCTTTTTTCGTAGGTCATTGATTTAATTTATGGGCGGCTGCTGGAGAGGCAGCAGTAGTATTTTCTTTTTTTTTTTTTTTTTTTTTTTTTCTTTCTTCTGCCTTTATATCAGGGGATTGCCTTTGTTTATACGCGAGTGTTACTTTTGGGAAATATTGACACTTGTGATACTTTGTATTTAGAATTTCCGCACAAACTTTCAATGTTGTGTTCCAAGTCAGGGAGTAAAGCTGTGACTGTGCCAAGAAACCTGTTGCAGCCTTTTCTTTTTTTTTTTTTTTTCTTTTTTTTTTTTAATCCTGAAGCTTCTTATAAGGCTATGTTCACACGTTCCTGATTTCCATCCTTTTTTTTTTCAGGACTGAAACCGCAGCTCTTGGCAGAAAACGCAGGTCCTTTTTTTGGTCTTTTTTTTTGTGCTTTTTTGGTGCGTTTTTTGATGCGTTTTTTGATCCTTTTTTTATGCAGTTTTCTATGCAGAGTCTGTGTGTTTTCTAGGAAGTTTTTTAGGGTTAAAATGGCTGAAAATACCCTAACCCTACCCCTAACCCTAACCCTATTCTAACCTTAGTGGAAAAAAAAAAAATTCTTAATTTTTTTATTGTCCCTACCTATGGGGGTGACAAAGGGGGGGGGGGGGGGGGGGGTGTCATTTACTATTTTTTTATTTTGATCGCTGAGATAGGTTATATCTCAGTGATCAAAATGCACTTTGGAACGAATCTGCCGGCCGGCCGGCAGATTCGGCGGGCGCACTGCGCATGCGCCCGCCATTTTGCAAGATGGCGGCGCCCAGGGAGAAGACAGCCGGACGGACATCGGGAGGCCGGGTAAGTATAAGGCGGGGAGATTAGGGCACGGGGGGGGCATCGGAGCACGGGGGGGGCATCGGAGCACGGGGCGGTGGGATCGGGGCAGCCACACTCCACCCACGCACTTCCGCCCGCTTCCCCGCACTTCCTGCTGCAGCGGTTCGGCACCACAAACCGCAATAAAACCCGCAGATATATTTTTGATCTGCGGGTTTTACTGCGGGTTTGACCTCACAATGGAGGTCTGTGGGTGCAGAACCGCTGCGGCTCCGAAAAAAGAAGTGACATGGTACTTCTTTTTTCCCGCAGCTATTCAGCGCGGCTTTTTTTTTTTAAATTCAGGAACATGTGCACAGCGGTTCCTGTTTTCCATAGGGTACATTGTACTGTACCCTGCATGGAAAACAGCTGCGGAACCGCAGCGGCAAAAACGCACTGTGTGAACATGGCCTAAATGTTGGGCCACTGAAAAAAAAATTAACAAAATCGTCCATTTCTAGTTTTCAATGTGCAAATAGCCAATGCACCTAGAAGTTTGCGGTTTTTAGGGGGATTCTTTCAAAATGAGAAATTATACTTTAAAAAAAAAAATAAAAAAAATAAAATAACCATATTCTTTTAATTGATGTAATTGGGCTTTGAAAGTCTACCGAATATTTTTCTTCCGGATTATTGGGCGGTCCACGAGGAGGTCTTGCCGAAAGTTTTTGCGACTAAAGGCCAAAAGTTGGATTGCTGTTCTGTATGCGGCGGGCAGCGCCGCCGCGGATGAGACGTTCTAGTAGGACTTGAACAAAGGGGATTAAAGATGTTGTAAGCCTGGAAACGTGTTTCTAATAGAATGGAGCCTGGACTAAAACCTGATGCAGGAAATCTCATCATAACTTTTAACGATTGGATAAATATTTTGGTTTCTATTTATCCATCTTTTGGAACTTTTTTTTTTTTAAAACTTAAATGCATGGATTTGGGACCCCCAAAAAATATCACGGATTACATAAACCAATTTTGCACCTTTTTTTTTTTTTTTTTTTTTGTTTTGTTTTTTTTTTCCTTCTGTGTATTGCTGGCTGCGGAGTGAGTTAACTGAGAATCTGTCAGCGAACCCACAATGACTGAACAGGAGGAGTTTGTAACTTTAATCTTTTTGTATGTTTTTAGCTCCACAGATCGCAACAAAGTTTAAATGTGAAGGAAAACAAAAGAGCCTCTAAAAGCCAAACGTTGCCACATTGTTAATGAAAGCCAATTGCAAAAAATGATATTAAGCCGCAAATACATGCAATTAAGAAAAAAAAAAAAAAAAAAAAGTCTCCAGAGGTTGACAACCCATTTAAGTGGTTGCCTTACAAAGAAATTTAGGATAAGATATCTCACATTAATTACTCTTCTTCTGAATTACGAATTAGTAACTAACAGTAGAAGAAAAAATTAAAATCTTTTGCTCGTTCGGGTCATTTGTGGTCACAGAAACCTGTTGGATTGCTGAAAGCCACTTTTTTTTTTTTTTTTTAACCTGAGACATCCTACCTGGTATATGTAGGTAGATGACTGTGCAGATCCAGAGACGCGTTACGTACAGTCATGGCCGAAAGTGTTGGCACCCTTGAAATGGCTCCAGAAAATTATTGCAATTACACACGTGTATTGGAACGCCACAAAAGGCAAATTGGACGTAATTTCACACAACCCCCAAAATGGTCTGAACGAAAGTGTTGGCGTCCTCAACTTTAATATTTATTTGCTCCTCCTTTGGAATAAATAACTGCAATCAATCGCTTCCTATAACCCTCCACAAGCTTCTTACTCCTCTCGGCTGGGATTTTGGACCGCTTTTCTTTGGCAAACTGCTCCTGGTCTCTCATATTTCGCCTTCTCCCAACAGAAGTTGTAAGAGCTCTGCACACGTGTTCGTTGGGATTTAGATCCGGACTCATTGCTGCCACTTCTGAACTCTCCACTGCTTTGTTTTCATCCATTTCTGGTGCTTCTTGAAGTATGTTTGGGGTCATTGTGCTGAGACACAGACCCCCAAATCCTTTAGTAATCTTCAGATTTCATGATGCCTTGAACACAGTCAAGGCACCCAGTGCCAGAAGCGGCAAATCAACCCCGAAACATTTCTGAACCTCCACCATATTTTACTGTAGGTACTGTGTTCTTTTCTTTGCAGGCCTCATTCCATTTTCGGTTAACAGTAGAAGGATGTGCTTTACCAAAAAGCTCTATTGTGGTCTCATCTGTCCACAAGACGCTTTCCCAGAAGGATTTTGGCTTACTCGCGTTCATTTTGGCAAACTGAGGTCTAGCTTTTTTTGTCTCTGTCAGCAGTAATGTCTTCCTGGGTCTTCTGCCATACCATTTCATTCAAACGTCGATGGATACTTTGCTCTGACACTGACGCACCCTGAGCCCGCAGGACAGCTTGAATTTCTTTGGATCTTGATTGAGGCTACTTATCCACCATCCGGACTATCCTGCATGGCAACATTTCATCAGTTTTTGTCTGCTGCCCACATCCAGGGAGATTAGCTACAGTGCCATGGGTCGTAAACTTCTTGATTATGTTGCGCACCGTGGACAAAGGAACATCAAGATCTCTGGAGATGGACTTGTAAAGTTGTTGACATTTTTCAACAATTTTGGTTCTTCCTCAGACAGTTCTCTTCTCCTCTTTCTGTTCTCCATCCTTAGTGTGGCTCACACAGACACAAAATACAAAGATTGAGTCAACTTCTCCCCTTTTATCTGGTGTCAGGTGTGATTTTTCATATTACCCACACCTGTTACTTGCCACAGGTGAGTCTGAACGAGCATCACATGCTTGAAACAAAGTTGTTTACCCACAATTTTGGGAAAGTGGCAACAATTTTTGTCCAGGCAATTTTCAGGGTTTCGTGTGAAATTATATCCAATTCGCCTTTTTCTCTAGTTTTTTTTTTTTTTTTTGTTTTTGTTTCAATACATTCAAATGAAATAAACTTGTGTATTTACAATAATTTTCTGGGAGATATACTTCATTTTCTGGAACGCTTTCAAGGGTGCCAAAACGTTCGGCCATAACTGAATATCTACATTCCGGCATGGACTGCCGGAAGATTTCAGCACTGAAGCCAGCAGAATAGTTACTGCAGCTTAGATCTGTAGAACTCGGGAGGAGCAGAAGCCGAGGGAGACATTTACTAAATCCCTCTAACAGTTTTGTTGGCATAAAACTGCTTGAAATGTCACAAAATCTTTTGCACAAAAGTCTTAAGCCGTGTTTGACGTTTTTCTGCTGATTCCAGCCAGTTATGTCATTTTTTTTTTTTTTTTTTCATAAAGTGAGCGAAGCTTGGCCGGACCCCAATCCTGGACCCTTCTGGCAGTGGCAAGTAGCAACGGAAAGATGTGCCAAATTCATTAACAGGTGCTCTCCTGTTTATGGATTTATTGCCAAATAATAATAATAATAATATTAGAAGCTGACTGTAACCCAGTGACCAGGTAACAAGAACCATCTCCAGTGGACCGGAAGTGATGGTTCTTGTTACCTGGTTCCTAAAGCCCATGATGGGCTGCAAAGATGATAATCGGAAGGGGTCTCACTTCACCACTTCACCTTTACGTGACTCAGTGACGTCGCCTGTTCTGGGCCAACCCTAAGAGTTGGGAGACCCCCAGACCCAATAGACTGTTCCTCCACCAATGTTGGTGGGTGCGGTCGACCTTGGTCTTTGAGGGCGGGTGGGGGACTTTTCGGAGATCCTAAAGTTTTGGCCCCGGGCGGCGGCCCTTGAGCCGTCCATGCCGAGATGCTTGTATCTTTTGAACTCTTTATGGAACAACTTTTAGAGGAAGTTTGTAAACTGGCAACAATTATTTGATACATCTATGGGCTGGAGCTGTAACGAACCAAAGCCCTTTGAAATATTAATTACCCCCCCCACCTTTTAGGAGGGAACATCCAGATGGCTTCTGTCTTTGAAGACTTTGGATTGTTCTTAAAGAGGTTGTGCCTCCGTCATTAGGACACTTTGATTTCCTATGTTATTTATGCCGAGACCACTGGTGCATAAAGCTGGGGGAGCACAGCTCCCCACATCACGTTGTGGCCACTCTCGGTACTGCAAGTCAGGTCACATCCACTTTAGAATAGGACCGGTTCTTTTTAATCAGATAATTCTAGACCTAGAATTTTGCCTTCTGTCCATTTGGATCAGTATTCGTTTATATTGCAAGCCCAGAAGACGAGCGTTGCCTCATGCGTTCAGTTTGGGTCACTTTTTTGCTGTTTCTTGCTCTCCTAAAGATTTTTATTTATTTATTACTAATAATGATAAAAATAATATTAATATTTATTTTTATTTATTTATAAAGTGATAAATGGGCAGAGGATTGATGTCTCGGGCGAGAGACTGGTTTCCACAGCGTTGGCTTTACGATCAGAGCATCTCATTACCAGCGGATGATCTTTACTGGTTTATCCGCTGCTGGGGGGCACACTAGGCGGATTTTTTTTTTTTTTTTTTTGGTACGGATTTTCCAGCATTGCGCCTAAAATATTCCGGGATGTCGTCTATGGAGGAAGTGGCCACAATTTTGGATTTGTAAAATGCGTCGTCTCATTGTCCTCTGCGTCGTTCAGTTTTTTGGGAGAACACAACTCCCGCCTCCCACCAACGACCTCGGTGACCTAAAACGCGTCGATAGTGCAATTACAGACGGCGATCGCATCCATTTTTTTTTTTTTTGGGGGGGGGGGGGGGCTATTTATGGGAGGGGGAACAAGCGAGTCTTTGAGGGAAGTTTTAGTTGACAAAGGAGGGGGTTGTTGGAGGAGGACGCGGGGGGCTGGAGTTGTCGTCTCCTCTGCCCAAACAATGCGCCTATTCATGACTGTGTCGTACATGCACCGAGTGAATGAGGGCTCTGCTGGCGGGCGGAGGACCGGTCCCCCCCCCTTTTTACTAATGAATGATCCGTCCTGCGTGTAACAAGTGACATTTACTTCGTTTTTTATTTTAAATTATTAACCCTTTCCTCTCCCCCATCTGTGGAGGTGTCGTAGACCTCAGCAGGCCGTCCCTCGGGCTGCCCATTCCCGATCTCGCGGATTTACATCCTTTCTGGAATTCCATCGATTGTACAAAGTGTTACATTTTATTTATTTATTTTTTTTCTCTTGTTTCGATGGGAAGACACGCAGCGTTGCTTTAAATTGACTATTTCATCTTTTTATTTTTTTATTTTTTTTTTATTTTATTTTTTTTTAACTTCGTCTTGATGATATTTCACGCCTCATTTGTTCCTTCGAATTGCCAATAAAATGAACGCCGTTCCTTTTGTAACATGCTAAATCAGGCGGCGCACAAATAAAAATAACTCTGCGTGCACCCGAGGGTTTGCCAAGCAGACCGCCGGATCTGAAGTGGATTGCATCCCCCCAACCCCCGGTCCCCCTGCTGCGGCCGCGCACAGAAGTCATAGGAGATTACATGGGACTGCTGGAGCGAGGCTTTGTATTTGTGCGTCCTTCCCTGTCTGAGAATCAGACTCCTATGTGCACATGACAAATGCAAAAAAACGTATTTTTCATGCGAATGATACATTTTACGCAAGTAGAACCTTTAACGGATAAGATCCTATCCCAATATGTAATAGGTATAATAATAATATTCGCAAATGCCTACAATTAGAAATGTAGTATAGTTCTTCTGATAAGCCATGTGCAGGGCATTTCAGTAGCTTAGCTATTAGTGGTCATAACCATGGATACTCACTATATGAGTGGCTGTAACCATGGATACCTACGCTACTGCAATGCCCTGTACATGGGAGTAAGTGACATGGCTAATCAGAAGAACTATACTACAATTCTAATTGGATGTTTGTTAAAATTATTATTAATAATAATATAAAATTTATGTATTTATATAATAGAAATTGATATATTTGTAAAATATATTTATTACACCTACTACATGGGGGTAGGGTCTTTCAGATGGGAATACGCCTCCTTTAATAATATCAGATTTTATCCTAAAGTTGCCCTTGTGTTTTTTAGAGGCTGCAAAGTTTGCAACTCTGAACCACAGACCAGTCCGGTACGGTTGTGTCCTTTTTTGCCTCTCCTGTGATAAGTGACAATCATCAGCTTTGAGCATTAATATTTTTTTTTTTGGAAAAAAAAAAAAAATCGCACCCTTAAAGGGGGTTTTTATAAACTTTTTTTTTCATTTCTCCTCCCGACTTCCTACTTTTGAGGTTTCGCCTCTGAACGTTAACCGTCCGGTCAGCGGCACGGTCGCACCGTCGGTCTGCGCAGCATCGGAGGAGCGGGGACTGGCAAGGTCGAAGTGATCCAGCCAACTTCACAGCAGCGCTGCCGAGTGAACTCTTCTTTCCGAGGAATCCGGCCACCTCCGATGACCAAGACAACAAGCAGTAAAATATATATATATATATATATATATATATATATATATATATATATATATATATATTATATATATACACAGCAGCACATGTATATGAATCTAGGCCATGTGAAAACACAGACAAATATTCGATATGAATCATACTACTCAAAAGTATTTTTTCAAAAAATTTTTTTTCATAAAACTTACAGTTGTAGATAAAATGAAGATTCATAGCGCATAAATTGGCCAATTCATGTGTGCCCATCAACCACGGCAAGGTGATCTCCCTCTGATGGGTCCTACTCTACTGTACATGCCACTCTTGGGCCACCAGCCTACAACTTAGGACAAACATGTCACTCTGGGCTAAACCTACAATTTATGTGAACACATGCAAGCTGCAAGCTGTATCATATAGATATAAAGAAACACAGCAGCACATGTATATGAATCTAGGCCATGTGAAAACACAGACAAATATTCGATATGAATCATACTACTCAAAAATACAAGGCAGCTTGCATGTGTTCACATTGGGAGTGCTGGTTGGTTTTTTTTTCTTTGTTTAGTGTATGGATGTGGCTGCATCCAGACTGATCTTGCACTCCTCCCATTGACCTTGCAGGTGGCTGTAATCAACTCTACCTGCCCATAAATTGTAGGTTTAGCCCAGAGTGACATGTTTGTCCTAAGTTGTAGGCTGGTGGCCCAAGAGTGGCATGTACAGTAGAGTAGGACCCATCAGAGGGAGATCACCTTGCCGTGGTTGATGGGCACACATGAATTGGCCAATTTATGCGCTAAGAATCTTCATTTTATCTACAACTGTAAGTTTAATGAGAAAATTTTTTTTGAAAATTTTTATAAAAAATTATTTTTAAGTAGTATGATTCATATCGAATATTCGTCTGTGTTTTCACATGGCCTAGATTCATATACATGTGCTGCTGTGTTTCTTTATATCTATATGATACAGCTTGCAGCATGCATGTGTTCACATTGGGAGTGCTGGTTGGTTTTTTTCTTTGAGATAGATATATATATATATATATATATATATATATATATATATATATATATTATATATATATATATATTCTATATATATATATATATATATATATATATATATATATATATTCTATATATATATATATATATATATATATATATATATATTCTATATATATATATATATATATATATATATATATATATATATATATATATATATATATATATATTCTATATATATATATATATATATATTCTATATATATATATATATATATATATATATATATATATATATATATATATATATATATATATATATATATATATATATATATATATATATATATATTCTATATATATATATATATTCTATATATCCCGCTGTTCTTGGAATTTGTAATGAAATTGGAATTGGAGAGTTGCCGCTTTTTACATCCCGTTGCAATTTTTCCGAGATTTTTTAGTCTCAAAAAATCAATTAAAAACATTTTTTTTTCCTACAAAGTTTTGAAACTTTTTTTTCCCCACTTTTTATTGCACTTGTTTTTTTTTAATTTTTTTATGAAACAATTATTTAAAAAAAAAAAATAAAATAAAAAAGCCCCCGTGTGTCTAGCTGGACAGGAAGGATGGCTAAGGCTACGTTCACACTAGCGTTGTGCGCCGCTGCGTCGGCGACGCACAACGCACCGAAAAACGCTGCGTTTTTCGACGCAAGAAAAATGCAACTTGTTGCGTTTTCTTGGTCCGACGCTAGCGTCAAAAAAGACGCACGTGTCGGAAAACGCAACACACAAAAACGCATGCGTCCCCCATGTAAAACATAGGGGCGCATGACGCGTGCGTCGCCGCTGCGTCGCCCGACGCTAGCGCGACGCACACTAGCCGAACGCTAGTGTGAATGTAGCCTAAGAAAGGAAGGAAAATATTTCCTTAAACTTCCTGTGGCAGTAAGGGGTTAATATCTACACCCCCTCCTTCTCCCTCGCGCCCTCGATGACTTGTATAGGACATGGCTGTAATACTCTGGAGACGGCGTTTCCATCGCGTCTGGTCCTGACTGTTGCATAGCGAGAGCGCAATGCACCAGGCGGCTCAGGATGAGCTGCTCTGGACAGAAGGGAGCTGCAATAAAAACGTAAACCATGCGAATGTGGTCCGTAACCGTAAGCGGTATACGGGGGGTTTCCGGTGATGACATGTCATCGTTACATATGTGAGGGGCTTCTGCCGCGCTCCGCCTGCGTCTGTGGCCCCCGGGGGCTGTAATATTTTGCTTTTCCGGCGGGGGGGCATTATTTCCATTATAGACGCCATTCTGGACTCGGATAGCATGCATTAGAAAATAACCCGCCGATTGCACGCCGCCGGCGACAAACAAACATCATTGTTTCCTATGGAGCAAGGTACAGGTTGCCGGGGAATTTGCTCCGTGGGGGACAGTAATATTTGCTTCTAGTCAGCGCTAAGCAATCTGCCGGCTCAGCCTTCCCATTAGAGGTGGTATGATGTTATTTATCTTCGCCCGCGAGTCACGTAGCCCCCTTATGTTTTCCTTCTCCGAATATTCCACGGCTGATTTAAAAAATTTTTTATTTTTATTTTTTTAATTTTTTTTTCCCCATTTTCTTTAACTCTCTCTCACAGGGTGTGAAATGAATGGGCGCCTTCCGTGGACGATCTGCCACCGTTCACACAAAGGAAGCAACATTTGTTTGCCATTTGTTGAACATTGATATTTTTTTTTTTTTTTTGCTTGCTTGTTAACAAGCGCTCACCTCGATCCGCAGCCTTGACAATCCGGATACGGTAATTGAACGTGACAGGACCACAATGTCTCGTTACCGGAGTACGTTCCTTTTGACATTCCCTTCGAACGTGTCACCTTCTCTCGTCAGATCGCCTAATGCTGGATTTTTTATTTATTTATTTTTTTAGCCTTTTTGTTGTTCACATTCGCTGATGCTTTTATACCGGTACTTTAGTTTTGGGTCTCGTAGATCTGCTTGTTTGATCGTAGGGTGAGAGTTGGCACGGTGCGTTTTTGATCGTAGGGTGAGAGGTGGCACAGTGGTGGTGGATGGTTTGCCACTGTCTCGTTAGCACTGGAGCAAATCCACCAGATCTGGGGCTGTTTGTGACCGTGTTCTCCGTGTGTGAGGATAGCGGCTCCTAGGCCCATTAGTTTTCTCGTGTTCCATGCCGATGACATAGTCTATGCTTCTGGTTTTTCTCCGTGTGTGAGGTGAGAGTTGGCACAGTGGTGGTGGATTCAGGTTTCCGTCTGTCCGGTTAGCAGGTACAATCAGACACCGGTCGTTCCCGGACATGTTGTCTTTCTATAGATGTCACTGATCGGAGGTCGGGGGTCCTAGCCCAGACGGTTTTCTCGTGTTCTATGCCGATGACCTAGTCTATACTTTTTAGTTTTTCTCCGTGTGTGATGTGCAAGTTGGCACAGTGGTGGTGGCGGCTTCAGGTTTCCATCCGTCTACTTAGCAGGAACGATCAGGCACCGGGGGTCGTTCCTGGACATGTTCTCTTTCTATAGACCCCACTGATTGGAGTTCAGGGGTCCTAGGCCCGTTGGTTTTCTCGTTGCCAATACCTTTACTCTATATTCTTGGATCTCGTTCTTGTTCCGTTTCGATTGTGTGCTTCTTCTGTCCTGAAGGTAGGAGTTGGCCCGGTGGTGGTGGCTGCTGGTTTCCCGCTGTCTTGTTAGCAATTGAGCAAATGCAATCAGACCCGGGGGCCGTTCTCGCCTGCGTTCTCCGTATATATACCCCACTGATGGAAGGATAGGGGCTCCGCAGGGCACGCGGTGCACAGATGGTAAGAACGCTTCCTTCCAGTCTAGATTCTAGGAAGATGCTTGGGAGGAATGCCAGAGATTTGTGCGAAGCGCTTCGTAGGCTCATGAGAAATATCTTATCGCTTTGAGGTCTGCGAGAGATCTTAGGATTGGGCTAAGTCACTTCTCATGCCTGAGATTTGATATTTGTTTGAAGTCAGTAAATAATGCGGCGTTTGTTGTAATAGATGAGCCGAGCCCGTCTTCCTTCTTAACCTTTAGGAGGTATTAAAGATTAGTGAGAAAGTCGGGAGCTTGAAAGCGGCATCGGCGAAATCTGAAGACCGGTCCCCGTGTCTTCTGTGAGAACCAAGCCCATCTGGTCACTGTCAGAAGTAGATATCGTCTGAAGGATTTGGGACGGCAGAGAAATGCAGGTTCTTAGAATTTACCGAAGAAATTTAAAAAGCCCTAGTCACTTTCAGACTTCCCCACGTGCAACGTACTTGACCAGCCGAGACCCCAAGATATTTCCTAATTGTGCATCATGTCTTTTCTGTTGGTGACTGCAGAGACATTGGTTTATAAAAAATCTCAAATGCTCCAACAGGACCGTACAGCCTCGATTATTTTGTTTTCAGCCGTTCTTCCACTGTTTGGCGACTTTCAGGGAAGTTTTGGATGGAAGTGATCACTTATCCACAGGCACACCCTTGGCGGACCGTCACGCACTGATCCAGATCCTGCCGCCTATCCGGTGCACAGGTGATGGCGTCCTGCACCCTGAAATGCCCCTTTAGGTGCTCAGTTCCTCACAGGTGGGCCATGCTCAGTTACTCCTAAAGCGTTCACGTCCATGATTTGTTTGGAGAGTATTGTACAAGCCAGGGCTGTTGAGTTGGTAAGTCAAACCTCCGACTCCAACTCCTCGATTTCCATGACTCCAACTCCTCCAAAATGGACTCCAACTCCACAGCCCGGAGTCATTAAGCCAAACCGCCTACTCGTCAATTTCCATGACACCTACTCCAACTCCTCGAAAATGGACTCCAACTCCACAGCCCTGGTGCAAATGTGGCCACGCTCGGACAGGACACCCTCGGGTCGTAATATCATTGTTTTTGCAACTTTTTTCGACACCACACGGTTTTTAACTGTGTTCTTTAATTTGTCCTTTTATCTTAATAAAGTATATATGTTTTTTGCACTTTGTGATCCCAGCAATTTTGCTTATCCCTGTTCCGTCACTGATACATAGGAAATTGTTGGAGTTTCCCAATTGGCCATTAACTGGTCGAGATGGATCAGTTGTGCGGCGGTGATTGCCTTAGTCCCGCGTGTGGCTCAGTCGTCAGAATTGTCGTGTTGGGTTCCTGGGTTTGAATCTGACCACACTCCGATAATATATCAAGAGATCAATTCCTACTTACCTGTGTTTGTGGGTAATATGGAATAATGTAATGTGACCCCCATTGATATGAGTGGTGTCAGTCCAACTGTGGTGTATGTGGCCGCCATATAACCAGAGCAATTGCCATTATGGTCAGTCCTGAAGCTGAAGTACGCGAAACCTCGTCCTTGTCCTCCTCGTCCTCGTCCTCCTCCTCCTCTTACTCCCGACCGTTGACCACATTTTCCTTGTAGATCCGGTGTGCCGGCGGTTTATTATCGGGTCTATAAAGTGCCCAGGTTTGATGTTTGGAGCTTAGTAATGAGCTGGCCGTTTGGGTATTTGTGATCACGGTTGTGTCATCACTCTCATTAGTGTCCACATCCCTTATGGCAGATTTTGGGAAATATTAATATGCTGTCCCCCAGGGGACTACCAGGCGGCATTATGGTGCAAATTACTTTACAAGGGGTTAAAATGTCTCATGTTTACAGCAAAATCCACAGTTGAAATGTCCGGCAGGATCGTCGCCTCCTATCACGTGTGGTCCACCGTTGGGACTTGTTTACACGTTGCATTTTTTTTTTTCCTTTCCTATGAATTTCCAAAAATGCAGTAAAAGCAGCAAGTGGGAAATTCATGGGGAAAAACATTGGGAACAGCCTTAGGCGCAAGTCTGAAAATCATCTGTTTCCCACCAAATACAAGATCACTGCTTGGTGTCAGTGAATGGAAAAATCCTTCTTAGAAGCTGAGCAGCCTTCCTGACTTACATCCCAGCTCCCACAGCTGCCGTCAGTTCTACCCATATTACTATCTATATACGGTATATAAACCCCGTAACAAAAATCTTCGTCACCGGTGTCCCGCGGGCCCAGAAGTTGAGCTTGCTTCACACCCGGCAGATGCCAGTTACTTTTCATAGCCAGCGGACTCTGGTCACTGCTGTTAACCATTTATGTGCTGCTGTCAACCACTGACATTAGTATGTACAGTACAGACCAAAAGTTTGGACACACCTTCTCATTTAAAGATTTTTCTGTATTTTCATGACTATGAAAATTGTATATTCACACTGAAGGCATAAAAACTATGAAGTAACACATGTGGAATTATATACTTAATTTCAGTTGTTTCACACTTTTTTTGTTATGTCTTATATTCTAGGTTCTTCAAAGTAGCCACCTTTTGCTTTGATGACTGCTTTGCACACTCTTGGCATTCTCTTGATGAGCTTCAAGAGCTAGTCACCGGGAATGGTTTTCACTTCACAGTTGTGCCCTGTCAGGTTTAATAAGTGGGATTTCTTGCCTTATAAATGGTGTCGGGACCATCAGTTGTGTTGTTCAGAAATCTGGTGGATACACAGCTGATAGTCCTACTGAATAGACTGTTAGCTGCTTTTTTCTTGCCATAATACAAATTCTAAGTAAAGAAAAACGAGTGGCCATCATTACTTTATGAAATGAAGGTCAATCAGTCTGAAAAATTGGGAAAACTTTGAAAGTGTCCCCAAGTGCAGTGGCAAAAACCATCAAGTGCTACA
The DNA here is from genome assembly GCF_032444005.1 of Ranitomeya imitator. NCBI lineage: Eukaryota > Metazoa > Chordata > Amphibia > Anura > Dendrobatidae > Ranitomeya > Ranitomeya imitator. Next base: position 132,680,336 of record NC_091291.1, read on the forward strand.
AAGAAACTGGCTCACATGAGGACCTCTCCAGGAAAGGAAGACCAAGAGTCACCTCTGCTTCTGAGGATAAGTTTATCCGAGTCAACCTGCGACTTCTGAGGCTGGTAACAGCAGCTCAGATTAGAGACCAGGTCAATGCCACACAGAGTTCTAGCAGCAGACACAACTCTACAACAACTGTTAAGAGGAGACTTTGTGCAGCGGCCTTCATGGTAAAATAGCTGCTAGGAAACCACTGCTAAGGACAGGCAACAAGCAGAAGAGACTTGTTTGGGCTAAAGAACACAAGGAATGGACATTAGACCAGTGGAAATCTGTGCTTTGGTCTGATGAGTCCAAATTTGAGATCTTTGGTTCCAACCACCGTGTCTTTGTGCGATGCAGAAAAGGTGAACGGATGGACTCTACATGCCTGGTTCCCACCGTGAAGCATGGAGGAGGAGGAGGGATGGTGTGGGGGGGCTTTTCTGGTGACACTGTTAATAATTTATTCAAAATTGAAGGCATACTGAACCAGCATGGCTACCACAGCATCTTTCAGCGGCGTGCTATTCCATCCGGTTTGCGTTTAGTTGGACCATCACTTATTTTTCAGGAGGAGGAGGTGAGCTGTGACATCACCTATTGTGAATGGTGGATCCTGTGTTATCTACTGTATATACAGGTGATATCAGTGATTGTACAGGAGGAGGAGGTGAGCTGTGACATCACCTATTGTGAATGGTGGATCCTGTGTTAATAAAAATAAAGAATAAATTAATCCCAGTGATCACTGTAAAAATAGATTTTATTAAAAAAAATTAAAAATCATCAAACACCTGTAACAATAAATCTGACTTAAACAATGTTATTTTACACCATTAGCTTCCCATAAAGTCCTGGATAAGCCCTGTAAGGATGCGGGAGCAGATACCTGCACATTGTAAACATTAGCGGCCCCTGTTCCCATCCCCCATTATGATAGGCAGGATGTAATCCCCTTACATGCGCGCCCTCCGCCCCATACTGGTCTTCTCTGTCCTCTCCTTCCCTTTGGGCCCATTTTAGATGTGATTTCCCTGTAACGTTTCGTTACAGAAGTTTTCTCGCAGCACCAGATTTGTTACTTTTGTAGTTTTGTTGCTTCTTTGTAAATGTAAAAGTAACTTCTGAAAGGAACAGTGGCAGCGGTCGGATGGAAGGATGAGACGTGAGATTTCTCCTGGTGTCCGAGCCCCAAGGACGCGGATCCTGGTGAGAAATGAATGAAGCATTGTACAGGCTGGGGCCTGTGTAACCAAAACACTGTAACCCTATCTGCCGCACATCGGGCCGGACGGGGGGCTGGCCGGGGGCACGTGACGTTGCTGGTGGCAGATCTCCTCCGCGTTGTGTGTAGAGAACTAGAGATTGTTACTGTCTGATACTTGATGGATCCCATCGATTCTTCATTGTTCTAGGTTCTATAAATCAGAAATGAGCCTCCCCTGTACGAGGCCGGCCGCAGCGGAGCCCTACGTCCTTTGTCAGTGCCGCCCGGGACATGTGGTGCCCATTATAATGCCAATGATGGGAAAGATGGCTGAAGGTCAGTCTCCGTGTACTCACAGTGGCTGCTGTCAGTATTGCGGCTCAGCTCCGTGCACTCACAGTGGCCGCTGTCAGTATTGCGGCTCAGCTCCGTGCACTCACAGTGGCCGCTGTCAGTATTGCGGCTCAGCTCCGTGCACTCACAGTGGCAGCTGTCAGTATTACGGCTCAGCTCCGTGTACTCACAGTGGCTGCTCTCAGTATTGTGGCTCAGCTCCGTACACTCACAGTGGCCGCTGTCAGTATTGCGGCTCAGCTCCGTGCACTCACAGTGGCCGCTGTCAGTACTGCGGCTCAGCTCCGTGCACTCACAGTGGCAGCTGTCAGTATTGTGGCTCAGCTCCGTGCACTCACAGTGGCAGCTGTCAGTATTGTGGCTCAGCTCCGTGCACTCACAGTGGCAGCTGTCAGTATTGTGGCTCAGTCTCCGTGTACTCACAGTGGCCGCTGTCAGTATTGCGGCTCAGCTCCGTGTACTCACAGTGGCCGCTGTCAGTATTGCGGCTCAGCTCCGTGCACTCACAGTGGCCGCTGTCAGTATTGCGGCTCAGCTCCGTGTACTCACAGTGGCCGCTGTCAGTATTGCGGCTCAGCTCCGTGCACTCACAGTGGCCGCTGTCAGTATTGCGGCTCAGCTCCGTGCACTCACAGTGGCAGCTGTCAGTATTACGGCTCAGCTCCGTGTACTCACAGTGGCCGCTGTCAGTATTGCGGCTCAGCTCCGTGCACTCACAGTGGCCGCTGTCAGTATTGTGGCTCAGCTCCGTACACTCACAGTGGCTGCTGTCAGTATTGTGGCTCAGCTCCGTACACTCACAGTGGCCGCTGTCAGTATAGCGGCTCAGCTCCGTGCACTCACAGTGGCCGCTGTCAGTATTGCGGCTCAGCTCCGTGCACTCACAGTGGCTGCTGTCAGTACTGCGGCTCAGCTCCGTGCACTCACAGTGGCTGCTGTCAGTATTGTGGCTCAGCTCCGTACACTCACAGTGGCCGCTGTCAGTATTGTGGCTCAGCTCCGTGCACTCACAGTGGCTGCTGTCAGTACTGCGGCTCAGCTCCGTGCACTCACAGTGGCTGCTGTCAGTATTGTGGCTCAGTCTCCGTGCACTCACAGTGGCCGCTGTCAGTATTGCGGCTCAGCTCCGTACACTCACAGTGGCTGCTGTCAGTACTGCGGCTCAGCTCCGTGCACTCACAGTGGCCGCTGTCAGTATTGCGGCTCAGCTCCGTGCACTCACAGTGGCTGCTGTCAGTATTGTGGCTCAGTCTCCGTGCACTCACAGTGGCCGCTGTCAGTATTGTGGCTCAGCTCCGTACACTCTCACAGTGGCTGCTGTCAGTATTGTGGCTCAGCTCCGTGCACTCACAGTGGCCGCTGTCAGTATTGTGGCTCAGCTCCGTGCACTCACAGTGGCCGCTGTCAGTACTGCGGCTCAGCTCCGTGCACTCACAGTGGCTGCTGTCAGTACTGCGGCTCAGCTCCGTGCACTCACAGTGGCTGCTGTCAGTACTGCGGCTCAGCTCCGTGCACTCACAGTGGCTGCTGTCAGTACTGTGGCTCAGCTCCGTGCACTCACAGTGGCCGCTGTCAGTATTGCGGCTCAGCTCCGTACACTCACAGTGGCTGCTGTCAGTACTGCGGCTCAGCTCCGTGCACTCACAGTGGCCGCTGTCAGTATTGTGGCTCAGCTCCGTGCACTCACAGTGGCCGCTGTCAGTATTGTGGCTCAGTCTCCGTGTACTCACAGTGGCCGCTGTCAGTATTGCGGCTCAGCTCCGTGTACTCACAGTGGCCGCTGTCAGTATTGCGGCTCAGCTCCGTGCACTCACAGTGGCCGCTGTCAGTATTGCGGCTCAGCTCCGTGTACTCACAGTGGCCGCTGTCAGTATTGCGGCTCAGCTCCGTGCACTCACAGTGGCCGCTGTCAGTATTGCGGCTCAGCTCCGTGCACTCACAGTGGCAGCTGTCAGTATTACGGCTCAGCTCCGTGTACTCACAGTGGCCGCTGTCAGTATTGCGGCTCAGCTCCGTGCACTCACAGTGGCCGCTGTCAGTATTGTGGCTCAGCTCCGTACACTCACAGTGGCTGCTGTCAGTATTGTGGCTCAGCTCCGTACACTCACAGTGGCCGCTGTCAGTATAGCGGCTCAGCTCCGTGCACTCACAGTGGCCGCTGTCAGTATTGCGGCTCAGCTCCGTGCACTCACAGTGGCTGCTGTCAGTACTGCGGCTCAGCTCCGTGCACTCACAGTGGCTGCTGTCAGTACTGCGGCTCAGCTCCGTGCACTCACAGTGGCTGCTGTCAGTATTGTGGCTCAGTCTCCGTGCACTCACAGTGGCCGCTGTCAGTATTGCGGCTCAGCTCCGTACACTCACAGTGGCTGCTGTCAGTACTGCGGCTCAGCTCCGTGCACTCACAGTGGCCGCTGTCAGTATTGCGGCTCAGCTCCGTGCACTCACAGTGGCTGCTGTCAGTATTGTGGCTCAGTCTCCGTACACTCTCACAGTGGCTGCTGTCAGTATTGTGGCTCAGCTCCGTGCACTCACAGTGGCCGCTGTCAGTATTGTGGCTCAGCTCCGTACACTCTCACAGTGGCTGCTGTCAGTATTGTGGCTCAGCTCCGTGCACTCACAGTGGCCGCTGTCAGTACTGCGGCTCAGCTCCGTGCACTCACAGTGGCTGCTGTCAGTACTGCGGCTCAGCTCCGTGCACTCACAGTGGCTGCTGTCAGTACTGCGGCTCAGCTCCGTGCACTCACAGTGGCTGCTGTCAGTACTGTGGCTCAGTCTCCGTGCACTCACAGTGGCCGCTGTCAGTATTGCGGCTCAGCTCCGTACACTCACAGTGGCTGCTGTCAGTACTGCGGCTCAGCTCCGTGCACTCACAGTGGCCGCTGTCAGTATTGTGGCTCAGTCTCCGTGCACTCACAGTGGCCGCTGTCAGTATTGTGGCTCAGCTCCGTGCACTCACAGTGGCCGCTGTCAGTATTGTGGCTCAGCTCCGTGCACCCACAGTGGCAGCTGTCAGTATTGTGGCTCAGCTCCGTGCACCCACAGTGGCCGCTGTCAGTATTGCGGCTCAGCTCCGTACACTCACAGTGGCTGCTGTCAGTATTGCGGCTCAGCTCCGTACACTCACAGTGGCCGCTGTCAGTACTGCGGCTCAGCTCCGTACACTCTCACAGTGGCCGCTGTCAGTATTGCGGCTCATCTCTGTACACTCACGGCTCAGTACTGCAGGTCGGCTCCCATTGAAGTGATTGTGACCTCAGTAGCCTGCGGCTGTTTGCATCAGTCCTCCATCAGCTTACACTGCATCTGGAAGAAAATAACATCCTTTTTCTTTTTAATATTTTTTTTTCTTACTTGAAACTGAATTCTATGGATGAACCTAACTAGACCTATCCCAATGACTATGGTGTTTTTTTTTTTTTTTTACTTACCATGATCTGTACAAAAACTATAAAAATAAAAACTTAAATTTATCCTCTAAGGCTTTTTTTTTTTTACGCACAATTGCTGTCCTTTCAGAAAGATTTTTCAGCAGGCTCCTTATCAGCAGAGGCAGAATTACGACTGTTTATCACCTCGGTGATGTGAGCGGCCCGATAGTTTTACACTGGTCCGAGTGCAATGCGATGTTTTCTCGCATAGCACTCGCCCGTATTCTCCCGTAGTGTGACCCCGGCCTTATCTGAGCCAACCTTCTCCCACCAATCCCAATTCAGTAGTGAATTTGCTGACTAAATAGTTACATCACTTTGCTGAGCAGCAGGTGAAAGCAGCGTCTAAAGGAGTGTGAACTGAAAATTGAAAGAACGCTGCAGCAAAGGAAGCAAAATAAAATGTTACACAAATTGCAACCCTTTAGTTGAATAAAAGTTTATTTATCTTTTTTGAGATATCGGAAAGTTCTTGTTTCCAACTGGTTTTTATAAAAAGGGCTTTATTTACTCTCCCGGTGTTCGGTGCAGAGTCTCCACTGCTGCTCATGGTGCCTGTTTTTTGTCTGCAGCACTGATGTCACATTGACAACGCTGCAGACAATCACTGAGCTCAGCAACTTTTCGCTATCAACTAGATTTTTCAAACTCCTTTTTTTTTTTTTTGGGTTCCAACCCAAAACCCCAGTGCTCCAAAGAATATCAATAATCACAGAATGTCATGGATGGACTACTATGGGGTGCTGAATCCAGATCTTGACCTTTCAGAACTTTTGTTTTCCATGTTGGTGTCAGACTTTGTCTTCTGACCTCTGATTTCCACTTCCATCCAAATTTAGGAGTTTTACGAGGTCCCTCGTTTTCAGGCTCTTTTGTGTAGATGTTGGTCTACAGGCCGAATGCGAAGGCCAAGTAGGCGCTCGCGTTTATTACCGATGAGTTTTCGGAATAAGAGTAATGGCCTCGTCCTGGTCTAGACTCGGCTGACGAGATGTTTCCGAGTCGGGGCGGTGTGTGCAGTCCGGGGTCTGCGAATCATCACGTTCCCCCTATGTGTAAGAGGATCGTTTTACCTTCTGCTGATGGTTTAGGTTCATCACAATGGTGGGTGGCCGGCTGCTTGAGACTTCCGAGGCCTTTCCAGTGGTTGTGGACCATAACAAATAAGTAGGAGGTAATGGACTGTGTCTAGGAATGGCCTCTGATCTCTTGATGGTGGCGTGCAATTGAGGTGGAGTTTAATGTCTGCTCGTTAAATGCTAGTTTGACGAATTCCATCGTTTGTTAAGATACAAGGATCTAAAGGCCATTCACACCTGTGACCGTAGCAATATCAGACATGGTTTTTGCCACTGCTTTTGGAGGAAATAAAGTATCTGGACTTTCCTACTACCTTATTATTATATTCCAAGTATCCTGTGATAAATCCTAAAAGACCACAGCGTAACAGTGCGGCGGTCACGATCTTCTCCCCTCCATCTGTATGAACCTGGTGCACTGGGGAACAGAAAAGAGCGAACCCCAAACTGTTCCCACAAAGCCAGAAGCTACAGTGTTCACAATGTCTTGTGCTGAAGTAATAAGAGTTTCTCGTCACTGGAACGAAGGGCCCAATGCCGACCCCTGATAATAGCCCATAGCTTTATCCCCCTCCTCTATCTGTACAGGGAGCACAGGGAGTAACGTCCTCCTGGAATCGCCAAACCCAGACTCCTCCATCAGGGAAGTGCGATCCGTCACTGCACAGAACACGTCTTCGGAGTCCAGTGGTGGCGGCTTTACACCACTCCATCCGACGATCGGCATTGTGCTTGGTGATGTACGGCTGCATGCTGCAGCTCCCGGTGAGGGCGCAGTGTTTGTACCAGAGAAGGTCTGTACTCTGCAGTTATGGGGTCAGCAGAGCGGTTTTGACTTCTGCTCTTTGGCACTCCGAAAACCATGAATTCAGTGATTAAGAGGCGGACCCATAGAATGCATATTCTATTTCTCTCATTGTTGTCACTGAGCCCGGTTGTGCCACCATGAACCATTACTCGAAAGTATTGGATGTCGTCAAGCCCCAGCGCACTGGGAGCGAGAAGGGTAAATATGTAGACTTCTGTGTACTGGATCAATCCGATAGGTAATGACCGATTTTGCCTCTTTGGAGCCACTGAGCGGCTCAATGGTTGAGGGACACTAAAAATGGGGCACGTTGACCAGTTATAAGTTTCTTTCCTCTATCTCTTCGTCTTTTCCTTCACACTTCCTAAATTTATCGTAAACCCTCTCTTTTACTTTTGCCCCCTCTCTCGCCTTGTCCGGTACTCCGTTATTTTTTTTCTGATTATGTTCCTTGGGTGCCGGCCTTGCGTCCTTGTGATTTATATATATTTTTTTTCTTGCTCGCTTTTAAGGTGCTGTTTATTTTCATTGTCGGATAAACTCTTGGATTTATGAGTTTGTTCCTGTTTAAGAAATTAACTGAATTTATTAGCGCGAAGCGTGCGGGCTGTAACGGGCGAGTATTTACTGCGCTGGCAAATTGGACGGCTCGTGGCAGCATTATAGATGGCGTCTCGCTCCGGCATATAGCCGTCCGGCCTCTATTTAATAAATGGGATGTTCAGAGTTTGGGATAAAAACCCTCCTTAGTTTTGCGTTTCGTAATTACGGAAATCGTGTTCTGATGATCGCAAAAGTTGGGGGGCGAGTTAGTAAGTGTTGGAGATTGATCCTCCAGTCTTGACCTGAAATGTGTGGAATAACATGCACCAAGCGTTTCGAGGTCCACTTGCTTCTTCCTCACCTTGGACTGATCCATGACGCCTCTTGGGCTGCTCCAGGAGGAGGAATAAATTTGCTCTTTTGTCAAACTCAATCCCTACCTCCATTTGGAGGAACCCTCCTCTTTTCCACTTTGTACACCACAAATGGCTTAATAAATCCCCCTTCCCGTGATGTTCAGAAAAATTCTGATAATTAACAGGAATTATCCATTTTGTGGACATTTTTTTTTTTTTTTTATTCCCAAAGATGAGCCAATCGCATGATCTCCTGCTGCTGGAATCTCATTAATCGGCAGCAATCTGTAGGAGGAGCTAACAGCGAGTGTTACGTTTTCCTGCAGTGACCCCACTGGTGAGATTGGGTATTGCAATTAATGAGTTGTCTGCATAACATAACATCTGGTCTTGGCCGCTAGAACATGGTGTTGACTGGAGCTTTCCATTAGTTGTAACTCATTTCAAAATAAATGCGTACGTATATATATATATATATATATATATATATATATATATATATATATATATATATATATATATATATATATATATATATTATATATTGTGAGGGGTTGACTCGCTTGGCTGCTTGGAAAGGTATATTTGGGAACGCCTCTTTAGATAAATCGCCTGCTAGTTTATTAAAACACAGCATAAACCTTAGCCGGGTTGAATAAAGTAAACGTGGCCTTTCTGGCCTGGCAGAAAAACAAAGATAAAGTGAAAAAGAATCCATTCCCTGCAGGATTCACCCGCAGATATCACACAATGTCCTCCGCTCCTCCTGGAGCCACGTGGGAGTTCCTCCTCTCCCAAATCACAACAACCTCTTGACCAGCTATTTAAGCCAGACCCATATGATGATCACCTGACCGTGACATAATCTCAGGGCCTGTCTGTACACATGCCGGTGTCGGCTCTGCAGGTGGAGATATGGTGAGCACCCTCCCTCCCACATAAAACCAGCCTATATATGCAACTTTAAATTAACCCTCTCAGCACGTAGTGTGCTGCAGGAAAAATATTCTGGTTCCCCATCACTGATGCCAGTATGCTCAGTGACGCATATCTCCTCTAATACACTGTGCCAGTGACCCGGTCACTATGGTGTATATATTATATTTTTTAAAAAAATTTGTTTTCCTTTTAAAGAACAAAAAAAGTGCAATACTAGCAATTTTAGGCTTTCAATTAGTAATTCCTAATGAATAGGACAAGCACTCAGCGCCCGAGGAGACCCATATAGTCACCCCTATCAAAGCTGCTCCACCACCAACAGTGGGCACACGACCAGTAAAACATGCCTCTCAGTTGGAGAAGTACTGGTGTTTGTCCTGTAATACTTAATGCAAAGGTAGACCAGAAGTCTATATAACGTGTGTCATTTGCTTGGAAACATTAGTCTGCGGATTAGATGATTATAATCGGTCTGAGGCAAGCTCGTTCCATGAGCATTGGCGTCAGCAGTCTCGGCGGTAATACGCTTTATCCGTACAACCATATCAGGAGCATTTGCTATACACAAAGATTTGCAAGCCATGCACAAGAATCAATGTTAAGTAATAGACATAAGAAATCACTATCAATTCACTGGGGTATCTGTAATCAGCATAAATGTGTCCGGTATGAGATTAGCCTCAGACCGTATTGGCTTGGTGCCACTTCTTTTACACCATCTCTGGCTAGACTGCCTCGAAGAACTCGTTGGATTGGAAGGCCATTAGGCTTATGAGCAAGATTGGACAAGTGATAAAATGATATTTCCAGCGCTTTGCCGGATAATCAAGCTCTGTTGTTATCTCTTTTGCAATGTTTCGTAGAATATTCACTAAATGACTTTCTTCCGTCTACTGTTCTATTGAGCTTAGAAATGGCTGCATAGTGGCTGGCGCTCGCGATGAGGCGGAAAAGTTTGGAGTTCAGGAACTTCTTTTTAAAGTTTTTATGACTCCTCTAGTTGTCTGAAGGTGGATGATGAACAACCGTCGACAGAATTATCGCATGGTGACTGGTTATTATGTAGACGTAGCCATACACTCTTTATTTCCTCTTTCTGGTCTCACAAGTTTACGGAGACACAAAGGAGAATGAATAATCTTTCCTAGAACACTCGTAAACGGAACGTTTGTTCCGAGGACTAAAGTCCAGAATTTTACATATGGACATCTTGGATGATAGTTGGTCATTAGTATATTTCACTTTATGGTCTATCGTTTAGTTGAAGTTGTTCGTGTTGATAATCTTGACATTAGTATATTTCACTTTAAGGTTGATAGTTTTATTTAGAGTTGTTCGCGTTGATCATCTTGAAGCTGTGCTTCATGGCCACCTTTAAAGACTCTCATAAAAAACTGTTCATCGAGAGCATGTTCAGCTGATGACTCTCTCTGCCAAATCACCTTTGGCACAACCAAGTCTTCATCTCGAGAGAGGATATAAAGATGGTGACAGGTGCCCCGGGGAGGTTATCTAACATGAGAACTAAAGTATTAAGAATTAGACTTCCAACTTTTTCAGTCCTTCTCTTCCCTGTCATTATCTGACCTCCATACTGTTGGTCAGTAGATCGGTTCCATTTGTAATGTGTATTGTGGAGGAGGTCCTTTTAGAAAGCTTTTTAATAACTGTTGGGTGGTGGATTGATCTTTCACTGTGCTCTGAGTTTCGATGTTGGGTTGGTTCCATAGGTTGGTCGGTCATTGGTGGAACCTTTTTTTTTTTTTTCAGACTGTAATATTTGTGATTTTTTTTTATTTTGTTGTGTCTATGACTTTATTGTAACAACTCATCCTTATGTCTTTTTTTTTTTTTCTTTCTAGGTAAGTTCGATCTCTTGAAGACTTTATTCCTACACTTGTTGGTTTTGAAGACTTCCAATGGGTAATGTCTAACCAGATTACCGAATTCTATATTTACAAGGGTATTTTCATCTCTAATGGAGGCATTTCGGGTCGTCTCCTTAGTTGTCCCCAATGGTGTACCAGAGTTTTCATTCTAGAAGGAAGGTACCTGTGTAAAACCTGTGGTTTCGAGGACTTTTTATTGGTTGGACTGTGTTAATTCCATCATACATAGATTTATTGTGTACTTTACAAGAAGGGCTCTCGTTCTCTGGTTTCTAGAGGAGAAACTTCTTCTCCTAAATGGCAGCTGGTGTTCTCCCAAGGATTTATGCACTGAGTCACTGACCCTTTTTGTCCTCCGTAGATGTAACCCTTTGTGAAGTCCGGTCTATTTCCGCTTGGTAGCATGCCTCGCGCTGTCGATCTGGCGCCTTCTCTGTCTCACCCGCCCGTCAGTAACAGGTTGCCTTTGTCGTTATGCGGTGTTTTAGTGGTGCTCTGCTGTCAGTCGTTGTCAGGCTGATTGCTAATTGACTGACTGCTCATCTCTGCTCCAGTGATGTCATCTCACCTCTTATCGGCTTTTTCTACTTCGTACCATAGTTCCCGAGCGTATCTTCAACTTATCTGTCATCTCCATCACTTGATGATTGACGTATATGAGGCTAGATCTCAGGTCTATCTACTACAGAAGCTCGTCAAACTTTATCTTCGCCCACATGCTTCCGGCTTGTGCTGGTGTACCGGCATTGTCATTCGTAGAGATTTCCATGGCCGTTGTATTAATCGGAATGGGGTTTGCACCAAACCAGGGACTCGCTGAACAGACCATCCCATTCAGATGGATGGAACGGGTTGGCCAAGGGTCCATAGGAGCCGATTGGTATTGGAAAATGATTTGCGTAATGTATGCCCCAAGCTGGCATTATTTGTAGTGTTCTTTTCTATGGGAATGTATCTGCCGAAAATGACCAGTCGTTTTTGAGATGGAGAGCCATGATAGTGTGATTCTTTTTATGTAGAGGACACGTTATCTTGACCCTGCACAGGACACAGAGCATGCCCACAACAACTACATGTAGATGAATAGGGATACTGTTCAGAATAGAACTCATATCTCCCGATACCCTGCATGATGAACTCTGCACGGAAGACAGAGCATACTCACAAGAACTGTGTAGATAAAAAGCATACTGTTCAGAATAGATGATGTCACATCTTCCATACCCTGCACGATGATCTCTGCACGGAACACAGAGCATGCCCACAACAACTACATGTAGATGAAAAGGGATACTGTTCAGAATAGAACTCACATCTCCCCATACCCTGCACGATGACCTCTGCACGGAAGACAGAGCATACTCACAAGAACTGTGTAGATAAAAAGCATACTGTTCAGAATAGATGATGTCACATCTTCCATACCCTGCACGATGATCTCTGCACGGAACACAGAGCATGCCCACAACAACTACATGTAGATGAAAAGGGATACTGTTCAGAATAGAACTCACATCTCCCCATACCCTGCACGATGACCTCTGCACGGAAGACAGAGCATACTCACAAGAACTGTGTAGATAAAAAGCATACTGTTCAGAATAGAAGTCACATCTCGCGATACCCTGCACAATGAACTCTGCACGGAACACCGAGCAAGCCCACAACAACTACATGTAGATAAAAAGGGATGCTGTTCAGAATAGATGATGTCACATCTCCCCATACCCTGCACGATGACCTCTGCACAGAACACAGAGCATACTTACAATAATTGTGTAGATAAAAAGGATGCTGTTCAGAATAGATGTTACATCTCCGCATACCCTGCACGATGACTTCTGCACGGGACACAGAGCATGCCCACAACAGCTTCAGGTAGATAAAAAGAATACTGTTAAGAATAGATGATGTCACATCTCCACATATACTGAACGATGACCTCTGCACAGGACACATCATGCCCACAACTACAGTGGGGAAAATAAATATGTGATACACTGCCGATAATTAACTTACGTTTTATTGCATGAAATAAGTATTTGATGCAATAAAAAAACAGAACTTAATATTTAGTCCTGAAACCTTTGTTTGCAATTGTAGAGGTCAGATGCTTCCTGTAGTTCCTGACCAGGTTTGCACACACTGCAGCCGGGATCTTGGCCCCCTCCTCCATACAGATGTTCTCCAGATCTTTCAGGTTTTGGGGCGATCGCTGGGAAATATTGAATTTCAGATCCCTCCAATAGATTTTCAAATTTCTCAACAAAAATAAAATGAAAAATGAGTGGAAAAAAAAGACTACGGCTGTCTGGTTTTAATTATATTTAATGACCGTAATGTGTTTGGTGCCTAAGATTTCAAAATCCACTGGATATACCGGTACTTTTTTTTTTTTTTTTTAATTGCTCCAGATTCTTATCAGTGATGCCAATAAAATTAGAAAAGTGCTGTAGAAGACCCCAAAAAATGCAATCTTTGCCCTTCCAGTTTTTGGAGGGACTCCTTCTAATATTAATGAATATAAGACACAAAAACAAAAAATCAGGGGTTTGTGGCAATCAGTGACGTTTACTGGAACAATGTGTGATATGTATTTATTTTACTCGCTTCTATATTGCCATTAATTCCGCAGCGTTGTACAGACATTATATATTGATATTTGCTATTGGTTCCTAACTTTTTGAAATGAATGGCTTTGAAAGTCAGATTGTGACCTCATAACTTGAAAATACGAGCGATTTTGCAATTTACTGCTTGTTAATATTTTCAGCTCTTCTTGAGATATTCATACTTTTTTGGGAGGGAGTTTACAGCTCATTGTCTTGAAGGCCGGCCACCGCTGCTAAACAGCAGAACATGTGCAGCACTTACAAGCTCTCTTCTAAACAGCGCTTACAAGCGCAATCAAATCCAGCCAGGATTGATTGAGTGTGCTATTGCCTCTTAATCCTGGCTGGCTTCATACTTCCTAGCAGCGATGGTCGGTCTCCTGGGCAACAAGCTGTAAACCAAAGATAAGTGTTGATATCTTAATAATGACCCCTGTGGATGCCGATATGGAGGTAGTGTTTTACCCTCTTCGCGATCAAGGCTCGGACTATAGGGCGCCATTTATAAACGCGCATCTCTGGATATATACGTACTGTCTTTCCGGGAAGCGCTCAGACCCATGAATCACCAAGACCGCAAAATCCTCAAATCCGTTTTTGAAATCTTGAGATCCAGTAACTGATGACGATTTAGTCTGAACCCATTGATTTGTGGAAGGAAATCTCAGACCGTTCCACCAGCTCCTAGAAGAGCGCACAACTTGATCCGCCACGTTGCCGCAATGTATTATTTATTTGTCCTTTTTTTTTACGTCTTTTTCCACGACCGAGGGTCATTTATGGCTGGATGCTCCAATAACTGATGTTTCGCCTTGTAATTCGGCCTCATCCAGGGTGGGCTCCGGGGCTCATCCTAATAGATAACATCGATCCGATGGTGGCCATGGCGGTCTAATCCCGGCCCTGCAATCTCCATTGCGCGAGGCTGACCTGCAGCGTTCCATTTTCCTGTTCTTTGCTCCTGTTTTTTTTTTTTTTTTTTTTTTTTTTATCCGATTGTCCCCTCGGGGTCGGGCTTGGAAATAGATTAAGAGAAGCGTGTTCTGTAAATGGTGCCTGTAACCGCCTGCCTCCCATTTGTTTTCCTCTCCTGTAAGCGGCCTTGCGCTTCCAGATCTGGATCTCTGAACCTAGACGCGGTGCCTTCACATTGATCCTGCTTTTATTAACCCCCGTGGTGCCCACCGTGCGCGCCGTGGAGCTCGTCTGGTTGCGTTATGCAAGGTCCAGACGCTGCCGTCCATTGAAGGGGTTAAGCTAATGACTATCACCCAATATTACCGCTAGCGGTGCACGTTTTTTTTTTTTTTTTTTCCTTTCTCGGAAGTGTAAAGCCCTTTTGCTTTTGTGAGTGTTCATTCATGTTGACGGATTCTCTAATTGCTCCCAATTATTACAGTCTGGTGCTGTGGTTCCCAGACAGAGCCGTCCATTGATTTCTGCTTGGTAGGAGTAAAGACAATGGGGTTTATGTGCCAGACCCCGAGGTCATCATCCGTCCCCCAGAACCTATGACAAATCGGCACAATCTCCTCGGTGCTTGCTCGCACCCCTTCCTCCGGCCAGCGCTCTCCCCGATGACGCCTGTGCGCCCCGCCGGCCCACCCTCCAGCGAATGTTCTCCCACACACAGCGTGATCCCTCATTATTTTTTGACATTACGCTGTTACATTTGAGTCCTGTTTGTTCCCCATCTCTCGCGCTCTTTGTTCCTCCCGGTCACGTCTTGCTTCTTCGGATGGAAGGTGTGATTGCATCGTCTCCTAGCACACCCGCTATTACTTTTTAGTGAACATGGCTGCCTTTGTGTTGCTGCATATTTTCTTCTTTTGTTTCTCCTTCTTCTCTTTATTCTGTACCATTGTCTTCTGTCACGGTTTCCCCCTCTGCCTACTGCTTGCTTCTTATTGCTTCTCCTTCCTTTTTTTTTTTTTCTCTACCTGCTTAAAACCTTTCATATCTTTGTCTTTTCTGTTGTTCGCTTGCTTTTTTCGTGTTCTTGCTTGCTTGCTTGCTTGAATTATTATGCTTTTTACCCTACTGTTAGGTGGTTTTCTTTTCCTGGCTGGTCCTTGCATTTTTTTTTTTCTGTTCTAATTTGCAATTTGCAGGCTAAGAGCACACTGCATGTATGCACTTAGCCAAGCGTGTATTTTAGAGAGGACCTGTCACTTGCCAAAAATATACCTTTTTTTTATTACCCAATATAAATGCCGTGGTTGTCCTGAATTCAGTGCCGTTTTTCTTTTGTTCCTGCTCCTTTCCATTCCTGAGATATGGCCTCCTCTTTCCTGTATATAAATGTTAGCGATGTGGGCGTGGTCCTGAAGAAGGCGCCCACGGATCATTGAAGACCACGCCCACTTGTCTAACAAGACAAAATTTATACGTATGGAAGAGGTAGGCCATATCTCGGGAACGGAGAGGAACAGGAACAAAAGAAAAACGGCGCCAGATTCAGGAGAACAGTGGCATTTGCACCTGGCAAAAAAAAGACATTTATGGCAAATGACAGGTCAGCAAAATAACTTGTAACAGACAGTATATACTACAAATTGTTTTGTCTATTTTTTTTTTT
This sequence comes from Ranitomeya imitator, assembly GCF_032444005.1. Lineage (NCBI taxonomy): Eukaryota > Metazoa > Chordata > Amphibia > Anura > Dendrobatidae > Ranitomeya > Ranitomeya imitator. Next base: position 132,696,153 of record NC_091291.1, read on the forward strand.
ACATTCTTTTGCATGGTCTCCCTGTGATTCAAGAATTTCATTAAGACCGTGGCCGCTGCTGAACATATATATACATATTGCTTAAGGGTGTAAACGCTCAACTCAACAATTCTAAGAAATGCTTTATACACTTCTCCTATCTGCATGTATATTATTATTATACAGTCCTCCTCTTTGCAAATGTAACATGTGAGAAATGTTCTAAGCACCCAATTTATATTTTTTACCATAATAGGATCGTTGCATTATGGCGTTTCGCTTGCTTCTTCTAGGGTTTGGGAACCCTTGATGTCTCAAAGGTGATACGAATGTTCCTATGTGGACACATGCATTCTTGCTTTCTTCTAAGAGGTTGTCTGGGACTGACAGGCTTAAAATAGGCCATCAATATAAAATGGTAGGGGCTCTGACACCTGGTACCCCCAGTGCTTGGCTGATAGAAGGAGCACCCATGGCCGGCAGAAGTTCATTGTATGGAGCCGGATCACTGCAGCTTTGCACACTGTGTTGTTACCGGTTTCATGTACTGCAGCTCTGCTCCACTTTACTTATAAACTCTTTGCAGTGGATCCAAAATGAAAAAAAAAAATTATAATGTAAAGACTGAGTCTTCTCAATTTTTTTTTTGTACTCGTTTGTGTTCGGCTTAATAAACAGACACCAAATTGCACCAAATGTGTAAATCCAGCCCTAGGGTGCGTTGACATGAGGAATGGAGGGAGGGTGCCAAAATACCTAGTTCATGCCATGGTGTTATCTCACCGATGTGTAAAACCACCTACAAACGCATGTGTTTAGATGGTGTAGCACCCCGCTGTACCGTCACCACCCGCGTGAATGTTGGGCCTTGTTTACTTCTGCCTTCTTGTTTCTTTTCTAGAGATCTATGCTCATGATTATTTTTTTTTCCCTGACTGATCAGTATTGAATTCTATATGGGGAGATATTGACAACTTTTTAAAGAATCAGAAGCACTTCTGTAACTTAAAATACAGGATAAGAACATAATCTGCCTCCTAATCAAAAATTACAAATGGCAGAGATGGGTATAAAAACGGTAAAGTGCTGCATACTCCCCCACTGTGCCACCCGCGGGGGTCCAACGCTGGCCACACCAGGACAGGAAATGATGGCGTCCTGATCTTTGATCACCTGACCTCTGAGGCCTGTGATTGGCTGCATCTGGATGTTCCTCAGATGACTTCATGTTCCAGACACTTGGCGGCTGCAGACAATCACAGATATCAGTGGTCAGGTGACCGAAAAAGGAGACTTCTTCACTTCCTATCCTGGTACAGACCGTCAAAGCCGCCAGTGCCTGATCCACAGGTGTGAAGCACTTGATTGGGTCTCATTTTATTGTTTCAGAACTGTGCCTGTAATTGTTTTACCTGCTATAGGCGGAGATATCTGTAGGTTTATATCCTTTTTAGTAGAGTTGAGTAATTCGATTTTTGCTGCCTTGGTCACATGTCTGGGTCCGCCTTGGCGGTGGGTTTTCAAATCTACTCATTTAGCGCTTAGTAGACCCCCATTATGGTATTCCAGGACCTAAGCGCCAGCGCTCTAGAGGATTCTGGGCCACCGGATTCAGAACTGAAGACCGGCTGGCGTGGAGGACTGTAGTTATTCTCTTCATCTCCAGTATCTTTTCGACACGTTTCTTGACGTAGCTACTGTATCTTCTATGTCAGTGTTTTTGCTCCCGTAGCAGATTCTCCTCCCTCCACCACTGGTTTCTCCTGCTTGTCCCTCCTCCCTTTATAATAATACTTGCACCCAATTTGCTTTATGAAACCTGACTTCATTCATTTCCCCGGCCCCCGGCATCAGCTCTCGTGTACTTCCCTCCCACCCTCTCTGTAATCAAGACATTTCCTCTCCTGCCATTAGAAATCACTTTTCCTGATTACTGTGATCCTCAATGTAGAAATGTTTCTGGAGAATGATCAATAATTCAGCTCAGCCTGATCTCCCAGTTACTTGGCTTTTTATCTCCTGTATGTTTACTTGCTTGTTTTTCATGGTTGCATCTGTAGACGTTCGTCAGGCCTGTGACAGTTTCAGGTAGTCTATCATGCTCCCGGGTGTGCTATCTAAATTCTCCCATGTTCTTCTACATTTGTCCTTGATGGATAGATTCATATTTTGGTGTTCTTTTCCCTTTTTTAATTTTTTTTTACCTGAATCCAAAGCTGGTCATTAATGGTAGGCTTTGTTACCACTGAAGGTTCCACCATGATCGCCCATGATCAGGCTTTTCTTCCTCTTATGGCTGCCCACCATCCAGTGTGCGCTTCCAGCCTTTGAAGGTTCCCACTCACTAGCCTGGTCTTTCTCTCCTCTACATGCCTACCATCCTCTTCTACTCATCTACTATTTAGTTCTATTCTACATGTCAAAAGCTTCCTAATGCACCCATACACATTCACCCCACCTGTGGGATCAATCGTCAGTGTAAGGAAGTCTACCAACTCTACTCCGACAGATGAGGTCTTGGAAGAAGGATCTAGCCTGTTGGATTTCCAATGGTTGATTCATTTTCTCTTCGGGAGATAGGCCGCTGCCAGATGAGTGATGGCAACACTCTCATGGAGAAATCAGGGGGTGTTCGGACAAGCTGAACAACTCTTCTGTATGAGTCTGAAAAAAATGGTTGTTGGCCAAATCTGAAGTGTATGGGAGGCCATTACTCTTCTACTCTTCTTGCCTCCCAGACCACTTATCCTTTTTTCTAAACATGTACAGGTTTACATCATCCATTTCAGAACAGTATCTAGGTCTTCTTTTTGCCTTTCTATTAGTTTGGTCTACTTCCCACTTTTGCTTCTTATTGTTGCTTCTTCATTTTTGTATTTTATTTCTTGATAGCTGTATAAAAATAAATGATGATAAATCTTTTGGAACTGTTGCGAGGTCATGTGTCAAAGGAAGCTTTGTTCGGTATCTTTGCACAGTCAGCGTTTCGGAGAACATTTGTAAGGATGCATTTCTCCAGTCAAATTCTAGAATACCCGTGGGAAAATGGGTTCTAATCGGTGGTTTGTATCTCCAAAGAAAAGCCTTGATATTTGTTGCTCCCAGTATTGCTACTTACCATTTGTGCCTTTTTACTTCTCTACTATATGTTCGTTGAACAATTGACCCAGTCGGTCTTCAGCTCGATTTTGGTTTTCCATGCTGGCAAATCAATCATGCTGGTTTTACCAATAGGAAATTGTTCAGTCGTTTTAATACATATTAGTGATGGCTTGTCATAGTCCCATCTTTACTGACATCTCTCGATTTGTGAGACCTTTTCAGCTAATGGGCTGGCCGATAAAAGGAAATGAAAAAATTTAAATCCAGTAGAACATGTCTCCATGTTTTCCGGTGTCTTAAAAATTGCCAAATCCTGAGTGTGATTGTTTAAAATTTAAGGGTTATTTTACTTTTTGGATTTTTTTTTTCTATCTTACCCAAACATGTGGTTGTAGAATTTAATACAAGAACAACTCTACTTGTCCATCACTTGAGTTCGAGGAGCTGGAGTCCTTGAGTCTGTTTTTACATATGACCGTTTTCTGGAATGAATAATTGTGGACTGTAGATCGAGGGTATTTGACTAGTTTTTGCTAAAGGAGTTACAGAAAATCGTGGTCCCCCCCCCCCACGTGTAGTTTTATAGTTTTTGTTTTGTTCCTTCTAACAATATATCATTTACTTTCCTTCCGTGGGTCCAGTGCTTGGTCTCCACCGCTGCTCCCTGTGTCTAGTAATGGCTGCGGTACTGACGTTGCGTTGAGAGCGCGGCAGGCAATCGGTCAACTCGGCAGCTTTCATTACGACATGGGCAGAACCATTGAGGTCACTGATTGGCTACCTTGCTAGCAGTTTGAAAGTGTTACAGCCAATCCCAGACACCGGGAACAGTGATGTTGACTCGGCGCTGGACTCGGGGAGGAATGAGTTAAGTGCTGTTTGCCTTTTTTATTACAAACTGCCATAGAGAGTAAGATTTTCTGAAGGGGAAGTCCCCTTTAAGGTTTTTTTTTGGGTCTGTAGACCCAACAGTAAGTCATTATCGTTTTTATTTATTGGGATAGGATCTTGGAGATGGGAATACCCCTTTAATGCTTCTTAGATATTGTAGAATTACTTGCATCATGGTGTATTATAATTGGTGGTAAAAAACAGACAAAACCTTTTTAAAATTTAGACTAGGAATCTGCAAATCTTTTGTGAGACCCTGGTCCAGCAGCCATGGTGGTAATCCATGATTGTCGTACGGGGGAGCCTTTTGAATCGCCACCTACCTGCAGTCATCTCTGACTCCTCTCTAGATTACCTGGCCTATCAAGACCTCATAGTTATGGCGCAATGCACATGCAACATTGTGCCGAGCTGGCAAATGGAAGGAGAACCCATAGAAGCGCCAAGTAGGAGATGGGTCACAGGACTCCTGTCAAGCGGCCACGGACTACAGACCTGGACCAAGGTCCTGCCAATCAATTTGCTCATCTCTAATTCAGACCCTTGACTTAGACCATGAAATTAATTCAGACCAAAGATCACAAATAAAAAATTATTTTAGACCTCCGAGAGGGGAAGAAAGAGTGCTTGCCGCTCTTGAGTTTTTTACTCTGAGACAAAACATGGTACTGGCCACCAACAGGACCTCGCGTGATGGGCCTCGGTGATAATACTGCTAGATGCATTGAAGGAGGCACTGTCCTTGCCTGATACATTTGTGATGGCAAGTCTACAGGGTCCGCACTCCTGGCGTCTCTGGTCCTCCAGCTGAGGCCTCCTGCTCTACAACAGAACAAGCTTTGTTTCTATCCGTTATTGCCATTTTCTCCCCTAATCGAGTAAAATTTTTTTTCAGTTGGATCTCTTAAAACCTGTAGGCACATTATCATGTATCATGTATCATGCATTATGGGATTACATTGCCTGTTAGCGCTCACATAGACTATGCTTTTATCAATAGGGTAACATCAATATTTATTCATTATATTAATATATTCACCCTAACAAACATTAAAGGAGTATCAAGCTCTAGATAAAAATGCCACCCTAGTCATACATCATTTAGGGATTATCTGATGGACGTCTACGAACATTTGGACCTATAAGAAAGCAGACAAAATACAGTGAATATATTAAAATCTCTCCCTAGACCAGTGTTTCCCAAACTCCAGTCCACCCCACGGGTCATGTTTTCAGGATTTCCATAATGTTGCACAGGTGAGACAATTCCTGATGCCTTGATACTTCCACTACTTGCACAATAATAAGGAAATCCTGAAAACATCACCCGTGGGGTCCGTGAGGACTGGAGTTTGGGAAACATTGCCTTAGACAGTATCCTTCCTTGCCTGTGCCGTGGAGGTGGGCACCCTAAATAAGTGCAAGATGTCGCCTCCGCTCAATGGTGGCTGGCCCTAAGAGGATCCAAGCCTTCACGACTCAGACTCCACAGCCCTGCCTTAAAGTAATGTAAAATATGCGTATATATATATATATATATATATATATATATATATATGTATATATGTATATATGTATATCTCTATCTCTATCTCTATCTCTATCTCTATCTCTATCTCTATCTCTATCTCTATCTCTATCTCTATCTCTATCTCTATCTCTATCTCTATCTCTATCTCTATCTCTATCTCTATCTCTATCTCTATCTCTATCTCTATCTCTATCTCTATCTCTATCTCTATCTCTATCTCTATCTCTATCTCTATCTCTATCTCTATCTCTATCTCTATCTCTATCTCTATCTCTATCTCTATCTCTATCTCTATCTCTATCTCTATCTCTATCTCTATCTCTATCTCTATCTCTATCTCTATCTCTATCTCTATCTCTATCTCTATCTCTATCTCTATCTCTATCTCTATCTCTATCTCTATCTCTATCTCTATCTCTATCTCTATCTCTATCTCTATCTCTATCTCTATCTCTATCTCTATCTCTATCTCTATCTCTATCTCTATCTCTATCTCTATCTCTATCTCTATCTCTATCTCTATCTCTATCTCTATCTCTATCTCTATCTCTATCTCTATCTCTATCTCTATCTCTATCTCTATCTCTATCTCTATCTCTATCTCTATCTCTATCTCTATCTCTATCTCTATCTCTATCTCTATCTCTATCTCTATCTCTATCTCTATCTCTATCTCTATCTCTATCTCTATCTCTATCTCTATCTCTATCTCTATCTCTATCTCTATCTCTATCTCTATCTCTATCTCTATCTCTATCTCTATCTCTATCTCTATCTCTATCTCTATCTCTATCTCTATCTCTATCTCTATCTCTATCTCTATCTCTATCTCTATCTCTATCTCTATCTCTATCTCTATCTCTATCTCTATCTCTATCTCTATCTCTATCTCTATCTCTATCTCTATCTCTATCTCTATCTCTATCTCTATCTCTATCTCTATCTCTATCTCTATCTCTATCTCTATCTCTATCTCTATCTCTATCTCTATCTCTATCTCTATCTCTATCTCTATCTCTATCTCTATCTCTATCTCTATCTCTATCTCTATCTCTATCTCTATCTCTATCTCTATCTCTATCTCTATCTCTATCTCTATCTCTATCTCTATCTCTATCTCTATCTCTATCTCTATCTCTATCTCTATCTCTATCTCTATCTCTATCTCTATCTCTATCTCTATCTCTATCTCTATCTCTATCTCTATCTCTATCTCTATCTCTATCTCTATCTCTATCTCTATCTCTATCTCTATCTCTATCTCTATCTCTATCTCTATCTCTATCTCTATCTCTATCTCTATCTCTATCTCTATCTCTATCTCTATCTCTATCTCTATCTCTATCTCTATCTCTATCTCTATCTCTATCTCTATCTCTATCTCTATCTCTATCTCTATCTCTATCTCTATCTCTATCTCTATCTCTATCTCTATCTCTATCTCTATCTCTATCTCTATCTCTATCTCTATCTCTATCTCTATCTCTATCTCTATCTCTATCTCTATCTCTATCTCTATCTCTATCTCTATCTCTATCTCTATCTCTATCTCTATCTCTATCTCTATCTCTATCTCTATCTCTATCTCTATCTCTATCTCTATCTCTATCTCTATCTCTATCTCTATCTCTATCTCTATCTCTATCTCTATCTCTATCTCTATCTCTATCTCTATCTCTATCTCTATCTCTATCTCTATCTCTATCTCTATCTCTATCTCTATCTCTATCTCTATCTCTATCTCTATCTCTATCTCTATCTCTATCTCTATCTCTATCTCTATCTCTATCTCTATCTCTATCTCTATCTCTATCTCTATCTCTATCTCTATCTCTATCTCTATCTCTATCTCTATCTCTATCTCTATCTCTATCTCTATCTCTATCTCTATCTCTATCTCTATCTCTATCTCTATCTCTATCTCTATCTCTATCTCTATCTCTATCTCTATCTCTATCTCTATCTCTATCTCTATCTCTATCTCTATCTCTATCTCTATCTCTATCTCTATCTCTATCTCTATCTCTATCTCTATCTCTATCTCTATCTCTATCTCTATCTCTATCTCTATCTCTATCTCTATCTCTATCTCTATCTCTATCTCTATCTCTATCTCTATCTCTATCTCTATCTCTATCTCTATCTCTATCTCTATCTCTATCTCTATCTCTATCTCTATCTCTATCTCTATCTCTATCTCTATCTCTATCTCTATCTCTATCTCTATCTCTATCTCTATCTCTATCTCTATCTCTATCTCTATCTCTATCTCTATCTCTATCTCTATCTCTATCTCTATCTCTATCTCTATCTCTATCTCTATCTCTATCTCTATCTCTATCTCTATCTCTATCTCTATCTCTATCTCTATCTCTATCTCTATCTCTATCTCTATCTCTATCTCTATCTCTATCTCTATCTCTATCTCTATCTCTATCTCTATCTCTATCTCTATCTCTATCTCTATCTCTATCTCTATCTCTATCTCTATCTCTATCTCTATCTCTATCTCTATCTCTATCTCTATCTCTATCTCTATCTCTATCTCTATCTCTATCTCTATCTCTATCTCTATCTCTATCTCTATCTCTATCTCTATCTCTATCTCTATCTCTATCTCTATCTCTATCTCTATCTCTATCTCTATCTCTATCTCTATCTCTATCTCTATCTCTATCTCTATCTCTATCTCTATCTCTATCTCTATCTCTATCTCTATCTCTATCTCTATCTCTATCTCTATCTCTATCTCTATCTCTATCTCTATCTCTATCTCTATCTCTATCTCTATCTCTATCTCTATCTCTATCTCTATCTCTATCTCTATCTCTATCTCTATCTCTATCTCTATCTCTATCTCTATCTCTATCTCTATCTCTATCTCTATCTCTATCTCTATCTCTATCTCTATCTCTATCTCTATCTCTATCTCTATCTCTATCTCTATCTCTATCTCTATCTCTATCTCTATCTCTATCTCTATCTCTATCTCTATCTCTATCTCTATCTCTATCTCTATCTCTATCTCTATCTCTATCTCTATCTCTATCTCTATCTCTATCTCTATCTCTATCTCTATCTCTATCTCTATCTCTATCTCTATCTCTATCTCTATCTCTATCTCTATCTCTATCTCTATCTCTATCTCTATCTCTATCTCTATCTCTATCTCTATCTCTATCTCTATCTCTATCTCTATCTCTATCTCTATCTCTATCTCTATCTCTATCTCTATCTCTATCTCTATCTCTATCTCTATCTCTATCTCTATCTCTATCTCTATCTCTATCTCTATCTCTATCTCTATCTCTATCTCTATCTCTATCTCTATCTCTATCTCTATCTCTATCTCTATCTCTATCTCTATCTCTATCTCTATCTCTATCTCTATCTCTATCTCTATCTCTATCTCTATCTCTATCTCTATCTCTATCTCTATCTCTATCTCTATCTCTATCTCTATCTCTATCTCTATCTCTATCTCTATCTCTATCTCTATCTCTATCTCTATCTCTATCTCTATCTCTATCTCTATCTCTATCTCTATCTCTATCTCTATCTCTATCTCTATCTCTATCTCTTCAGCAATAGTGCAAGTTCCACCACTTAAAAAGATGAGAGGCGTCTGTAATTTACATCATAGGTAGACCTCAACTATGGGAGAGAAACTGAGAAAAAAAAATCCAGAAAATCACATTATCTGTTTTTTTAACATTTTATTTGCATATTATGGTGGAAAATAAGTATTTGGTCAGAAACAAACAATCAAGATTTTTGGCTCTCACAGACCTGTAACTTCTTCTTTAAGAGTCTCCTCTTTCCTCCACTCATTACCTGTAGTAATGGCACCTGTTTAAACTTGTTATCAGTATAAAAAGACACCTGTGCACACCCTCAAACAGTCTGACTCCAAACTCCACTATGGTGAAGACCAAAGAGCTGTCAAAGGACACCAGAAACAAAATTGTAGCCCTGCACCAGGCTGGGAAGACTGAATCTGCAATAGCCAACCAGCTTGGAGTGAAGAAATCAACAGTGGGAGCAATAATTAGAAAATGGAAGACATACAAGACCACTGATAATCTCCCTCGATCTGGGGCTCCACGCAAAATCCCACCCCGTGGGGTCAGAATGATCACAAGAACGGTGAGCAAAAATCCCAGAACCACGCGGGAGGACCTAGTGAATGAACTGCAGAGAGCTGGGACCAATGTAACAAGGCCTACCATAAGTAACACACTAGGCCACCATGGACTCAGATCCTGCAGTGCCAGACGTGTCCCACTGCTTAAGCCAGTACATGTCCGGACCCATCTGAAGTTTGCTAGAGAGCATTTGGATGATCCAGAGGAGTTTTGGGAGAATGTCCTATGGTCTGATGAAACCAAACTGGAACTGTTTGGTAGAAACACAACTTGTCGTGTTTGGAGGAAAAAGAATACTGAGTTGCATCCATCAAACACCATACCTACTGTAAAGCATGGTGGTGGAAACCTCATGCTTTGGGGCTGTTTCTCTGCAAAGGGGCCAGGACGACTGATCCGGGTACATGAAAGAATGAATGGGGCCATGTATCGTGAGATTTTGAGTGCAAACCTCCTTCCATCAGCAAGGGCATTGAAGATGAAACGTGGCTGGGTCTTTCAACATGACAATGATCCAAAGCACACCGCCAGGGCAACGAAGGAGTGGCTTCGTAAGAAGCATTTCAAGGTCCTGGAGTGGCCTAGCCAGTCTCCAGATCTCAACCCTATAGAAAACCTTTGGAGGGAGTTGAAAGTCCGTGTTGCCAAGCGAAAAGCCAAAAACATCACTGCTCTAGAGGAGATCTGCATGGAGGAATGGGCCAACATACCAACAACAGTGTGTGGCAACCTTGTGAAGACTTACAGAAAACGTTTGACCTCTGTCATTGCCAACAAAGGATATATTACAAAGTATTGAGATGAAATTTTGTTTCTGACCAAATACTTATTTTCCACCATAATATGCAAATAAAATGTTAAAAAAACAGACTGTGATTTTCTGGATTTTTTTTTTCTCAGTTTGTCTCCCATAGTTGATGTCTACCTATGATGTAAATTACAGACGCCTCTCATCTTTTTAAGTGGTGGAACTTGCACTATTGCTGACTGACTAAATACTTTTTTGCCCCACTGTATATATATATATATATATATATATATATATATATAATGGACCACATGTTAAATAGACTACCCTCATTCCTTCGAAACCAAAAACCACGAATCGTGTCAATAAACCTTAACTGTCCACATAATGCGCCTCAACGCATTTCGCCTTATAGTGCAGGTTCATCAGGAGGCCACATTGAAGGATATCATGAATTATAAGGAGTTGTCACTTAGTTGTTTTCTGACAAGTATATCTAGCGAATAGTCTGACATGGGATACAGTTAGTCCACGATCAATTCTCTATCTCACCGATAATACAGTTGGGCTTTTTATCTAAGAAGTAGCATTTTCTTGCACATAGAGAGTTTGTGTTGACGTTTTTAGAGATACTGGGAGGCAGGGGCATAATGACCATGGTCGCAAAAGTCACGACGGAGCCTGCCGACGCCAGCACAAACGTCATCTGGATGTGCGGCCTCGGACACACAATCAACCGAAGTGCATTGCGGCACGGAGGCCCGCCTGGTCCGTGCGTGGCAATACACACTGCCGGCCAATCAGAGGCCAGTAGGTGACATCAGCACGCACGTGACTTGGGGTGCATGGCAGTGTGGTCATGATCTCCTGTCACTTGCACGCTGAAGTCACCTGTCGACTTCAGAAGAGGACGCTGCATGGAGGCGTCCATGGGGGCGAAGGGAAGGAGTATAATGTTTAACTTTTTTCTATGCATTAAAGAACAGCGGCAGAATGGGGGCTACATACCAGAATGGGGGATATACAGTATATACCGGATTGGGTGCCCATATATACCAACATGGATATATACAGTGGTGTGAAAGTGTTTGCCCCCTTCCTGATTTCCCATTCTTTTGCATGTTTGTCACACTTAAATGTTTCAGATCACCAAACAAATGTAAATATTAGACACAGATAACACAAGTAATCACAAAATGCTGTTTTTAAATGAAGGTCTTTATTATTAAGTGAAAAATTAAATACAAACCTACAAGTCCCTGTGTCAAAATTGATTGCCCCTTAAACCTAGTAACTGGTTGGGCCTCCCTTATCGCAAATGCTTGAGTGCAGTTGTTTCTGCTAACTGGCAATGAGTCTTTTACAATGCTTTGGAGGAATTTGGGGCAATCCTCTTTGCAGAATTGTTGTAATTCGGCCACACTGCAGGGTTTCCGAGCATGAACTGCCTTTTTTAGGTTATGCCACAGCATCTCAATCGGATTAAGGTCAGAACTTTGACTAGGCCACTCCAAAGTCTTACTTTTGTTTTTCTTATGCCATTCAGAGGTGGACTTGCTGGTGTATTTTGGATTATTGTCCTGCTGTATAACCCAAGTGCGCTTCAGCTTGAGGTCACGAACAGATGGCCGGACTTTCTCCTTCAGGATTATTTGGTAGACGGCAGAATACATGGTTCCATTTACCACAGCAAGTCTTCCAGGTCCTAAAGCAGCAACACGGCCCCAGACCATCACACTACCACCACCATATTTTACTGTTGGTATAATGTTCCTTTTCTGAAATGCTGTGTTACTTCTACGCCAGTTGTAAAGGGACATACACCTTTCAGAAAGTTCAACTATTATCTCTCCAGTCCACAGAGTATTCTTCCAAAAGTCTTGCGGATCATCAAGTTGTTTTCTGGCAAAACTGAGACAGGCCTTTATGTTGTTAATGATCATCAATGGTTTTTGTCTTGGATCGCTGCCATGCAGGCCTTTTTTGCCCAGTCTTTCTTATGATGGAGTAATGAACCTTGACCTTAACTGAGGCAAGTGAAGCCTGCAGTTCTTTGGATGTTATTGTGGGGTTTTTTGTGACCTCCTGGATAAATTGTCTCTGTGCTCTTGGGGTAATTTTGGTAGCCGACCATTACTGTAAAGGTTTACCACTGTTCCATGTTTTTTGCCAGTTGTGGATAATTGCTCTCACTGTGGTTCTCTGGAGTCCCAAAGCTTGAGATTTCTTTATAACCTTTTCCAGTCTGATAGTTCTCAATTACATTGTTTCTCATTTGTTCCAGAATTTCTTTGGATCTCGGCATGTCTAGTTTTTGAGCCGCTTTTGGTCTACTTCACTTTGTCAGGCAGGTCCTATTTAAGTGATCTCCTGATTGATCACAGGTGTGGCAGTAATTAGCCCGGGGTGTGGTTATTGAATTTGAACTCTGCCTCCCAAAGATGTGATACACCACAGTTAATTTCTTTTTTTGGGGAGGGGGGGCGGGTGCAATGACTTTTTCACACGGGGCTCTGTAGGTTTGGATTTCTTTTTCCCTTAATAATTAAGACCTCCATTTAAAAACTGCATTTTGTGATTACTTGTGTTATCTTAGTCTAATATTTACATTTGTTTGGTGATCTGAAAGAAAGTGTGACCAACATGGAAATGAATAAGAAATCGGGAAGGGGGCAAACACTTTTTTTTTCACAGCACTGTATACCAGGAATGGGCCCTGGATGGGATATATATATATATACCAGCATGGGGGATATTTGTCAGGATGGGCCCCAGGATAATGTATTATACCTAGATACACACATCGAGAATCAACCGTTTGTGTCACTTTCTCGTAAAACAATATCATTAGGGTGACGCCTCGTGAAGTTTTTTTGGCTCTTATGTGAGCCGTACCCTAGTGCACAATGTTCCCATAGATGAGGGGCATGCAATAGTGCATTTTTATGCTCTGTGTTAATGCTAGAATTAAGAGATTATGCACCTTACATCTGATGTTAAGAGATTACCATATTATATACGAGTCTAAGAAACAAGATGAGCACTAAATCTGGAGTACACCTGACCTGATGGGGGGTGGAGGGATAGTGCTGCTCCGAGAACCGGCGATGGTGTGCCCTTCACGCCCGTGTAAGTCAGGCCTCTGATTCTTGATCGCTTCCTCCTCCTCCTCCTTCATAGGCCTATAAATCTTTTGACGAAGAATATGAACGTTATCACGTTAATGGAATTTGGCTTTGTGCTGACTCATTGTAATTGTAACTTTGCAATATTTTATCTTCTACCCAACATAACGTCACCTAGAATGCAGAATATTATTCAAAGTGGGCACACCGTGTACCGGACACGTGGGACTGTGGATTGAGGCTTATCCATAAATTATCATTTTTAGCCATTATTAAGCTTTCTGTCCTGGAACTGTTTGTACAAAACACTTCGGCGATCTGCTTTCCTGGCACCACTTGTGAAGAAAGTAGGGGTTAATGGTCTCATGCGGAATCTTTATTTTTTGCACCCATGAAACGAAGATGGGCACTTTTTGCGTCAAATCCACCTTTTGGTCACTGGAGAGACCGATTTTGTGGAGGACTGGATAGAGATCATGGCATGAGTTTGGTGTGAAGTACAGATTATTTTTTATTTTGCTTATCCTCACTGTCCAAATTGGGGCTCAAAATCCAAATTCCCTATCTGTATGTCTTTTTGGAGTGTTGGAAAAAAACGGAGGACCTGAGGGGAAACTCTTGCAAACACGGGGAGAGCATGCAAAATCCTTTCAGATGTTGTCCTTGGTGGAATTTGAACCTAGGACCCCAGCGATGCAAAGCAGCCGTGCGAACCACTTGTGCCACCGTGGTGGTCAAATGCTGTCCACCTGTGGTCTTCTGTTAGCTGGGAAAATAAAGCTACAAAATGGATCATATTCACGTAGATTTTTCCTAGTAACTGAACTGTTTTGTCCCCGGAAATGTTGAATCAAGAGCCCACCCAACAAATTAAAACACTGAATTTTAAGTTCGATTGTGTTTTTAAGTTGGATTTATGCATAGATTGACCTTGCAAAATGTTGGGCTGCGGAAATGGTTGTTGTCGTCTGCATGAATTTTCGAGATGTCTTCTCTATTAATAATGGCGAGTTTGTTGAAAACTAGCTCGGATAACCTAATGCTACGGTAACGTTATTAATTCCAAACCCGGGATTTTAGAGATGCTGAATGGTAATTTTAAGGAGTTTGTACTAAGGTATCGAGAGGATAGGGGTTGACTAGTGATGAGTGAGTGTACTCGTTGCTCAGGTGACCTCCGAGTATTTGTTAGTGCTCGGAGATTTTGTTTTCATCGTCGCAGCTGAATGATTTACTGCTACTAGCCAAGCTGAGTACATGTGGGGGTTGCCTGGTTGCTAGGGAATCCCCACATGTAATCAAGCAGGCTAGTAGCTGTAAGTCATTCAGCTGCCGCAATGAAAACTAAATCTCCAAGCAGTCATAAATACTCAGAGGTCACCCGAGCATGCTCCGGAAAACCCAAGAAAGAGTACACTCGCTCATCACTAGTGTTGATGTTGTGGTCTCAGGCTCATCTATAGAACCAGGCTGAATAGAGTTGAGGTCGATCAGGCACTTGCATTCTCCGGCAGTTTCATAGACCATTAATTCAGCGATGGTTCACCTCCTCTCCGGGGCACTGCAGAGCCCGCTTCTTGGTGTCATTGGTGCATCAAGTCTACATATCCATCTTTTCAGTATTTTTACAGGCTGAAGCACGGTAGTAGTTTAACGCTCCGGTTTTTGTATCCATTACAGTAGAAACCCAAACCGCATTGGTCAGTGGTGGACACTCGTCCCGTTCATTCCTCAATCTAATTACAAGGTTCTAGATCAGACCGGGCTTCCAAAGGTCGCATGAAACGAGGCGGCGCTACCAGTCAATCCGAGCCATCTGTAATTACCTTGTTGAGATGAATGTGATCCTTCAGGCTAAAACTGTTCTTGGTTTTGCGAATGAGATGCTAGAGTTGTATAGACCAGATTTAAACCAAGCGTATTTTGGATATCCTACAATTAAGTTTTGTCCATATTGCACGCTTAGTAAGCAGAAAGGATTTAATTTGTTCTTTGTGACCTGGTAAATACCTCGTGTGGTACGGTGCAGGGCTGGAGAAAACCTCAAGAGCCAGTTTTGTGGCCAATGTTCTCTTCTGACGTCTTTGAGAGCTTTATATTGGTCCTTCAGAAAGAATATTGCTTTATGCTTTTGTAACTCATGTTTGTTAGGATAATTGTCCCATTGTAAGGTGATGTGTCGAGTCCTCGGTAGGGAACTGTTTTTTAAAATTTTGTTTTGAGGTTCTAAACTAAAAGAGATGATGCTCAATGTTGAGTTTCTCTACCGGGTCAAACCCTCCGGTTCTCTGGTGCTGCAGTCTGGCCTTGGTGACGTAAGGCAACGCACAAGCATACGAAACCTCTCTACATAAGGAGTGTTGGAAATAACCATGGAATGGCCCAAGATGTCCTGCCGGTCGCCATCAGGACAAGTTGAGGACACTTGTTTGGATCGAATTGTAGTTTACAACCGTAAATACAGTAGATGTGAGAGTTGAGGTGGGGTTGAAAAGACGAATTTTTCTTTGCCTATGTATCCAAGAGTAGAGTTGTGTTGCTGTTCTTTTTGTTTGTTTTTTTGTGGTTTCTATAAAGCACAAATATCTACGCTTGTCTGTGTACATACCGATATTTCTTGCATAAGAACATGCATAGTACAAAATATATTCTTAGCTGTAAGAATGAAGTCACGCACGCTGGGGCTTGTCCAGGATTTGAGCCGAAGGCTTCCTGCCTCTGAAGCGGGAATAATACCTCTCGATCTAATTTTTGGAGCTTTTCAACAGATATGATTACAAAGTCAAGGTCATGACTTCTTCCAGGTTTCAGCCTGAGGACACTCGCATCTAAAGCAAGGAACTTACCCTTAGGCCGATGAGTCTTACCGGATGGAAAGAGAAAGTTTTCCGCACTCTACTTAGAGCATATCTCTAGACCAACGAGCTTTCCTTTGGTGAAGTTTGAATGTTCTCCGTGTTGGCATGGTGTTTCCTTCTAGTCTGCTTCCTCTCTGAAGAGACAAAATGGATATTTAATTTCCCAGAGGAGAATGCGTGGCTTATAAGTCTCCTCATTCTGACATGCCAGGCTAGGCTTGTCTCTTTCTACAAGGAGAAACGTTACCCCTTAGACCCGATTCCACACCCCAAAAACTTACCAAATGACTTTCAATAATTATCTTTGCATCTTGTTAGCCAGTAGATAGAAAAATATTAATGTGAGTCTTCATTGGTTTATATCTTTTTATGGCTAACGGAAAAGATGGTAAAAAAAAAAAATGCAAGCTTTCAAAACTACTCGGGTCGCTCCATCCTGATGAAGAGACCCGAGTAGTCTCGAAAGCTTGCAATTTGTTACCATCTTTTCCATTAGCCATAAAAAGGTATCAACTAATGAGGACTCCCAAATTTTAATTTTTAAATAATATTGACATCAGATAGATGTGAATATCAACAATTGCTGTACATTGGTACCCAAGGGGTAACGTTTCTCCTTGTGGAGGGTGACGTGTCAATCATACCAAGGTGAGGAGACTTTTATGCCACAATGCTCCTCTGGGAAATATGCAAATTGTCTCTTCAGAGAGGAAGAGGACTAGAACTCAAGTGCCACCTATTGGAAGTAGCAATCCTAAAAGTTAATATGGACTCTCCATAGAGTCTTGTCACATGGCTTAATATAAAAGCCATAATCAAAATCTCAATTTGCAGACAGTGTTTGGAGCTGCTGACCCCTCATCAGTGCAAAGTGTGAGATGTGGCTTGGCTTGGCTGGGTGAGAGGAGTCTGACCGTTATCCAAGGGGTAACGCTTCTCCTTGCTTTCTGGTCAGACACCTCTCTCCCATCCAAACCACATCTCACACTTTGCGCTGACGAGGGGCAATACCCAGAAACACCGTATGCAAATTGAAACTTTGGTTTTAGCTTTTATCCTATGTCATGTGACAAGTCTCGTTAGAGGGTCGATATTGACTTTCAGGATCGCTACTTCCTGTTGGTGACGCTAAAGTTCTACTCTTCCTTTCTGAACAGACAATTTGTACCGTGGTATGGAATACGTTGGCGCTATCTAAGGAACGGCAAGTAAATATGTCAGTTATCTCCAGGGTTGACCCCATTATCCAGCTATTTCATCTGTAGGATTGATCTCCGGTGCCTGGTTAGCCTTCCTTGGTTTCAACCATGAAATAGAAAATCTTCATAGGTCACTCGCAAATCAAAATGCTTTTTTTTCAAAGCGAGAAAAATAAAGCTGACTTCAAAGGACAACTCTGACACAGTCAATTAATAATTAAAACCTTTTTTTTTTAATGAGCTGCACAATTACCTGATAGTCCCACGGGTGAGGACTTTTTTACGGTGCGTTTGCGCACTGCCCTTTTTATTTGTTTGGTCGTGGCATTTTGTAAATTAAAGTGGGCGAGACGTTAATGCGACAGAGGTTTTATTAACCTTGTCTGAAGGGTCTTAATGAGGAATGAGCACTTCAGGAAACCTTTTTATAAAAGCTGGAAACATCTGGAGTAATTCTCACCTCCTCTTCCTCCGAAGATGTCGAAACACCGAGTTTGGGGCTACCTGTCGATACGTGTATTTTTTTATTTTTTGTTTAATTATTAATTTTTATTTTTTTTTTGTGGCTTGTTTTCCGGCATCGGGAGCAAAAGTCAGTTTTATTATCGTAAACTATCAAATAGTGGAAGTGTAATCATTAAAATATATCATAGAAAAGCGTACACGAGGCTTGGGAAGCGAGGAGACATGGAACATATATATTTATACATACACACGCACACGCACTCTCTAGGAGATGGAAGCTGCTAATTAAAACACAATGGCGAGCGATGGGAAGCGTGAAGATTAATTCTGCTAATTAGTGCGGTATTCAGAGAGACTGAGCGTTTCCTGGTACTCTGTGTCCCACACATCTGTGCACAACAACGCGCGTCAGTGCAGCTGAGGTCCTGATCCTGGTCCGCCAATCAAAAAAAAATAAATAAATAAAAATGGGCATAACATGTGAAAAACACTACGGTTGTAATGATACCAATTTTAAGAAATTTTCATTTTTGATTTTTCTTAAAGCGACCCTCCACCCCGGCGGTGAGAAGCCGCCACTCATTTGGTGCAGTCACCTTACTTTACCCGGTGCCCCCCTCTTCACTTCCCGGTGCCCCCCTCTTCACTTCCCGGTGCCCCCCTCTTCACTTCCCGGTGCCCCACTCTTCACTTCCCGGTGCCCCCCTCTTCACTTCCCGGTGCCCCCCTCTTCACTTCCCGGTGCCCCCCTCTTCACTTCCCGGTGCCCTTTTCTGGTTCACTTCCCGGTGCCCTCCTCTTCACTTCCCGGTGCCCTCCTCTTCACTTCCCGGTGCCCTCCTCTTCACTTCCCGGTGCCCTCCTCTTCACTTCCCGGTGCCCTCCTCTTCTTCACTTCCTGCTGCCCTCTTCTTCACTTCCCGGTGCTCTCTTCTTCACTTCCCGGTGCCCTCCTCTTCACTTCCCGGTGCCCTCCTCTTCTTCACTTCCTGCTGCCCTCTTCTTCACTTCCCGGTGCCCTCCTCTTCACTTCCCGGTGCCCTCCTCTTCACTTCCCGGTGCCCACCTCTTCACTTCCCGGTGCCCTCCTCTTCACTTCCCGGTGCCCCCCTCTTCACTTCCCGGTGCCCTTTTCTGGTTCACTTCCCGGTGCCCTCCTCTTCACTTCCCGGTGCCCTCCTCTTCACTTCCCGGTGCCCTCCTCTTCACTTCCCGGTGCCCTCTTCTTCACTTTCTGCTGCCCTCTTCTTCACTTCCCGGTGCCCTCCTCTTCACTTCCCGGTGCCCTCCTCTTCACTTCCCGGTGCCCTCCTCTTCACTTCCCGGTGCCCACCTCTTCACTTCCCGGTGCCCTCCTCTTCACTTCCCAGTGCCCTCCTCTTCACTTCCCGGTGACCACCTCTTCACTTCCCGGTGCTCTCTTCACTTCCCGGTGCCCACCTCTTCACTTCCCGGTGCCCTCTTCTTCACTTCCCGGTGCTCTCTTCTTCACTTCCCGGTGCTCTCTTCTTCACTTCCCGGTGCTCTCTTCTTCAATTCCCGGTGCCCTCCTCTTCACTTCCCGGTGCCCACCTCTTCACTTCCCGGTGCCCACCTCTTCACTTCCCGGTGCCCTCCTCTTCACTTCCCGGTGCCCTCCTCTTCACTTCCCGGTGCCCTCCTCTTCACTTCCCGGTGCCCACCTCTTCACTTCCCGGTGCTCTCTTCTTCACTTCCCGGTGCCCACCTCTTCACTTCCCGGTGCCCTCCTCTTCACTTCCCGGTGCTCTCTTCTTCACTTCCCGGTGCTCTCTTCTTCACTTCCCGGTGCTCTCTTCTTCACTTCCCGGTGCTCTCTTCTTCACTTCCCGGTGCCCTCTTCTTCGCTCCCGCCGAGAGTTGCATTCTGTTTCTCCTGCATCCAAGATGACTATCGGGGTGGTGGATGGAGCAACAGGAGGTGGAACCACAGGTCAGAGAGTCATGGTTTAGATATACCGGTCCTCTGCATGCTGCTATGGTGGCCATCTTGGATGCAGGAGGGACGGAACGTTGGTCTTGGCGGAAGAGGCAAGAGGAGGATACTACTGTAGGTAGTAATTCTGCATGAGAAGGTTAGTTATTTTTCAGTTCCAAGATGGAGGATCGCTGGATGTTGAGATGTTCATTAAGACTCTCCCAAATGGGAATGAAGCGGTGGACCTGCTCTGGTATCTCCGGCGGTGCTGTAGACCATGAATGGAGCTGTGGACATCCCTAAGTTGGGTATTTGAGCCTTGTTCTCAGGAGCAATGGTGGTCCCCGGGTATTATACCACCATCGACCATCGATTTTTATCCCTTATTTCATGGAGAACACTTACAACGTTAGGAACCCCTTCATGACCAGGAGACTTTTTTCATTTTGTGCTTGCCTCCTTTTCTTCCAACTTTTATTTTTTTCAAATTCCATCCACATTATATATATATATATATTTTTTTTTTTTTTTAACGACTTGTGTGTAGTTTTGAATGACACTATTTATTTTACCATATAATGTACCAAGAAAAGGGAAAATAATTCCAAATAGGGTGAAATGGTAAAAAAAACAAAAAGCAACTCCGCCAATGTTTTTGTACTTATGGAGAATATTGTATTTGTGTGTGTAAATAAATATATATGTATTTTATATTATTATTATTATTTTTTTTCTTGGCTTATATATATACGGTATATATATTTTTTTGTTAAATATACTTCTTACTTTTTTAACCCCTCCCCCAACCCTTAGGGGATTTGAACCTGCCATCGTTTGGCTTTTTCCAGTCCTGTAGTATTGCGGTATATAGAAGAAATGTCGCTCTCCTAGAAGATGCCATTACTGCCCAATGTATATTTTTCATATATAATTGGGGTTTGATTTTTAAAAGATTTTTAGGGTAAAAATGCACTTCCTACTGGATCCATATTCACTTTAGCTCCCTGGTCACAAACGCGTACGTATGCTCCCTGCGCTGATTTATAAGCATCCTCCAAAGATTGGACTAGAAAAAATGCTTGCTCAATGGACGAGTATTTTACTAAGGGGCCTCAGAAGTCTCTGCAGCTCATTAAAATGGTCTCCGTGAAAAAAAAAAATGCAGATTTCAGGGTATAAATCCGGACCTGCCGACAGTAGGGATGCTGCGTGGGTGCAGCCTAGAGGACTGGTCACACACAGCTCTGCGCTCGTTGCCAGCCAATGGGAAAACTGAGCACGTGTCATTGTACAGAAACTCTGCTCATTTATTCTCACGGAGTTCTGGAATACAACATTTTTATGCAGGTCATCCTCAGGCTGTTAAATAAACATTTTTTTTTTTGTAAATGTTTTGCCTACTTTTGTATTTTCCTTGGTCTTGCTTATCTATTCTAATAGAATCAGTCTCCTGCCCCATCTGGCAGCTGAAAATATAATCCCTTCTTCCCTTTTGTTATTTTTCTACCTTTTGACCACACGGCTCGTCCTTTGATGCCACTGCTGACATGGAGAGTGTTTTGGAGAGTCTTGACCTCATGTTGGCCCTTGTTTCAGTTCCTTTACAAGTCTTAAATGACTGTAAATGCATTTTCCATGTTGCCACGATGTGAAACTACAATTTCATGAGAAATAAATCTCACAGCTTGGAGAGCCCCTTAATAATATATATATATTTTTTTGTCTACTTTTTTTTCCGTTCTTTAAAGTTTTACCCTAAAGCCTCATGTGACGTGGAATTTACACCCCACGTATGTGGATGTTCATTTTATGCCTCGGAGATACCTCTCGATTCACAAGTTGGGGTCTGTGCATTTGTTGCGTCTTGGTCTTGTTTTTTTTCGGCGCAGATTCGTCACAAAACCTGAAGGATTTCCTAGTGTCGATCACTATCCTCCACAGCAAAGCATCCAATACTTTCCACAATTTTTCATTATCCGGCAGGAAAACGTAAAAGAATAAGAATGCAAAAAAAGAAAAAAAGTATTTTCATAGTAAGTACACCAACCTCATCAGGACACATGCAGTTTCAATACTGGTCTTTCACTGAAGTCTTTTTAACTTTCTAGCTTGCGGTTTCTTAATTACTGCCTGTTGCTCGTTATGCTAATTTCCCGGATAAGCTCGTGTAATTCTAAATATTTTGCAGAACCTAAAACACTTGGCTCGGTTTTTGGTAACAGTTAAGCTGCATTTTAATGGAATCGTCTGGAGAAATTCGTGCTCCAAATTTATTTTTTTTTGTTTTATTTTATTTTTTTAAGCCTCTGTTATAATTGCGGTGCTTTTGAGTGATCGCCCTCACTTGCAGTTCTCCGTCCTCTCGCCCGGCACGCTCATCTCCTTGCCCCATTACCTACCATCCTACCTACCTAAACGTGAGCTACTCGGTTTCAGAAAGCCAATCTTTTATATATTTTTCCTCCTGATCTTATCGTTCAGTGCCTCGGCTTTATCTGTGACTGATGCTCTCGGCACAAACAGATCTCTCCGGCTGGTGAGGAGGCGGACGGCGGATAATTCCTTTTTAAGCCTTGATCCCCGGTGTCCTCAGTTTAGGAAATAAATACATTTGTTGAGGTGACATTTTTGTAAGTCCGCGACGGTGGCTCACACTTCTCACAGATTCATTGTATCCTTATCGTAAAAGGGCAGACTGTCCGGCGGATTAAAGTTCACCCATACATTATAAATCAGTGGTATTTGGAGGACAATAATGCGGATCAGGCACGTCTGGAACCTTTGGGGTTCTGTGTCATGGCGGGGAGGGAGCGGGGTGACCCAGTGGTGACAGTGCGCTCGCTCCCTTTATGGAGAGTGATATCGCCTTTGATAGAAGCCTTTCTGGTGTAAGCCCCATGACACCAAGTAGGAGGAGATGAAAATTTATTCCTACCCAATTCATAACTCCGAAACAATCCGCACAACAGTAAATAATTGTCCCATTGAGCTTTCCATTTCCTGCATTTTTTTTTTTTTTTAAGGTATGGTAATTTTTATTTTTTCCTCCTGTGCATGTTCAATCGGCTCGGATTTGTAATTATACTCGCAGCTCGCGCACATTACGGTTATATATTGCTGTATTAGGGCGCACAATTAATAGACCAATCCTCTCTCTCTCTCTCTCTCTCTCTCTTCTCAATTGCCATTTTTGTATTTTTTTTTTTTTTTTAATCACTCGATGCCTCATAAAATTTTTAGTATCGATGTAATGTCTAGAACAATCTCCAAGCCAGACAAAACCATAAGTATGAGTGGATTTTTTTTTTTGGCAATGTGCGCAAATCTTGAAAACTCTAACGCAAAGTAAAAATGAACAAAGGGGAAAAAAAAAATACAAGACGTCTACATGTTGGTTTGCGAGCCCAAGAACACACCGGTAGACTGGGGTCTCTTTCACCATGTCCTCCAAAAATGTTTACTTTAGTAATAAACTACATCCTCTCGGTTTTGCCATGTGGAATATTTCATTGGTCAGTCAAGTGCAGAAGGTTTCTGTTTCGGTAGACTGCTCCCCAAGCCACAGACAAAAAATAAATACTGAAGTCCTTCCTCTCCGACACCTTCCAGCTTCGATCCTGATGCTTACCCAGTGCCCGTTGGTCTCTTTCCTTGTCCAATCTTGGCCTGCTTTGTCAATCGATGGACCAGACAGTGAGCTACTCAAGCCAAAAATTGGTTAAGTGGGCGTTTCCAAACACGTCCGGTATGTCATGATGGGTCCAGAGATTAGTGAGGGCTAAATAAGTGTTCAAATGGGTGTTTTGGTGGTTCAGCAGGGGATTCGTACTTACAATATTTCTAACTACAGTAGTCCAAGTTTTTTTTTTTGTTATCAGAATATTTTTTATAGGCTGGACAATCCAGTTATAGGGCTAAAAAATCGGAGGTACCACCACCAAGAAAAGGGTTTTCCCCTACTTGTCTAGGTCACACCTGTCCACAATAATAGCTGATAATTTTTCCGGAATTTTGGGTATGAACGCCGGTGTCCTGATTAAAATGTAGTGGTGGCCATGCATGCTCACCAATGCATGTTCATAATCCGAGACTGCCGGAGCCTCAGTGATCACCTAGCCTACATCTTGCCAAGTTGGGTATGACGTTTCTTGTTGGTGGACCCATCTGATTTTTTTTCTTGTTTAGAGTGAGACATCTCAGCCGGTCAACCTTTTGGGCCAGTTAATAAAGATGTTAGTTTCAAAGACGTTTTCTCGTTTTTGCTCTGCAGGAGCACACCTTCCCCTGCCTCCCAACTTCCTGCTCGCCTGGGGGTGCGGGGCAGTGCACTTCTGATGACTTGCAGTTCCGACTGGTGGAGTGGTTGAGTGGGCTGCCTTGAATAGTGCTCTCCAGAGCTGCGAGAAGAGGAAGCTTTGCCTCTGTAGCGTCGGAGGATGGCAGTGATGCTGGAGCAGGCCTTGAGAACAGCAATGTCATGCTCCTTGTCTAAGAAACCAACCACCTCTTATAGACTGTAGAGGTGGCCGGTAGTCTTGGCAACAAGCAATAAAAAAAAAAAATTGGATCCAAAACCGATCATCCGTAAAGCATCCAATCTTTATTGAGGCGTTACAATTATTAACACGGGAAACTGAATTTTGTCTTGTAAACTTGAGAAATCATCCAATTTTTTTTTTTTGAATACGTTCGTGTGAACTTGGCATTAGAGGGCCGAATACTCAGTTACCTAATATTCAACTAGCGGTTACTTTTGTTTTGTTTTTTTTCCTGTATATAGTGACCTACTTTTCGTCATTGTTTCATCACAAGGATCAGGAAGCTTTTCATGTTTTGTCATTTGCTCCAGAACGCGAATATTTTTAATTTTTCGCTGCCAACTCATTAGTTACACATTCTTGGATCGGAAGAGTTTTGAAGGGCTGTCCATGTGTCTAATTGAATAACGTCTCTTGTGAGAGCGGGTGCGCACCTGTCTGTCTGATCACAGTCAAAGCTGTCCAGCCGAGGCTTCGCGACGAGGCGTTGGAATGAGTTCTGTGTAGTGTTGGGCGTCGGTCACACATCATCGTTGCTGCTTCTCTCATCCATGTTGGCACAGAACAAAGTCTGCCATAATCCACGATTTTGGCCAGTAGAACGACCTTTGTCCTTGTATTCTTTTGTGATTTAATTTTCGGGGAAAATGTAAGTAAGATTTACCTATTGAGTTCAGCTGAATTTTTGCCAATTGGATGACTCGTTTTTCTCTTGTACAAGCAGCGTTGACACATTTTTGTTAAATTTTTGCATCGAGCGCCCAGTTGCATGTTTCCAAGGAAAGCTGTACCACTACCCACCATAGAACAGCACTCAGATGCCTACAGCTACTTACTCCACTCTCCCCATTGATCTAATTAGGATTGAGAATTTATGTATGGGGGGGAATTTGGAAAGGTAGTAGTCGGCTGAGCAAACCTTGATTTGACCACTGTCTATAGGCAACTGTAAAAGGAACCCATCACGGATCAAAAACGGCTAGTTTTCACTCTTACGGTATTTTATTCCCGCTGCTCGCCAATTTGCCATACGGCATTTTTTTTATTAAATGCTAATTTTTTATGGTCTTTACTGCAAAAATGTGGCTCACAGGATCCTCTGGGGCGTGTCTTTAGGCTGCTCTGCATAATTACCTCTTTGAGCCACGCCTCCTCAGTACACACTATATGAAAAAAAAATGAGCTTTAAATAAAAAGGCCCATATCTCTGGAACCGTACGACACATTTTGAATAAACGAAAAACTGCATACTCAGGGGAGCGGCAGGAATAAAATAAGGGCCAAAACTGTTCACTTTTGACTGGTGACAGGGACGAGGCTGCGTCGTAGTCTGTTTGAAGATCTATGTAGACCAGGGGCAATTAATGTTTGTGCTTGACGGATGAGATGGTGAGTAAGCAAGTTGGTGTTCACAAATAGGGATGCCAGTTTTTTTTTTTTTCCCATTGACCGTATTTAGTTGTTTTTTTTTTTACTCTCTCCTATTTTTCTGTTTTACATTTTTTTTTTTATTTATTTTTTTTTATCTGAAAATTCCCTGCTGGTGTTGATTGTGCTGTGAAGCAGTGGATCAGTAGGCGATTGTCGGATAGCTGATCCGGGGGCTGCGGGCGCTGCCTTTGACAATATGATTTCCATATTAAGAGCACGGAGCCCTGTCAACGCCGTGTTTTACAAGCATTTATTCAGGGCGATCTGCATGCAGCGCGCACGGCCGGGATAAATAATCCCGCACAATGTCTGTGCTGCCGACATTGTCTGTTACGTTCTTGTTGACAGAAAGTTTTTGTGTAATCTGGGCAATATTTCTCAATAGGAATTTCCTGCCCAGAGTGGAAGCAGATGATGGTTGTCTTGGGTGCCGTGACGCTCGGAGCAATCGAATCTAAGCGGTGTTATGGTATTGAACTTGTCTGAACGCCATTAGGAAACATTCACACTTTCTCGTTCGGAGACGGGAGTACGTCCGGTTATATTGCCGCCTCCGTGGGACACATTCATCAATGTCCTGCCGTCTGTAACTTGGCATAAGTACACCATAAAAATTGGCACTTGTTGCGAACTTGAGGAACACGTGTCGTTGGCTCTGCCATTAATCTTGTCGTTAAGGATGGGGTTTTGTAGTATCTTGTAATATTGCCTAATCTTTAAGTTGTCAATTTATGTTGGCGCATGGACCAGGGAAATGGCGAAGCTCAGTCGTCCATTTATTGGAAGGGGTTGTCTGACACTGAAAAGGAGATTTATTTTTTATTCTTTTTTTTTAGTTGTGTGTGGTTTTAGAACCATAAATGAACGCTCACTCTCCTTCTAGCGCCTCCGTGGATCCATTGAAGCAATGTCTGCCACATTTGGAAGTCATCGGGACTTCTGCAGCCAGTGATTTGGCTGCGGCGGTCAAATTATTAGGAGGGAATATTGTCAATGTTTCTATGATAATGCACACTTTTTGTCTCCTGACTGCTGCAACCAAGTCAGAATATGCAGTAGTCCTGTTGATTTCTGAATGGAAATGGTGGAGGTCTGGCGCGGCTCTAGCTTGGGGTGGCGGGGGCCTGGTGCGGCCCTGGCTTTGTGTGGCAGTGGCCTGGTGCGGCCCTGGCTTTGAGCGGCGGTGGCCTGGTGCGGCCCTGGCTTTGGGCGGCGGTGGCCTGGTGCGGCCCTGGCTTTGGGCGGCGGGGACCTTGCGTGGCCCTGGCTTTGGGCGGCTGTGGCCTGGTGCGGCCCTAGCTTTGGGCGGCAGGGTCCTGGTGTGTCGCTGGCTTTGGGCGGCGTGGGCCTGGTGAGGCCTTGGGTTTGGGCGGCACGGGCCTGGCGCGGCCATGGCTTTGGGTGGTGGGGACCTGACGCGGCCTTGGATTGGGCGGCATGGGCCTGGTGCAGCCCTAGCTTTGGGCGGCGGGGGCCTGGCGGGGCCCTGGCTTTGTGTGGCGGGGGCCTGGCTTTGGGTGGTGTGGGCCTGGTGCAGCCCTAGCTTTGGGCGGCGGGGCCCTAGCTTTGTGTGGTGGGGGCCTGGTGCGGCCCTGGCTTTGGTCGATGGGTTTCCAATGAGTCTCCTGGTTGTGTATACCATTTTGGTCAGATCTTTCAGTAAGCTTTCAATGTGATTGTTTTGGATCATATTGGCTCTCCGATAAACAATGGTCATCTTTGAGACATTTATTTCCATAGTTTTGGATTTTAAATTGATTTATATTAACTTTATTTATTTATTTTTTTGCATTTTTGTATTAAAGTATAAAATTTGACGTTTACATCACTTTATATGAAATTCTTATGCTTTCTTTAACTGGTTGGTTGTGTTGCTCTGGATCATCCAGACAGCCACAGATTTCTTTCTAACCTCTGCCGAAGCTCTCTGTTATGGATGATATATATTGTTGTCAATTTACTCTGACCGTTATAACCAAATAATGGCAGCCAGAGCGGTTACTGTACCATATCCACAAAATATGGGATCGTAAATGTCATAGTTTGATAGACGAGCATCTCCAAAGCTGGACCAATCCATCACGTACCTAACGGTTACTCATGGCTGATGGACCTGTGCATCATCCACAGTACAGTGTTTGTGACTATTGGAAAAAAAGTGGGCAAAGCCATAGAAATCTTGGGTCTGGGTTGTGGCTCTGCTTGGCGACATCGCTGTGGCTAATGGTCACTTAATTATTTTAGAATTCTTGTTTTTTGTTTGAATATTTTTTCCTAATGCAATTTACTTTTTTTTTTTTCTTCTAGCCTTCATTTCTCATAAAAGGGCACAAAGCCTAAAGTTGAGCAAAAAGATTTGCAGCCACTCTACCAGATCCTTGTTAACGTTCTCCTATTGGCAACATCCCTGGTTTCTCTTCTGATTTATGGGCCCGGGGGCAACGTCTTGGCTGTATCTTTCTGGGCCTGCTAATTGGAAGTGATGCTAGCGGGTCAGTAGATGATCCCAGGGCTCAGGACCGGCAACCATGGATTACCAACACGGCCACTAAGCCAGTAGACCAGGGTCTTGGCAATCTTTTTGTTCATCTCTACTTAAGACTGAAGCTTATGTCGCCAGTATGTATGTAAATGTTTCTTGGAACTGGACCTGTGTCAGATAACGTACTAAACGGGTTGTTTCTGGACTTCCCGAAATTAATTCCATTGAAGGACGCTACCGGTACTCCAAGCAAATGGAGATGAGACAGACTTTAGATTTCTTGTCTCTTTAAGTTCATCTAAAATGAGCTGCAGGTGTCAAAGTTGGCATTAAGAGTCAGTAATGCGCTTTTAGTCATTGGATTACCCATAAGATATCCAAAGCCTAAAATCTCATTAACTAATCTGCAGCGGGAGGTGCTGTAAGGAAACAAGTGTAGTGAAATGTTGTGTTCTGCAACAATCTGTAAATGTCCAGCCCTCCAATAAGTCTCTTCTGATGAGATCCAAAAAGGCCAAAACAGCCGATCCATGGGTGAGGGCCTCTAGTTCAGATGTGTCAACCAGAACTTGGATATCAATGGGTGGAGGTCAACAAATCAATTTGAGGTGAATCGAATTTGCCTTGAATTTCACACACAAATTTTCACAAATCCAATTTTTCCTAGGATTCAATCTGGTTAATTGATGGCTGGCTGCCATTTTGCTGGATTCATAAGGACCAAGATTAGGTTTTAAAAATGAAAAACATACACTCCCCTCACCTTCTCTACTTGGCTCCCCTCCCTAGTCCTCACAGGTCCGGTCTTGAGTCCCTGCGGGACTTTGATCTTATGCACAGGTACCTTTTTTTGGTCTTAGCCTCCATCACTGACTAGGCCCATTGACACCTTGGAACTACGTACCTTACTACATTGCTTGAGGACATGTGATCTGCCACGTGTCTGCGTTGGGGGTGCCAAAGACCAGACTGGACCTGTTGTGACTGAAGACTGGACCAAAACTATGAGAAGCACTCGGCAAGCTTTGAGAGAAGGCGAGGACCTAGTGCATCATTTTTTTTTTTTTCACCCTACATTTATTTTCCTCTAGATAGACCTCAAAGCATAATAAGGCACATATGATTCGCATCAAATAAATTCGTGAATTTGAATTTCTTGGACTTATTGGAACAAATCTGGAAATTCCAGCTTTTGACATCATCTGTTGATCCTTATTGATGGCCTGTCCCAAGGTTCGGTCATCAGTATCCGATATTGTGGGCTTCCAGCGTCCTAAACCCACATGGATGAGCTGCTCTTTGCTCCGGTGGACTCCGAGTCAGAATAGCACAGCTCCGTACACTGTGCCGTCGCCGTTTTTGGTACTGTAGCTCAGTGCCTATTGACTTGAGCTCTAGTGTTCCATATTCTAAGAATATCCTTCTATACTTACAAGGGGGTGGAAGCCGCTTAATAAATATCCTCTTAATTTGCCGCCTGTTTTCAGTGACCTTCACAAGAAATGTGGAAAGCTCGAGGCCAGCCGTTAACCTTGCAGCCCATTTGTAATAAAGATTTTTAATCCATGTATAGGCTGTAGGACAAGCTTCAATCTTGTGCCTGGGAAAGATACAAACCTACGAAAAGCCATGGACTGTTCTAGTGGCTACCAGACCAATTACATCCAACGCTCTCATTTATAAGCAGTGCACTAGGCTTAGATCCAAATCACAATGATTGGATTGCAACCCTTTGATGGTCCGTACAACATGGTCCATGTACAGTTAGCCGCTGGGTCGTCAGCCTGTGCCTCGCCGCGGATATGTATTGGCTGTGAAAGGCTCTCTACAGTGGAGAAAACAGAAGATGACCTATATCTTCCTGCCACATTCCCACAGGACAGCCATTTATTATGAGGGATGATAAACTGGGATGCCTCAAAGAAGACCAGCTAAGCTTCATCTCCCAATAAAAGGGAATATATTTTCCGAGGGCTCCACACAGACGCTTGCTGCTTGTTGCATAAAATGAAGGCAGAGCAATGAGCTTTAGTTTATCAGGGTTTGCTAGATCTCCCCTTATCATGTCGGCCTTTTAACTTGCCAAGTTAATTGGCTTAATTGGGTTCGAATTTAGAGCAGGTCTAACGTTGCGAATGGCATAAAACCTTGAGATCGTCAGAATGTGATTTGTGCCGGAGATGTACTCGCTGTGTTCTCTTTGATCGCGCCTTTACACGCATTATGGACTTGACGATCTCAATTCCTGAATAAACCGTTTTTTTCCTATAAATGGAAGGAAGCGTTGTCTCAGATTTAGAATTCTTCGTTCCGGAAAACGAGCCGCCGTCGTCCATGTGTGCGATATTCACCTGGACGGATTGCTACCTGGGTGCACTGCCTTCCATGATTGAAAGTGTTCCATAACTCCACAAGTCTGTGCAGAAACCCGAGTTTATCGATGACACATTTCGGAATCGTAGATTCCATCGTTTGGTTCCAACTGGGTTTGTATGAAAATTTGAAGATCTAGAAGTGGTTAGGACTATTTCACAATCCAAGAGGAAGAAGCGATTCATTTACATAAAGAACCTAAATCTACAAAGCATCACAAAAAAGCAGCCATATTTACCAAAACCTGGTCACTAGGCGAATGCACCGCAGGAAGCCCCATGATGAAACTCGCAAGACAATGAATGAGCATGCTGGATGTGAGCTTTCAGTTTTTGGCCAAAATATCAACCGATACCAATGTATTTTTTTTTTTCCGTCTTTTACAGGGTGCACCTGCTAAGCCCAGTCATGGTGGATAAATGGGGTACACTTAGAGAGCTGGGTAGCCCAGCCTGACCTAATTGTATGGGCGTCATTAATGTTCAGTACCATATTCATTAGTATGCATCTCTAAGTTTAGGCAGCCGTTCTCCCCTCCATGAATCCTCGGTGTGGGAGCGGATGTTTCATCAGTAGTTTACACCTGTGCTTCCTCAGCCTGAGCTTTGGGGGGTCTGCTACATCATCCCAGTGCATTAGTTTTGTGACCTAATGTTGGTAGGCATGGCTGCTTTGTTCCTCTCTAAAAGTGAAATGTTCGTCCAGGCACTGAGAGCGCATGGAGCTGGTACTTCATGTTCCTTGTTCTCTGCACTTACCGCGTTGTTGGTTGTATTGTGTCCATTATGCATCTAGGTTAATCTAATTTATGTAACCGAGGCTCGGCTTCAGCCTTTGTGACACATCTCCTGCGCAATTTGACCTGCCTCCCCAGTCTTCTATTTTCTGTCTATTGATTTTTCTTAATTTGGGTTTTTTTGTTACTTTTTATTAGATAAAGTAAAAATGACTGTCGGTAAGCGATCTGTTGCATCAGTTATGCAATTGGAAACTGGGGGTTCTTGCTTATTATGGGTCTTGGGATGTGTTTAGTTTTTTTAGATCTGAAACAAAGTTCTGTGTCAAACTTTTCTGTGCTTTAAAAAAAAAAAAAAGTTTTACCTATACGGGCAGTATATTAATCAGTGAACCCCCTAAGAATCCATTTGCATAACTAATCACACTTAACCTGTTCGGTGAAGAGAAAATGAGCGGACACAAAGTTCCTATGGTCTTCCCACCCCTTAGATCACTGTTGCTCCTGATGACCTGTGTTGGGAGTTTGGGGGTCACTCGATGACAACATTGGGTTGTTGATAAATCTTATTTCTTCTGCCTACTTTACTCTCTTTCCATCTGAATGAGATTTACCCAAATTTTTGTGAATGTTTTTCAGAATTAAATGCTCTTCAATCTCCTGAATTCTCGGGTTTGAGCAGATATGATCTACACGGTGGCCACATTTATCAATGACTTGGGAGAGGCGGTGCCTAAAATGATCACTGGTTATAGGGGGCAGAAATGTTTAAGAGTAACTGCCATTTTAATTTTTTTTTCCCCATAAATCATTAGCACACATGAAAATAAGAAACTTTCCAATAAATCTTATCCCAGATATGTTTTTCTCCTCCTGGACTTGATGATTCTCAAAATTCTCATGCGTCTTCAGTGAATAAAGATTTCCCCTTTACTGAGCTTCGGTGACAGTTGGTGCCCATAAAGTTCTATGGAAAACTTGCAGCAGAATGTCTGTCCGCCTCTACAAAAAAAAAAAGAAAAAAAAGGATTAACGTCAATTTACAAAGGTGGAAATCGCAACGATTCTGCCGCAAAAAGTCCATTCCTATTTATTCGCAGGAAGCCCCTTTTCCACGTCCTCGCCTGTAGATGCTGGTCATTTTTGTCTCCTAGCGTGCCCTTTTCTTCCTTCAGCCGGCGCACAGCGTGATCGTTGCCGGAGGACTCAGTTTCCGGTCATGTTGCGGTGCTTTTCGGCGAGCGTTCCCGGCAGCCCCAAGTCTTATGTATTGTCTAGACAATTATATAGAATTTTCTTCATCGTTATTTTTCCTCTCTTGTGTTTTGTGCGGCGTGTCTCCTCTTTTATGAAGTCTACGTACGCGTGTGTAGAAGACTTTTTCAGAGCAGTTTCGGCTTTTGACAGCCTCGTGCAGAGCGGAGTTGGTCATGGCTTGCTCAGGAATGTTCAATTTCTTCTGCTTTTGTGCTAAACTTTTTTTTTTTTTTTTTTACGTTTCCTGTAGCATTCCTTGTGAATTTACATGTAGAAAAATAAAGACTGAACAACATATACGAAGGTAAAGTGGTCGTCCAAGATTTAGGCTTAAGTTCTCAATATTAGATCGGTGGGGGCCCAACACCCGGCACCGCCACCTCTTAGCGGGTCCCCTGGCACATTGATGTACGCGGAGTTCAGAGCCAGGACACCACAGCTCTGTAGTGGCCATTCCTGGTACTGCAGCGTAGATCATGGCCACTACATAGTGTACGGAGCAGTGCTGTTCTGGCTCCATACACTGTTTGCTTCCTGAGTGCCACTGGACATGCCACTGTGAATCAGACCCCCTCGAATAAAAATAACTGAAAAATTGTGTTATGCCTTATGCAGGACAGGTTCATCTGGTATTTGAATGCCTGCCCCTCTAAGCCCTGCACTAGGCATAGCATAGCGTTCTGCCCCAAGTGATGGTCTACATTTTTCGCAGGAGTTATGAGTGATCTGTTGAGTCCATCGTTAGTCATGGTCTATATGAAAGAACCATTTTTTTTTCCACTGTTGACTTTGGCAAAGTTCAAACTGTTTATAAAAAGATCCTACAATGATCTATTTTTGGGGATTTCTTCTGCTGGGATCCCTGCAGATCCCAATAATTGGTTTGTGTTGTACCTCATTAGCCTGATGGTCCTCCATGTGCTCTTTTTCGCCATGTCCATTTGTACCAAAGACAGCAGATTGAGCAATGGTGTCCAAATGGGACGATCAGTCCATTCAAGATGGCAAATCCAGATCTCCTTTCTCAGGATTGATGTGGGGACCCTCCTCAATCAGCAAGTTATCATCTATCATGTGGAAAGGTCAAAACCAGAAATGAGCGAATCTCCGGAGCTTGGCTTTTGTCAGATTTGTTGGAAATGGCCAACAGATTTGATGTCCAGATCAAACTCTACCAGATCTGCCCCAATTGCTTCCAATACATAGTAACATAGTTATTAAGGTTGAAGGAAGACTTTACGTCTATCTAGTCATTTATTAAGCTCTGGAGTCTCTCCAGAATAATCAGGAGGGTAGGTAAGGGGTTTAAAATGCAACATATATATGCCTGCCTTTGGCCCTCACTGAAATTCTTACTCTTCTACTGATGCAGCTCCCCGGAACTCTTAGATCTTTCGGTTCTTCCGACCCTAAAGCTCACACTGTGTTACCGAGGGGCTACACAGGTCAACACCACCACCTCGCCTGTTCTCTTCACTGGCCTCTTTGGCTCTTCTGAAGATCAGGCCAACGTGGTCACCTGAAGATTTGCATTGACCCCATGTGAACGTGAGAGCCACTGAGCTGGAAAAAGAACAGAGATCTACAAGGACTATCGGTGAGCTGTGGAGGTGGTGCAAAGTCCGGTGACTGTTGTGGTGATTTGTGTTCTTCATCCATCAACAGAGTCCAACAAAATGTTTTCCGTTGAATCGATTTCTGATTACCTTTTCTGGAAATGCGTAACTAAGTGAATCGATTCGCTCACTCCTGGTAGTAGCACACATTTATGGTTCCACCCATTTAGCTTTCTGATCAGATATTCTGTTTTATGTTGGATATAACATAGCGCAACGTGCTGCAATATGAGTGTCAACCTATGGAAAAATGTCCCGTTCAGTGTGAACAGAGTCGAAATGACACTTTTGAATCTCTTTATCATTGGTGATTCCCGATAGCGCGGTGTTGCCAGTTTTCTCTGGATTCATACGAGGGTGATTTATGGTATGGTTTTAGTTATATTAGCGGCAATCTTCTGAAAACCAATATTCCTTGCGGTGTTGGTTAACATTAACTGCGATTCCTAATGCCGACGCCTCTTTAATTAGATGCATTAATAAAATATATTGTGCGTATGCTACCGACCATGAATATAATTCACTACTGGTGGAAACTAGATTCGACCCCCCCCTCTCCCCCAACCCTTCAAAATTGTAATTAAATTCTGCATATTATGGATTTTTCACATTTGTGGGTTTTTTCATGTGCACAACACACCTACTGATATCTTTGCGGTACAGTGTGGAGCACGGCTGGCAGGTTTTTACTGGAATCAGTCATTTGTGGTCGGATGATCGCGGCTTGTAAATGGTCACAATCTGATTGAGAATGTGTGGAATAACGGGATGTTTCCACAATCAAAAAGTACTGTAATAAAAGGGAAAATCTGTAACATCGCCTATTGTGAATGGTGGATCCTGTTATCCACTGTATATAGAGATATTGTCAGTCATTGTACAGGAGGAGGAGGTGAGCTGTGACATCACCTATTGTGAATGGTGGATCCTGTGTTATCTACTGTATATAGAGGTGCTATCAGTCATTGTACAGGAGGAGGTGAGCTGTGACATCACCTATTGTGAATGGTGGATCCTGTCTTATCTACTGTATATAGAGGTGCTATCAGTCATTGTACAGGAGGAGGTGAGCTGTGACATCACCTATTGTGAATGGTGGATCCTGTGTTATCTACTGTATATAGAGGTGCTATCAGTCATTGTACAGGAGGAGGTGAGCTGTGACTTTACCTATTGTGAATGGTGGATCCTGTGTTATCTAGTATATATAGAGGTGTTATCAGTCATTGTACAGGAGGAGGAGGTGAGCTGTGACATCACCTATTGTGAATGGTGGATTCTGTGTTATCTACTGTATATAGAGACTATATTTAGTATTATACCTGAAAAAAAAAATAAATTGAATGTGTTATTATTTATAAAAAAAACATTTTTATTTTTGTTTTATTTTAATTTTTACCATGTATAAATATTATAAATAGTCTCCAACGTTGAACTTCATTTAATGATGATGGCAGAACCTGAATGTTTGATGCCAGCCCTGTATATTGTGTATGGGTAGACGCCGCACCTCTCCGGAGGGTTTGTCTCCCGGTGTGCGCGGTGTTTGTGTGTCTCTCCTTTCTCTGTATCCCTGATGCTTGTTTTTTTTGCATATATTGGTTCCCATGAGATTTCGGTGACAGCTCAGGTCCTGATGCTGCCGCGTTCGGTCTCCCAAACGTCGAGTGGAAGCTTTTAGGAATGGATGTACTGAGTCTTGCACTTCTATTTTAAATCCCTGGCAGGCTGTATAAAAGCAGACGGGGCCTTGTGATAAAGAAGCGAAGCCCGGGGCTGGCGGCAAGACGAGAGAGGGGGGTGTGATGACTGTCGTCTTTGGTATTGATGGAGTTCTATAAACCTGGCAAGGGTCTTCACAATTCTGAAGTTTATATCGTCTAATAGGAGCGGGAGTGAAAGGTAGCCTGGGACTGGAAGCAACCCTCTTGATGGCGTGAATGTTGCTGTGGAGACATCTCTTCAGGGACCAGTAATTAAAAATGAAAGTGTAAGATTCCCTCAAGGGAGAGCGTATAAATAAAATGTGATAAGATGGAAGAAGGAGAAGAAGCCGCCGCTTCCTTGTGGCCAAGCCGGCACTGCAGTGAGACTGTTTTGTTGGCTCCCACTGTCTCCGTCTGGAATCGGTGACAGATCTGATGGATGACGTGACCTCTTTGTGAAGAGCTCAGAAAACTTCCTGAAACGGCCCTCAGATTCCATTAACACACTGCCAGGAGTCACCTTTCCACTACCGAAATAAATGAGAGGCTACAGAACTGAGATATCAATTACAAAATGAATCCTCGCGCTAAATTGGACTAATAAATGGCCCTAATCAAACATCCATCATCGTTAATTTTGCAGAAGATGAGAAATGAGCGAAATCTCCGATGATGATGATGCCCTTCAAGTAGGATGTCCGGTACAGGCAACGATCCACCCGGTGCCACTGCCATTTTATCTGTGCCTACATCATCTCCTACAATAAACTGGCCTCTGCTTGGTAGCGTGGCATCATATTTATACTTTGTTACATAGGGATCACTTTTATTTTATTTCCAGTGGAAGATTTTGATATCCTCATTATCTCGTTCTGAAGTTTCTCCTAATTGACTTTTCGTAATTAGAAAGCCACCATTCTTTTTTTTTTTTTCCCTTTGCAAATTAATGTCCAAACAAAAATCTCATGATGTCCTTATCTAAGCACAGGTAGAATAATTGTTTTGTCTTGGAGATGTGAAGATATTGAGACTTTAATTTGGGTAATCTATACTCTGGCGACTGCTGTTGAGTGACGGTCATCGGTAGATGGAGGGTGAAGGTCAAGAGCAGGTGGAACACTTGACGATGCTTGCACAATTTTGTAATAAATCAAAATTTTCCCAAATAGTTTGCTTTGTGTGGTACTTTTCTATAGAAAGCTGGAGGGTAAGGGTATGTGCACGCTGGCGTACTTGAAGCTAAAATAGTCGCTAAAATGAATTGTCCCGGTAATTTTTATGTAAAAATAATTTGTTTATAGGTTTTAGTCTTTTGAGCTTATTTTGAAGAATTAGATTTTCAAGAAGAAAGAAACCTGTTCACTCTTCTGCTGTGGTGGTGCCAATCGATTCGAAGGACGCTGTTCGTTGACTACATTGGTAATGTGTGCCCCGAGAAGCGCCTCCTACGTGACTGCACCCTCAGCTCCTCTTTTGATTATCCGGACTGGCTAAAAGTCATTGTTGCATCATAATGACCTCATGTCATGTCTTCTAATCCAAAGAAGAGAAGAGACGCAGATGCCGGGAGATAAGAGCAGTTTCGGTTCCCATCCGGTGGCAATGGATTACAGACGTGGCCACTGGGCGGATCTTACAAATCGATTCACACTAACTTCTAATATGTTCATAAATGCCTAGGTGTTATAATTCAGGAGGTGATTATGGCTTATTGGTGCTTTGAGTTTCCACCTTTTGGACCCCCCCAACCTTTTTCTGTAGCTTTTAGTGTAAGCATCTTCTTCATTCTGTTGAGTGCCGCTATCTGCTGCCTCCATACAGCTCTGCAGTATAATGTTCCTTGGGGGTAATATAGCATTTTATTTTTGATTATACAATTTTGTTTGAAGGGGAACAGTAGGGCCCCATAAGCTTCTAGCGCTGTATATAGTCATTAAGACCCTTAAGAGAAGAAGTCTGTGACCCTGAGTGAAATGTCGGTATAGTTCAGACTTTGTATAATCCTAGAAGACGATGTAATGCCTGTGTGACCGGTCAGATTTCCACATTGGTGTTGGACAAAGAATGGTCCTACTGGATGGATCCGTCTCCTCCCATCCCCCTCTTTCTAGGTAAATGGTGTCCTATGTATTCACTAGCCCCATATACTGGGTCACTGGAATGACCCTTTCCTTGTACATGGTGTTTCTCGGTTACAATAGAGGAACTCTTTCCTGAGTAAAAATCTTCCTTTTAAATATTTGCTGAGATTTTGCACCCAGAGGTGTCTCCGCACTTCTCTCCCCTCAGAAATGTGTATGCAGCGCTTTTGGTCCAGTGATTTCCTACACGTTGAGCCTTCCCCCGATCCTTCAGCACGTATTTATCTCAGAAATGGGTCACGGATTTTCGTCTTGGCTTCTCTCCAAAGTGTTAGTAAAACAGGAGTCTGAGTGAATTGCAGTATCGTTGTTTTAGTTTTTTATATCTGTATTTCTGTTTATACCCATTTGGGGTGAAACACTTGGGAACCCAGGAGCCTAAAATCTAATTTCAAGGGATTAACGCGGCCACCTCTTACTGTAGACTAATCTTTCATCACGGAACGAGGATCAGGGACTGTAAATCCTTCGCTGTTTGTCTTGGAAGTTTCTTCCTGTCATACTTTCAGATAATCTAAAGGATGAGGACTACACTAGGATCAGGCTTGGTTTAGCTGCCAGACAAGGACTTTAATCTAGTCGCAAACATTAGATGTAATCTAAAGAACTATTAGATGACCGGAGACTAGGTGACTCTTCTATATCAATTCCATAGACCCGATGATAATGAATTCCAGTCATTAAGTACATTTTTCTAATTACGGTAACTAATATTTTCATAGACTGGCCATTTAGTCTCTTGTCCAGATGTTCAAATGTCAAGTTGTCCGATTTGTGGCCAAAACTGTAGGAGAAGACTTTCCCGATGACCTGACCTAGACTGGTCACCATAGAACCTTGTGCCTAAAGCCTAAATCTTCAGTACAGATTTTCCTCCACTATTTGGGGACTTTACTCTAGCCATACTCTTTGGATAATGTCAGTAGATTTAGACTATAATCTGATTGTCTAGCTCTTTAAAATTGATGACATATCCTTAAGGTATTCTGTACACCATACGTTTAGCCGACGGCGATCTCTCCTTGCTTCCCCGAATCCTCAGCTCTCAGTGGAAAACCACTGCTCTTTTAAAAATCATGATCCACGAGTTGACGTGTGGAACCAAATATTGATCAATATTAGATTTGTGAGGTTTGGACTCTGAAGATAGGAATATTAGATTTTGGGGCTCTGGACCTTAAATCTGTATATGTAAACTTCACTTATGTCCCTTGAAATCTGCAACTAGGGGAATCATGGATTTGGCATTTTGGATTTTCATATCCAGTCCTTTGTTCTTTTTGAGTTAATTTTTCAGTCTAAGGCCGCCATACACATTAGATTAAAGTTGGCCCAAATTGGCCGACCATCTGATTTACGTGGAAAGGCTGCTTTAGCTCTTCCCTGATGGGTGGTGATGGGGGTAAGAAGAATTAGGCAGAGCTTTTTAATGGCTGCTCTTTTTGTTTTTAGAGTAGACAATCAGGCGGCGACTCTCTCCTTTCTTCCCGTTGAAAAAGCATGAACCCTTGGCAGAGACAAACGCTCATGTGTATCAGGGAGTTGGCAGAGATTGCCTTCTGTTGAAGGAGCTATCTGCCGACAGTTCTCATAAGTAAGCACAACTTTACTATTTTGGCTTGCCAATATGAATATGGATAATTATGGGGCTGTTGGCTAATAGGGACCTAACGTGTTTGGTCATCATTGAAGGGTTTATGCGGGACTGTAAAGAAAACAAAAAAATGTAGTTGATAAGAGTCAACTACCTGCCTGTTGTAGCCTTTGCCGGTCATTGATCGCTCCAGCCAGAGATTCAGCTACTCACTGTCAATAGAGCAGCATTTTCTTTTCCTGTTGACAGGGCGGGAATACTGGTGTCATGCTGATTGACAGCTGGCTATCGCCAGTTAGGCAGCGGAGAGTAGGCTGTCAATCAGCATGACTCCAGTTGTCCCACCCTGTTAACCGGAAGAGAAGCTACTGCTCTGACAGGGAGTCACTGAATCTCTGGCAGGAGCGGTCAATAGCCGGCGATGGGTACAACAGGTAGGTAGTTGCCTCTGTTAGCAACTACATGCCTTTATTTTTTCTAAAATCGCGTATATCCTCTTTTAAAAGGACACTATGCTGTGAATTCAACATGATGGTAAAGCCAACTTCTAAGCACATCTTTGATCAGTATGTCTACTGACGAGTCCAGATTGAACTCTACTTTTTTCATATTTTAATTTAAGCCTTTCAAAACCGTTTTATAAACCAATCCTATATACTCTTACATCAATGAGTCCTTGGCTTTATTGCACTTTAAGAACTGAAGGGAAGATCAGCTCGATACCGGCGGTCTATTCACCGCTGCTTTTGTTTCCGGGCTTAATTATTTACCAATTGTGGTGTTTTTTTTTTGTTTTTTACCGTTGTCAAGTGTATTCTTTGCAGTCCATGTGCTCGGTTGCCCCTGAATATCTCAGATGAGAACCCCCTGGTATAATAACAGAACCATGACCAATTAAACATCAAGTGATTATTGTAATTGTAGATTCGTTCTCCATGACTTTCTTACAATTGACAGCTCTTAAGAAATGTTCTTACAATTTGCATTTTTTGAGATGCAAGAAACGTGAACTGTCCAGAACATTTCGGGACGACGTTCCGCATCTTCCAAGGATTTGCTTATTTAATTGAAGGCAATTTTTTTTAATGGCCACATGATACAAATGTCGTACGCCATGAATTCATGGAAGGGTCATGTCATAAGTCTATGGTTGTCTTTATTTTTCCAGCTGTTGGCATTCGAACGTTGGTTCATCTCTGGATTGGCTCTAAATGTCTCCCGCGTTCTTGTCTGGGACATTCTCTTGAGGATTTCCGTCCCTTTGAATTATTTCCATAATTCTTGGGAAGAGGATGTTAAAGCTGTAGGGGCTTTTGAGAAAGCAAACAAAATAATGGAATGATGTGACCCTCCGCCCCCACATGTGCCAATATTGGGGTAAAAGCTCAGCTTTAGTAGGTTAACTGAGGCGTAGTCTGACAGATCTGTAATTATAAGATAATTTTCGAATGCTTCCTTGGCTAACGATCTGTGGCCTGATTAATGGCTTTGTGTGAAGCTCCTGCAGGCAGATAAGATGTATTCGTTTGGGGGGGAACCAATCTACATCTTTTAAGAAATGAATTACCTAAAATGTGCCATAAAAAGGCTAATTGCTGCATGTTTACCGTCCCAGGTTAATATCTCTCTGCTCCATCATGTGTGCTCTCGTTAATGCAACATTTGAAATAATCAAAATGAAATCCGCTTTGCCTCTACTGCCACAATTGATGTATGAGGGGCATGAATAATCCATCTTGTCGGGAGCTTATCCAAACACGCAAACATGTTTTATCGTCCCAAAAACGAATTCGGCACAAACATCGTGCATTCAGATATTGGCATCCCAAGACCTTTTCATCCACGCTGGATACAATGGCTCCATTGTGGTGAGCTGGGGGGGTCTCTGTCAAATTTCATTGTTTATGGCTCTTAACAATCTGTGAACCTAATTATCTTGTTTGTGTAGCAGTCTGAGACTGTTAAACAGCGCAAATGATGGAAAGCGGCACAATTATATGTAAAAAGGGAACTGAACCGAGGGGAATACACATCATTACTCATGTAGCAGCTTGTTCGATCTTATTACTACTAGTCGCAATCAACACGTTGAGTACGTTTTGACACACTTATGAAAAGTTTCCAAAATTTTTGCTAATTTTTTTAAAATTCTCCAATAATTTGTGAGGTTGTACCTAGAACTAGAGTTAATCAAAACTATTCTCTGGACCAGAGCCCTCCAGATCTCCTACCTGGTAGCATCCTTTTGCATTTCTTCTGAGCTTGGCACCAACATCATCATTGCGACGTAGGGCTTGTGGGACCTACAGGTGAGAAGGAGTCGGGGATGCTGGCTTGTAGGTGTGTTGGCCATGGATTCCGAATGTGGCCGCTCAATCAGGATTCGTTTTGCTCACCTCCACTCAAAACCAAGGCTTTAGGTTGATGATATTACACTCCTTCGATATGATGGGTTTAGAAATCAGAACCCCCCCAAGGTTTGTGATGTAGTTGTGCTTTAGTGCCAATGCCGTGACTAGTACTCCTCTAGTGGTGTAGTTGGGCTTTAGTGACCTTACTAGTACTACTCTAGTGGTGTAGTTGGGCCTCAGTGCCATGACTAGTACTACTCTAATGGGGTAGTTGGGCCTCAGTGCCGTGACTAGTACTCCTCTAGTGGTGTAGTTGGGCTTTCATGCCATGACTAGTACTACTTTAGTGGTGTAGTAGGGCTTTAGTGACCTGACCGGTACTATAGTGGTGTAGTTGGGCTTTCATGCCATGACTAGTACTACTTTAGTGGTGTAGTAGGGCTTTAGTGACCTGACCGGTACTATAGTGGTGTAGTTGGGCTTTCATGCCATGACTAGTACTACTTTAGTGGTGTAGTTGGGCTTTTGTGACCTGACTGATACTCCTCTAGTGGCATAGTTGGGGCTTAACTGCCATGACTAGTACTACTCTAGTGGGGTAGTTGGGCCTTAGTGCCATGACTAGTACTACTCTAGTGGGGTAGTTGGGTCGCACCCCGCCCTTGGTTCCATCTGGGGCCCCCCTTGGTGGGTATCTTCCTTTTCATGTAGGTCGAGCCTTGGTCCTTATCAGGATTTTGACTCCAGGCTTTGGGCCTTCTCTGCGCATACGATGGGGCTGTGATTCACACCCATTCGTTTGTGCTAGCCTTGATATTTGTCCCTATATGGACTGGGGCATTCTATATATTTATTATTGAGCCTGGGGCTCTCCGGATGTGGGACTGTCTCCTACTCTTTTCTGTCCCATCTGGACCTACACTGGCTGTTTGACCTACCATACATCTTATGGTTGT
Source organism: Ranitomeya imitator (assembly GCF_032444005.1). Classification (NCBI taxonomy): domain Eukaryota; kingdom Metazoa; phylum Chordata; class Amphibia; order Anura; family Dendrobatidae; genus Ranitomeya; species Ranitomeya imitator. The sequence goes on from NC_091291.1 coordinate 132,739,313, forward strand.
TATAAGGGGATCCTGCCTACTTGTTATTACATGTGCATTTGCATCTCTTATATATGCTTAGTAGTGGGATATACTATCGTTATTGTTGATTTTTGCTCATGTCATTATATTATATATTGATTGTTCTTATTGTGATTTCCCACGTGCTATGGATGTTTTATCTGTAGGGGGGTCCATGAGTGGGGTGTTGTCTTGTTTTTACTTATGTTTTATGTTTTTTTGCTGTGTTCATATACCCAATAAAATTTGATATATTGTTATTCTTGGTGTAGTGTGCGGGCTTTACGGTAGTGCTTTGTCTCTCTTTTTTTTGGTCCCGGTAGTTGGGCTTTAGTGACATGACTAGTACTACTCTAGGGGGGCAGTTGGGCTTTAGTGACATGACTAGTACTACTCTAGTGGGGTAGTTGGGTTTTAGTGCCATGACTAGTACTATTCTAGTGGGGTAGTTGGGCTTTAGTGACATGACTAGTACTACTCTAGTGGGGTAGTTGGGCTTTAGTGACATGACTAGTACTACTCTAGTGGGGTAGTTGGGCTTTAGTGACATGACTAGTACTACTCTAGTGGGGTAGTTAGGCTTTAGTGACATGACTAGTACTACTTTAGTGGGGTAGTTGGGCTTTAGTGACATGACTAGTACTACTTTAGTGGGGTAGTTGGGCTTTAGTGACATGACTAGTACTACTCTAGTGGTGATCTTAGATCTCTGCCAGATTATCTCCTGTATTCTTGATAATTGTCAGTTTAGCACTGTCAGTATTCCCACTAAAGATAACCTGTCAGGGCCTCTGAAGCCTTGACACTACTATGCCTACCTGCATAATACCAGGGAAGCATAGTGGTGCCATGTTCCCCCTCGGCCAGCCATTGGGGAGGGCATCTGTCTTGCATGGGTGGGTGTGATTACCGTTTTTTTATGCAGGACTAGTCTTTGTGAATGAACGCCCTGCCGGACTAGTCCTAACGATGGACCATGTGTTTCCGAACATAGGTTTGAGACACCAAGAACATTATGGAGTGCAGGAATAAAGGTCTAAAGTGTATTGCTGGCACTTTAGGGGCCTTGAGGGACTTGTCTTGTGGGACTTGTCTTGTTCCTCTTTAAATAATGAGTTTAATTTCATCAAGTTTTGCAGAAATCACGAGTACTAGATAGAATAAGAAACTTTTTAATATCTTCGAGAAATCTGCTGCTTTCTGTACTCATGAGCCACTTTGTTTCCCTCCCATTTCCTCAACTCATTATTCAATCTGAAAAAAATACTAAAATATCTTGGTTGAAACGCAAAGCCCCGCCAGGTCACCGTGGCCTCAAATTTACATCTGCCAATTAAAGAGCACCTTTCATCAACTCAAATGTGGCCACTTTTTGATCGTATTTTATTCCAATCACTCTTTTTTTTTATTTGGCATATGATTTGGGCCAATTTTTTTGCTCTTTACCAAGAGGATATGGCTTACAGGATCCTCGGGGGCGTGTCTTTAGGCTGCTCTGGATAATTACCATGTGAGCCACGTCCCCTTGTAAAGATTCTAAGATCTAGATGAAAAGGCTCGCATCTCTTGGACTGAATGGTGCCTTTAAAAATAAATAATTAAAGCAAAATATGCATGGGAGCTGCAGGAATAAAATAAGAGCAAAAACTTGACACTTTTGACCTGATTTGAGAAGGAGGGAGAAACTGAGTAATGACAGTAATTGTTTCTCATCCTAGTGATGGATTCACAGCTACACTGCTCAGTTCTGGTGTATAATGTCCTCAATGCTGTTGCTGGGGAGCAAGAATCCCTCATGTCTGTGTGTGCTGTGTATGGGAGACCTCATAGCAGCTGGTGTACACTCACTAGCTCAGAGACAACTGAAAATTAGAGATTGAGGAAAACTAGTGAATATTGCAGGAAACCGGTTCTTAAATGACTAGAAATGGCGTTATTCCTTTTTTTGTACACATGGGACTGCTTATTCTGAGCAGTAAACCTGAGTTTTAATATATACTTTAAATACGGGCTATTAAAAAAAAAAAAAAAAAATCTTTAGAAAATATGGCATATAGGAGCCTAATATATAGGATGCCTGAAACGGGACGTGAATAAGACGCATTTACAAATCCACCCTGCCGTGCACGCTATAGCAGGTGCTAAGCCGAAAGCAGCTTGTGCCGCGCGTCGAAGACAACTGCTACATACGTGCCACAGTGCAAATGTTAAATGTTAGTTTGATATTGAAGGATAATCCCGGAGAATAGCTCAGCACTCCATCTTATTTATCTCCTGAGAGATCACAAAGGCCCTTTGAGGAAAATACCTCTGAATATCTAATTAGTTCGGCAGACGTGTTACTGTCATTTTTGGAGCATGGCTGGCGTGCGCGAAAGACGCCAAGTCATCTGTACGATTTTCATTTTGTAGACAGACTTGTAAGGAAATTATTAATGAGTCTGTGAACAGGCAGGACCCCGACCTTGTCATTAAGACGCTGTCATTGGAATATGCAACATTTTATTCTTTCTTTTTTTTTTTTGGTCTCATGGTAATAAATTGCTTTTTTCCTAAATACGGTAGTTTAGGGTCACACCCTGTGTTGTGTTTTGGTTGTTTTTGCACCAGCTGCGGTCACTTTTTTTTTTCTTCTGGGGGGTGAAGGGGAGAATTCATTAAATGCCGACCTGATGGAGCAGAAAGTCAATGGCATTAGAATTGAGCAAAAAGATTCTTTGGACCCCTCGATCCAGCAGCCTACTAATCTACTGCTACCGGCCGCTTTCCCTGGCTCCTCTGTCGAGTAGTCGGACCAGTGCAATGCCATCGTACCGGCGTGGCATCGTTGTCGGCCAATTATTGAATAGAGTAGCTGGGGATGTCGGCAGGTGGGAGGAGGTTCTGATGTTTGCTCAGGCGTAT